>NC_058369.1:131495180-132095180 GCF_018350175.1 Felis catus | reverse complement strand
AGAATTTTGACCCGAGAGGTTCACTTTTTAAAAAATCTTACTTACTCATTAAAAAAATTTTTTTAATGTTTTATTTTTGAGAGAGACAGAGAGAGAGAGAGCACAAGTGAGCAGTGGGGGAGGGGGAGAGAGAGAAGAGACACAGAATCCGAAGCAGGCTCCAGGCTCTGAGATGTCAGTACAGAGCCAGACATGAGGCTCAACCTCATGGACCGTGAGATCATGACCTTGGTGAAGTCTGACACTTAACCGACTGAGCCACCCAGACACTCCTTAATTACTCATTTTTTTAAGAGTTCATTAGTATTGGGGAGCCTGCGTGGCTCAGTTGGTTAAGCCTGATTCTTGATTTCCACTCAGGTCATGATCTCACAGTTCCTGAGATAGAGCTCCACATGGGGCGCTGAGCTGACAGCTGAAGCCTGCTTGGGATTTTCTCCTGCTCACTGCCCCTCCCCCACTCATCCTGTCTCTCTCTCTCTCTCTCTCTCTCTCTCTCTCTCAAAATGAATAAACATTTAAACAAACAAACAAAATAAAACAAGGGTTCATTAGTATTAAGCATATACACATTGTTGTGCAAGAGGATCACTTTTTAAAATTCCTGCCAATGTTATAAATCTAAAAATAGTACTTTTTTGAATTTGAGGTAATACTATCTTTAGTAAACAAAATATACATGTTTACTCTTTGTCTATATTGACATATTGAGGGGTCTGTATCTTAAAACTTTTCAAAACCTTACCTACACTCTGAGATTTCTTAATAATATTAATGCTTGCCAAGAAGTTAAAAAGCATTAAAATCCGTACTGTTTGTGTCTAACCAAGTCTTTATCCATTTGGGCATTGTCCTGATATTCTATCAATGTAGTCACTGGAGCATATTGGCTTCCTGATATCCCATAAATATTGTCTACTTTGTTTTCATGGATTAAGTGAGTCTTAGAACCACCTTGACAAAATGGAATGTCACTAAGTTTGTGCTTTTTCAAACAATACAGAAAAAAGAAATTTCAATGTATTTAATAGCATATACTTTATCTTCTTTTTCTTATCCTCTTTTCCTCTAGGAATTTATTCCTGTCTAAAATAATCTATGAATGCCACAAAAAATGTGGCATCTTATCTGTGAAAGAGTCAGATAACATTAGTCCTTGGTAGATTTATCAATATGTCTGGCACTTAGGAGATTTATGTGTGGGTCATTCTGACAGGACATATGTAACATTGATTTTTTTGGCTGGATTCGTGCTAACTGGACTTGACTGTATAATTTTGTGTTAGAGCCACTGACCCTCTGAAAAACTGCTTTGCATTTGTACTTTTGTTTTGGATAAAACCCGGTTTAGATTTCTTTGGCCTTCAAAATGACCACGATGGTCTCTATGGCTTTTTCTTTTTTTTTTTTTTCTTTTTCCCTTCTGGAATTTACACTGGCCAAAGAACACTTTTCTTTTTAAAAACTGACTTTCACTGTTGCCATGGCTGAATCATTCTTAGAGCAACTTCAGTTTTACAGAGAGATTTTTGTTTAATGTCTTCTCTGGCATTTTATAAGGTTAAAGAGGCACTTAGCAATAACCTTCGTGTGCAGTACATATAGTCTGCAGTCATTGAAACATGAGTGCAGATGAATAGCTTGTTATTCCCACTAAAGAAAAGAGGAAAAAAAAGACTTAAATTCTATTGAAGCAAGTGACCAATGGTTCTCCATGTGGTGGTACCTCCTTGTAGGGTGTGTTTTGGGAAAGCATGGGTTATTTGGGGTTGTCACAATGAGGGTGGGCTCTAGTTTTTCAAGAGAGATAGCCAAAGATATGTTCTACAGCATGCAAAGCAGTCCACTAACAAAGAATCGTCCCACAGCCCACATGACTTTCAAACATACCACTGGTCACTTACACAGATGAAAAATCTGTTTATAATCTGAGCCTAGAAGCTAACTATATTTTATAGTAAGCACAATGTGTTTTTGTATGGTTTTCCCTGAGGTACGTTTTCCAGGAACGCCAGTACTAAGCAAATAGAGGGAAGATTTTATTTTGCTTTTTCTGGACTTTAACCAAAAGTTGTCTATAATTTTATAAAATCATGTCCTGACAGCACTGTCACTTGAGAGATTCAAGTCACCAGTACAACCAATTCAACATACCTGTATCAGTCTGAACTTACAACAGTCACATGTTTGGAATTCTAGGTATATAGATGAAAACATCTCACCTCTTCATTTTATTTTCTTCTGTAGTCATGACTGAGTTTTTTCATATTAAATGCATAATATTTCATTTTATTCTTTCTCCTATTATGAAACCAGATCATTGTACTGGTTTTTTAAAAAAATATTAGGGGTACGTGGGTAGCTCAGTCAGTTAAGCAACCAATTTTAGATCAGGTCATGATCTCACAGGTCGTGAGTTGGAGTCCCACGTTGGGTTCTCCATTGTCACCATGGGACCCACTTCAGATCCTCCGTCTCCCTCTCTCTCTACCCCTCCCCCACTCTCTCTCTCTCTCTCAAAAATAAAATAAAACATTAAAAAATATATTATAACATAGGATATATTATCTAAAGTGTCATTTTAGGATAAAAAGGGAACATTATAAAACATTTCTTATAAAAAGAGTTATTGGCTGAACACTAGAAAGAACAATTTCTGACTTCTGAAACTTAAGAGAGAAGGGGAACTATCTCATCTCTTCTCTGGGGAGGTTTTAGATGATGTTAATCTGGACAAATCACAGAGGCTTTCCTGGCAAGCATTTTGGAAGCACTGACCAGTTATGTCAGACAGATACAGACAAGGAATTCACCCTTTAGCATCACTGTTTATGTGGTATAATAGTCTATTTCATGATAGCCCTTAGCATGAGAGCCCTAACCTCAATCTCTAGAATCAGATCATAGCCTGATACAGTAAGTAAACATATCAGAAGCAAAACACTGGCCCTATTTATTCAGACCTGCCTTGGTCCTTGATTTGTACTTATCCTCTATATAGCCTGAGGGTCCTACTGCCTCAGAGAAGCCAACAATAAAGTCTTTCCCCATAGATGTACATCAAAGCTTTGTTCCCCCAAGAAATTTTATCACTGATTTGTGAATTTTGCAGTCTGGCCGACACTCCCTCTGCGATCCAACCTAGGATTAGAGCCCGGGGAAAATTCAGGTAGGCTGTGTCCTGAGCTCCTCTCTGCCCATGCCCTACCCCCTCCTTCCAGAGGCTTCCAGGACCATATGCAAATATGTCCTCTAATGGTTGATGATCATCTTTTATTATTTTTTGACATAGGCTCAGCTATTTACTGTAATCATTGAGCTTTTAATGATCTGAAATGGACATAATAAAAAGTAACTAACTTTACAAGGTTGTGATAGAATCCTAGGCACAGGCAAGAAGAATTTTTTTAAAAAATTACCCCAATACACCCAGGTACTCAGGTGTGATGGTTTTTTTGTGAAGAATCTATACCCACCATTCCCAGGTTCAAATGCCAGCTATGCCATTTACCAGCTCTGTGACCTTGGTCTAGTTATTTAACCTCTCTGGTTTAGATCTTCTGTACAATGGTGATAATAATAGTACATACCTACCACACAGGATTGTGATGAGGATTAAAGGAGTTAATTTATGCAAAGTTCTTAGGACAGCGCTTTGCACATAGTAAGCACTCAGTAAACACTAGTTATTAGCCCTAGGATTGTGTTTCTGTTTCCAGAGAAAATAAATGCAGACATTTATTTTCCCAGGTGTTCAAGTTAGAAAGAGAGCCAAACGCTAATATGCTTGTTCATCCTCAAGTTTCTCTTGTGCTTTAAAAAAAGGTAGGAGTCCTTTCTTTTTCCAAATCACAAGTATGTGATAATTAAAATACATTCCCATGACATCATGTACTTAAAAATGTGCATTATATCTTTCTTGTAAAATGTGAACCAAGAGATGCTTTGGGCAAAGGTGGTTCCACTTAGGGGCTTAATTTAACCAGCAAGTTTAATTCTGATCCTAATGTTCCCTAGCTTCATCTATGAATCTAGTGACACAACATAGAATTCTTGCAACCATATAGCTTTTTCATTATTCTTTTTTGAATATTTGCTTTTTCCCTGTTGGAAAATAAAATTTCAAACCGCTATTCACATTGTTACTCCAATATGTCTAATGTGTCTTCATTACTGTTCACAGCACCAGTGATTACCACCGCGCCCAAACATCAATTAATGCCTGATGATGATTATGATGTTGATGTAGTCAGAACAGAGGAGCCCTTGATTATTCTCCATCTCTGTGTCAGATCTTCAGTGTATATCTAAATATAACCCCAGATCATCCATTTGGACTGAATTGCTTTATAATCAGTAAAACTGAATTTTCCCCCTGAATTTACTGAAACTTTTTGTCTCACATAGGAGTCATAGCCTAAAGGTTATGAAGATTCTAGCCTTCTCTGCTTGTATAAATTAATAATACCAGGATCAACATTTCCTTCTATTTATTTATATTTAAAGCACCTGACATGAGAATTTAGGGGATTCAGCCAGATTTAATCCTTTATTTCAATAGTTTACATTTCTTTACTTTTACTATTTTTTTTTCTTTTTCTATAGCACTCACTTTGTGGTTTTTATTATGTTATGGCTGGATTTTATGATATTAATGGCCAGATTCCAGCTGATTGGTTAGAAGGGGGGAGAGGTAGTGATGACAGATAAAGATGAGATCTGCAGGGCTTGAAATCCTGTTCTCAGCAATTTTTTCTCTTTTCTCCTGGGATCCATTGTAAGACAGCGTCATTTCATAAAGTGTCAGGTAATTGTTAACACTAGAAATATGTACTTAAATTTTCAAAGAACTAGAATAAATATTCAATCCATACAGACATAATTAGAATGATACATTTTATGTCTACCCAATTCCCTTGGATACATTTGCTCTATTTCCCAATAGAACAGAAAACACATCCTATGAAATCTGTCAGGGAGTTGCCAAAGGACATTCTGCTGCTTCCTTTAAAAGCACTGAACTTAAGAGAAGCGTATAGCTGTCCGTAACTCAAAGGATTCCTTGTTCAAAGACTAATGGCACCGCGGCTGCACATTATCGTGATTTTCTTTCATAACAGAGGATTCAAAGGTATTAAAGAGGCCTCAGTAAATTAGCATGCTTTTATGATCAATTTTAATTAATCATTTGAGTAAGACAATGTGCCACTACATACATCATATGGAGGAATTTATCACAGTGTCACTTGCTTATAATAAAAAATAACCCTTATTATCATAAAAGCTCCTTAAAATGGAGGAGGAAAAGACATTAAAAGTGGCAGGATAGAGAAAAGAAAGGAAAAGGGATGGAAAGAAAATAGATAATAAAGACAGAGAAGCATTGTAATATTTAAATGCTAACAGTGAGTCTATCTTTGTTAACTTATCGTGTTTGGCAGTACAAATGAACAACAGAGTAGGGAAAGGCACGATATGTTAAATTATTATGGGTATGTCAGATAAGCATTTTGTCTGATGTTTCCATCTCTGCTGGAAGGCTGGCTTAAAACTGTGTGACCTATTCTCCAGGGAGTCAAAGATAAACACCAGCAATTGTGTAATTCCTCCCACTCTGATAAAGATAAATATGTTCATATTTTTCCCAGCTAATCCTCCTTGTTGGATGATAACATAAGGCTGCATCCATGTGACATACAGAGATTCAAGATATCTGCACAAGCATCCAGCTATCTGTAATACTGTCTGCCCACTAGGTCATCTTGTTATCAGGGACCCTTTCAGATTAAACAAGTTTGTGGTAAATTAATGCAAAAATAAATCTATAAATCTGAATCTAAGGCAGTGGTACCAGTCTTGTGTTGTACAAAATTATTGTAGGAAAAGTTTTTTTTTTAAATGATGTTCAGGAACTATTAAAGACAAATTAAATAGGTTTCTTTGGGTTTGGGGTCTGGGAATCTGTAAAAGCTTCCCAAATGATTCTAAAAGTGCAACTTGATTTGAGAATAGTATTAAAGCTTTTGAGAATAGTAAGTATACTCAAATCTTGTCAGATTTCAAACAAATAAATATCAGGCTTCCTAATTTGAAAATATGACAGGGTATTTTCATTGGCTCAGACTGCAACAAAAATATATGTGTTAAAAAGTGAGACATTAAAACCCAAAGCAAAAGTAAAGGGACTGTGGAAGAAACAACTATGAAGATAGGAAGTTGAACTCAATTCAACAAATGATTATATGAGCAACTCATAAGTGTAGCAGGTCTTATTTTGGTTAAATAATAAATGGAGGTAAATGAGGTAAATAAATGAAGTCACCAAATAGGATTACTTAACCAAGGATAGTGATTGACATTTACATATACTTTCTGAACATAGGATGAAATGAGAAAAGTGTATATCATAGGGAAGTGTTAAGGTAGGCAAGTGTTAAGGAAAACATTTTGGAAGTAAGACTCTCAGCTCTTAAATAAAAAAATACTGAACACTGTGACTCTCTTGAACTGGAATGTTTAAAAATCAAGTAGACTTGCATCTGTCTAATGGAGTCACATTGTGTTATACTTTTACCATCCTATGTTTTTTATGTGGCTTCTCTATTCCTGCCTTTCTCCAAATTCCCCAATAATCTGTTGTTGACTCTTCATAATTGAGAGGAAATTCTACTTTTTAAGTCTGACTCAGGATTCTATGTTATGCCCTTATCTCTGTACTTCATGTCATTAGCTTCAGTACATTTTAGCCCTGAACTACAGCTAGCAGGGTTTTTGTTTTTTGTTACTTGGATTTACCTAAGAGAATGTATTTCTACATATTGTTTTTTATATAATATTTTTACATAATATTATATGTAAAAAACATTTTATAAAATGTATAAATGTATAAAAATACATAATATTTTTAAAATTGCTTGAAGAACCCAACCTATAGTTTCATCTTCAAATTAAAGTAGTTTTCATAAAGTATGATGGGAAAACCTTAATTGCAACTGAGGTATTTTTGTCTCCCATTTTTATTGAGTTCTTAAGTACCTTATAGATGAATTAGTCCTTAGGAAGTCCCCATAGAAAGGAGAGTATAGAGGTCTCATTTTATCTTATTATGTGCTTTGTTCTCATAAATCACTCATTAAAAAGAAAATAAAGCTAAGCTACTAATATGTTCCAGAAACTGTGCTAGGTGCTGAAAATATCACCATGAAAAAAACATTCTAGGGAGAAGAGACAGACTATTAAAACATAAATAAATATTTTCAGTTGGAAATAAGTCTAGTGATTAAAACTAAGCAAGGTGCAGGGATAGAGTCAGGGTTGCAATTTTAACTGCAATGAACAGGGAAGGCCTCAATGCAACTGTGACTTTAGGGCATAGTTTTGAAGAAAGTGAGGAGGCAAATCAAGCCCTCTTCTACCAGATATTTTCAAGAACTAGGTAGAGAAAAGAGCAAGTATGCAGACCTGAGGCAGAGAAACACTCCATGTATTTGAGAAAGAGTGAGGAAATGAGAAGGCTGGAGAAATGCTAGGAAGAAGGCATGTGTGGAGGAGGGGGTAGAACAATTCTCTTCTCAAACATACTTATGATGAAATCAGTTATCCCTCCTTCTATGCTCTGCACTTTGAGTCCTGTCCCTAGAAGTAGGCATTTGAGGAAGACTTGGAGCTCCTAATTTTGACAGAGTCTGAATAGAAGGAGAATTCATGCATTAGTAAGGGCCCTGGCAAGAAACAAGGTACACTCAGGTAGGATTGCTAAGAGGATTTAAGTAAGGGAGTATTTATAGAGGAGTGGCCAGCAGCTAGCAACAGCAGGAAACCATCACCTGAATGGTAAAGGGAGAAAATTAGGTTACAAGAATCTAGTAGGAGCTATAGTCATGCAAGAGGAGTCGCTCACCATGAGCTGTAGACATGGATTGAGCAGCCTCTGACAGATTGGAGACCCAAAGAGGGAGCAGTGCAAGTAATGCCCAATTTCTCTCTCTTTCTATCCTCCTATCTTTTGTCAATGGCTCACATTGGCCCAATTCACTTGGAACCAGAAGGCAAGGAACCCTGGTAACTTACTCTATAGGGTTCAATATCCTCAGGCACAGAGAAGAGTAGAAAGTGGATTAGGGAGAGAAGCAAATACAGAAAAAACAGCACACTATATAAGACTGCATTTCATTCACATTTTATTGAGTGTTTAGTCCAAAAGCAATTACAGCAGTATCGGTTAATAAGAATCAAATATGTTAATATACTTTGACTTATAAGTAGTCGATAATTTACTGCTATTCATTAAAAACTGAAATGCCTATGAAGCTTCAAAGCAATTTAGATATTTTTAATCTACTACTCCAAAAAGGGGTTTTTGTTCATGTAAGGATCATGTAATTTTTTTAAGTCGTATATGTATCTACGTCTATCATATTGTCTTGAAGGTTTGAAGAAACTGCTATTCTGTTCAAGTGAGTCATCTTCAAAATTACTTGTTGATCTTTATTCTGGATATCAAGCACTTTTTGGAGGGCCAGATGCATACAATTGAGCCTCCCTCTTGTTACATAGCAAGAAGCCATGTATCTGGCTACCCTGTGCCACACAGAGATCTCTGCATATTTCTGATTAGCCTTCAAGGATGTTGTGTTGCCTGAGATTGTGCTTGAAGCTGTCATATTCCACTCTCAAAACACTTATACGGAGGCTACTGAAAAATAGAGATGATGTCAAGTGATGTATATTCACAATATTCACTAGAAAGGATTCTGGTTGACAAGAATTTGAACTGAATTGTGTTATTTTATCTTATACTGCGATTTTAACCAGACAGCATAGAACCTGTCTTGGCAAGAAAGTATCTATTCTCCTAATTCTAATAATATCCTTCTAATATTCTTCCAATATTGTTACAAGCCTCTAGGTGGATGCTAATTCAGATGATTTGCTGGACTGTTTTCCATCATGAGAGGTTCCATTTGTGCATTCTTTAATGATTATGCAGGATATAAAAAAAAAAAGACAGTGAATTGTTTCCTCAATAATTTTCCAGAGTTAAGGAACATGTGAGATGAGAACACTAACCTCCTCCCCAGTAACAGGGCCAATATTATTGGCAAACCCTAGGAGTTAGGAATCATCAATACATTCATGGCTCCATTGCTTTAAGTAATTAATGGCCTCCTCACTCTGGGGTGCATACACTCGAAGGCAGAAGAAAAAAAATATCTAAAGAAGAAAATTAGAATTGAATGACAACTTAGTCATTATCAATCTGCTTCAAGTATCAAAGATATCATCATTAAAGAATCCACAGAACATCTGGATCAGAAAGGACCTGCTGATAGAAAAAACCTAATGCTTTTGCCTCTCCTAAAACTAAAATTTTAGAGCTCATTTTACTAGGGAGGACACTGAGGCTAGTAGAAACCAAGCATCTGGTGTGTGTGTGTGTGTGTGTGTGTGTGTGTGTGTGTGTGTGTGTATACTTATATATCACAAAGTTAATTCATAATCAAGCTAAATTAGGTTGGCCTCCCTAAAGGCAGAGCCTGAGACAGAGATTTGATGCTTGGAATTTACTGAGGGAGCATTCTCAGGAGATACTTGTAGCTGCCTGAAGGAAGTGGAAAGAGCCCAGCAAGGATGTGTCACAGGTAAGTCTAACCTTGGCCTGATCCATAAGGGTAACTGAAGCATTAAGCACACTGATCTCAACCTTGGGCAAAGCTGCTAAAGTTTGGTACGCATTGGTCACTGCATGTGAGCCACCTGGAGGTGGAAAACAGACATAACTTCTTGGATGAGGCAGCTCTCTGGGGCCTGCTGTGAGCCATTTGCAGCCAACTCTGAAACTGAGGGGTTGAGTACCAGTCTAGTAAGATGGTTCCAGCATCTTCCATGGAATCAAAATTTGAATTCAGATCCCCAAACAACTACATACCTTCTTTTCAGTATGTAATGTTGACTAGAGCCTACCTATCGCCCCCCATTCAGTGTACCATAACTCATTCTCTAAAGTTTTCTTCTCTCTCATTCTAAAAGTAAATAAGGTAAGACAATAAACTCCCAAAATTATTTCATCCTGCCCCTTTGTTTCTTCAGTTATTCAGATTTGTGAGAAGTGGTGTCAATGTCTGTGACAACATGAGGGCATTGTTTTGGCATGCTGTACTATTTCGTGCCCTTGAATTAGTATGGATTTTTGTATTGTGTCAATAGTGATAAATCTAAAATTCACTTTCTAAGCCTAGGTACCCAATCTACTACTTCTTCCTTAACAGAAGGCACTGAACAAAGTATTTGCACCAAATGAATCCACTTAAAAGGAACAGACTGAAAATGTAAGGGTAATGGAAATAAAAAGCTAGACCACAGGGGAAGATTCAAGTGATCACACACCTTAAATAATAGAAGTCTGTGAATTCATGCTGGCAGACCTAAGTAGGTCACCTAATTGGTTGTTTACTGTGCTGTTGGATATGAAGCATGATAAAGTAAGCAGAAAAGAAACTGTATGAGCTTCATCTCCATAACAACAGAGAAGAGAACAATTGCAAGAGACCCTGGCCAACCACCTCCACAAAAGCAGTTTTAACCTCAGAGCAATGAGGAGTGACATAGCAAACTGCTGCTAATGTCTGAATAACACAGGGCATTGAGCCAGGTAAAAACTTTCCCTTTTCAGAGGACTGAAGACTTTGATCCATGGACAGATTTGCTGAACTAGCTGAAACCTTGAAAGACTGAGCTAACTACTGCAGGAATAATGTAAGATAGTAGTAGAATGAGAGTTTATTAAAAGTAATTTAATTGTAGTATATACTATAATAATGTAAGACAACAACACATACTAGTAAATATTAAGAGATTGGTGCACTGTCAAAACTTATCTGTATTATCAAGAATACATCTTGTCTTAGACATGGTACTATAAATGATAACTTGTTATTATGGCCTAAATAACATTTTGAAATAAGCGTTTTTTCCTTTTCTTTATCTTACTGAAATAAAAATTACACTAAATTTAACCTTTAACTTCACTTTTTCAAGGCATGACTGAACGAGTATTCAACATTCTCTTCAATAACCTTTTCAAAGCAATCTAGACAATTTTCTTATATTTATTATCATTTTCTAATGCATTGAAGAACTTGTTTGGGAGATGTGTTCACAGAGATTTTTGCCAGTGGATTAGGATTTTCATCTCTCAGCATAACCAATGGATCCGCTTTTTAGAAACTATAACCCTGGGACATTTGAACCTGATCTTTGATTTTACATTTCTGGACATTCTCCAGATGACTAAGTAATTCTCTAAGAAATTTTAATCTGGATTTTTTTTTGCCAATATAGAATATATTTGAAAGACTTGTTAATAGCAAATCCAATGTATCAGTAATTGTATCTCAGCACCTAATAAATTCTTCCCAACAGAATTCAAACTTCTGAGAGTTCTTTTCTCCCTGCTTCCCTCAGACCCCAGTTCTTTATCTCTTGAGTGTCTACAGGCAGGGAAGTTCCACTGTGTTGAGCAGCAGGACTGGATAACTTAGACTGCAGCCACGTTCTACAGACCATCAATAGAAATGTATGTAAAGGAGTAGAAAACAGCATTCAAAAAAATCTTTGCTGGTTTGAGGGGACATAGCCAAGATTTGGATGCCTCTCTTTGCAAGTCAAAATTTATGCCAGAAAGCTCTAATGAAAATTACTCTGCTTAACAAATCTACATGTAAGATCCTTCTAAACTCTGAATGAATTCATTCGCAATATGTGGAACATTTTTCATTTCTCTTTCTTCTTTGCAACATACATAATTAATTTAAGAAATTATGATTTAGGTCAGCCTATTATAAAGAGACAATTTAATATAAGCAGTCTTTAAAACAGACCTGTTTCTAGTAACTTTTATTGCCCCTTCAAAAACATTAAAGCAGTATCTGGAGTGGTTTAAAGCACAGCCTGTGATGTTGGGCTAGAAGCCCAGCACAGCCCCCAGCTACCACTAGCTGTGTATGATTTGGGTGAGCTACTGAACATCTTGAAGTATTGGTTCTCTTATCTCTAAAAAGAAGTCATAACAATAATAATTACCTCACTGGGCATTACTGAAATCTGATGAATTAATGTGAGCAATGACCTTTCCCTAGTGCCCCACACAAGTAAGTGCTCAACAAACAACTGCTTATTGTCATGTTTGAAAGAAAGCTGCATAATATTTTACTATATACTGCTCTGTTACCAAAATGTAACTGTACAATTAACATTGAATGGAAATGCTCCTATCAGTGAAGACTTCTGATATTTCTAGAATATAAAGCTGATTCTACTTCCTTGCATAAAATCCTTCTGTGATTTCCCATAATCTTGCTAATAATATGCAAACCCTTGTCATGCACGATACACAAATTCTCTCATCATCTTCTCCCTCCTTGCTCCACATTTCCTCAATTTTATCTACTACCACTTCTGGCCTCAATAAACCCAACAGTCCTACAAAACCACTCACAGCCCCTGAATATGCATGTCGTGCTGTTCAGGCCCCTGTACCTTTGCCTATGCTGTTTCTTCTGTCTTAATCTTATTAGTTTTAATTATAAGACATTAAAAGAATGTCTTTTTTAAAAAAAATAAAAGCATGTGTTTATATGTCTGCCTCCATTAAGCTATGAGTTTACGGATTACAGGCTTGGACTTTGTCCTGTTTACTATTTCTCCAGCAGAGAATATTCTGTTTGGTTCATGTACCTGCTCACTAAAATTTGTTTTAATGAGTGAATTACTGACCAAATGTATTCACTGACATTTTTACCAGTTTTCACCACCTCTGTTATTTCACCCTGATTCAAATTGTCTTTGCCTCCATTCTGGTTTCTCTGCATCCATCGGCTTTTCTAGAGTCTGTTCTAAACAAAGTAGCCTGTGATAACCAATAGCCTCCAATAGTTTCTATTTACTTCCAGAGAAAGTCCAAAGTCCTTACAATACCCTCACAGCATGAAGAATCAGGGCACCATTGTCTCATGAACACTTTTTCCTCCTACTTTTATCCTCTACCACATCAGTATATCCATATAGTGCATTTCTTTAAACACAGTAAGTAAGCATGCACTTGCCTCAAGGCCTTTGCTCTATCTGGCAAGTCTTCACTCACCAATCTGTACAGTTCTTTACCTCACTTTGTGTGAGTCTTGCTCCAATATCAATTTATTTTAGAAACCCATCTGGTCACTACATATAAAATAATAACAACATATAAAATACTCCTACAACCAACAATCTTGCCCCAGCTTTCTCAATCCCATTATCTTCCTTCTGTACTTTTCTTCCTAGCACTCATCTCCATCTTATTTATATGCATGTGTTTACTTTTGCATTTATTTATTGCTTGCCTTTCCCACTTGTATATAACAATTGCAAAGTACGTATTTAATAGATTAATATTACATTTAGTGTTATGCCCATTGTAGAATAATATTCTCTTTTTCCTGGCTAATTAATAGTCTAGGTTTACCTTCAGCCACCCCTATTGCTTTTCTCTGCTTTCCTTAACAAGGAAAGAAGAAAACTTAGAATGTATGTTTTCCTTAATGGCCAAAAATGAGAAATATATTTAAGTTGAAGAGTCATATTTAGGAGGTTATTCTGTGCATAGCATGGAGGCAGGGGGCCTAAGGAAACTTTATAAAGTAGGCAATTGGACTTTGAACCTCAGTTCTTTATTCTTATATACATTACCTTCCCCACTTATATCATCTGCCTTTCTCATTTCAAGTAGTCAGTACTTTGTCTTCTTTCTCCCCAATTTGGAATTCTGAGTGACTCTCCATTCTGATAACTGACCCCTTTCTTCTATATTAGACACTCTCAAGGAAGGGCTTCTTGCTTTCTTCCTACTGTAGACACTTTTCTCATAAAGCATTAGAAACTCACGCAAACTAAATCCTGAGAGGATTTGAATTTTGCCAGAGATTAAAGTCTTAAAATAGAAAACTGAAATTCGACTATGGATTATGAAACACCAGCAGGAATGAGCAGAGGCTAAATTTTTTTTATATTAAGTCTTGTTAACCCTGAAATAACACTTCTAAGAGGTCACTCCCCAATGCTAGGTCCTAGGCAAAACAGAAAACTAACCAACCTTCTCAAGAGTTGAGACCTAGCTTTTGTTAAATATCTAGAACTAGAAGAATATACAGCATGTAGTGGACACTATGTAGACATGTATTATTTCTTTAAAGATTTTTGTGACTTAGTTGTAATCTAATAAACTTGAAAAGAGATAGGGGCACCTGAGTGGCTCAGTCAGTTGAGCGTCCAACTTCGGCTCAAGTCAGGATCTCACGGTTCATGAGTTTGAGCCTCACGTCAGGCTCTGTGCTAACAGCTCAGAGCCTGAGCCTGCTTCAGATTCTGTGTCTTCCTCTCTCTCTGCCCCTCCCCAGCTCACACTCTGTATCTTTGTCTCTCTCTCAAAAATAAACATTAAAAAAAATTAGAAAGGGGAATTTTACAAGGTTTCTACAATTATAGTTCTACTAAATTGCTTGCTTTACAGTTTCCTTTCTATCTTCCCAAAGTTTTTCATGTCTTTTCCTGGTCCAGAATGCCTAGCAATTTCTAAGTATGTAGACCATAATAAATTAACACCTTCTCCATGCCCCAAAAGGACATTTTTATAGAACTTTCAAAGGTTCTTTCACATGGTTACCCAAGTTTCTCTTGGCCCTCAATAGAGAAGTTAAGTGATCTGCCCAAGGTCACAGAGCTGATGAGTGATAAAAGATGGATGAATCATATCCAATGACCATGAGGGAGGGTTCTTGGTGCTATATTATCCTCATATACAAGGATGATGTTACTCACCTACCATTGTCACACTCACATTTTAAGTTGCTATACTAATGACAATGATGGATTTGCTTTGATCCACCCATATATTCCTATCTTCATTCATGACCTACAGAGTATGTTGTTGTTTTTTTAAATATTCAATTAATTATGTAAGATCCAGCAATTACATAAGATGCAGGAGTGGCCAATTTTTAAATCTCTACAATAAGATTCTCTAACCAATTGATTGATTTTTAGAGAGAGAGTATGCAAGCAGGGAAGAGGGGCAGAGGGAGAGAGAAAATCTTAAGCAGGCTCCATGCTCAGCACAGAGCCCAATCCAGGGTCCTATCCCACCATCCAAGGTGCATGACCTGAGCCGAATCAAGAGTCAGATGCTCAACTGACTGAGCCACCCAGGCACCCCTCTAACCAGCTAATTTAAATAGAGACCTGTCATGGTGGATATCAATCAACAAGGCACCAATTAATTAGCTCCAGGAATATTTATATAATGAGTCAGGCCTGGGCCTAAGTCTTGACAGGTGTTCAGTCTTATTTGTATTTCGGTAATGCTATTTGTTGTTGTCTAATGTTTTAATGTATTTTTATTACACAAAGGTTTCTTGGTGAAGGGCATGGATTTTTTAAAAGCAATTAGTAAATTATGAATCGTCTGATACATATTTTATGATGACTGAAGTGATCAAGTCAAAACTACATTTATGTATCATGTGTTTTTAAAACAAACATTTTATTTAATTATTTTTTATTTCTAATCCACTGAGAAATCTAAGAAAAAAGCATGAAGGAACAGAGGAACAGAAGCAGAAAAGGGCAATCAATGTTAAAAGACTTGGACTGGATTACTGAACAAAAAGCATTTGGACTGAATCACTGAACAAACCAGAGGTACATCTTTTTCCTTTCCTAATCCTCCCTTTGCACTTGCCATTTGTTAATGTGGATCACTACTATCACATTAACCCCTGTGGGTTATAAGTGGTATCAGCAGGCTGAATTAAATTTCTATTAAAAATGCATTTGGAGAGGCGCCTGGGTGGCGCAGTCGGTTAAGCGTCCGACTTCAGCCAGGTCACGATCTCGTGGTCCGTGAGTTCGAGCCCCGCGTCGGGCTCTGGGCTGATGGCTCAGAGCCTGGAGCCTGTTTCCGATTCTGTGTCTCCCTCTCTCTCTGCCCCTCCCCCGTTCAAGCTCTGTCTCTCTCTGTCCCAAAAATAAATAAACATTGAAAAAAAAATTTAAAAAAAAATGCATTTGGAGATTTGTGTCATATGTCTTCAGTTGCAGTTAGATATATACCTGTGAAATTTGGGGAGGTAAGGATCAAAATGGTCCTGAATATGTTTTTACTTTAGGTAATGAATTATAGACAGGATATGTATTTGTTTAACCAGATCTTAATAAATTCTCAAAGTGCAAGAATCACATAGAATATTTGGAGGAGGAATATTAATACCAATACTCAAAATAAATAGCTACATGTTTTTATTATTCTCTGTTCTCTTTACATTCAGAAATCAGGAGGAGATTAACAGTCTACAAGTACATTTTTTGATCATTGATAAAAGATAACTTCAAATTAAGCCAAGCTATTCTTTTCTTACTCCTATGGTACTTAGTTGACGTGTCGCCTGACACATCATGTATTAGAACCTCTTTAGGAGATGACATTGTAGAGGAGACTAAGCATTGAACACTGTAAAACAGTGTTTTAAAAAGTGTGTTCTGTGGCGCCTGGGTGTCTCAGTCTGTTAAGCGTCCAACTTCGGCTCAGGTCATGATCTCATGTCTCATGGCTTCAAGCCCTGCATCCAACTGTGTGCTGACAGCTCAGGGCCTGGAGCCTGCTTCAGATTCTGTGTCTCCCTCTCGCTCTGCCCCCTCCCCAACTCATACTCTGTCTCTCTCTCTCTCAAAAATAAATAAACATTAAAAAAAAGTGTGTTCTGAGGAGCAACAACAGAATTACTGGAGTGGTTATTAAAGTGCCAATTTCTGGGTCCCAGACTAAACCTCCTAAATCAGATTTTCCAAGGCCAGAACCCAGAAACCTGACTTTTCAATAAGCTCCAGAGTAAATCACATGCTAGAGAATTAGTGACTTACTGGAGGCTAATTTCTAACTCTCATACAGCTCATTCCCTTGGTGAGAAGTAAAAAAAAAAAAAATGAGAATGGAAAAGTTGGTAAAGAAATAAAAAAGCAATTGATCATTGATCTCATATAGCAGAGATAACTTCCCCTACACAGTTTTAGTTTTGCTTTGTGTAGATCATGAGTCTACACGAATGTGTTTTAAAAACTGTATTTTTCCTGAATTTGTAATCTAAATTCCTAGCTGTGAAAATAATTAATTCTTAATTGGGATAATTCACCAAATTATACCTTGAGTTAGTGTAACATAAATCCTTAGACTGAGTTAGGATGAATTTAAACAGTGTGTACAATAAGAACAAAAAAATGGTATGAAGGGGAAAGAGAAGGAGGTAGAAAGAGATACAGATGAAAGCAGATGAGTAACTCTTCTTGGAAATCTACTTCACACCTACCTGGCAAGAGATTATAGAGTATCATTTTCCAAGAATGAAACAGTCCTCTTAAATATTTTTCCATATTAGACAAAGGGATTATGCAAAGGAAAATAGTACCTATGTGCCTCTGAGATGGGGGTGGCCAGAAAATATTTAATAGGATGAAACATTCCACTAGCCCTAAGCAATGACTGTAATAAAACCTTGGCACTTATGAATTTAACATTCATGATTTTCACTATTGTAGAGTGACCTGGGCTCCTGGCATGCAGTAATCTGTAATTTTGATGAGGCACAATTTGAATTGCATGTGTTGAAAGGATAGGATGTCAGAGGGAGTCCTTCAGTCTGTCACGGCACCTGGGCAGTGGCCTGGCAGTGGAGATGTGACCTCTGTTACATATGTGCAATAAGGCTTATGCATCATCTCCCACCACCCAAAAGTTAGCTTTTAGAGCTGTTGATATAAGTAGGGAAAAAGTCAAAAAGTCAAAGAAACAGATAGACATTTTTGAAAAGGCAGAATTTTAAAATTAAAGAATAGCATATCATTGATAAGAAGAAACTCAGTTTATGCTCCTTATGAAAGAGTATAACATAATGGTTAAGCCCATGAACTTTGAAACTAGACTTCTTGCATTCTAATCAAATGGATTTCTAATAAAGTCCCAGCAGTGCCTGCCTCAGTTTTCTCATCTGTCAAGTGAGGGGTAATTATAGTGTTGTTCTCAAAGGATTATCATGAGGGTTGAAATTAGTAAATATTTATAAAGGGCTTACAACCGTACTATATCAATGTTTGTTTAAACAAATTTCAGTAAAATTAGCATATTGTCTCAGGGTATGTTCAAGCCAGGAGAGACAGAGCTCATCAAGTGAGAAAGTCTTAGCAACATGTGAAAAGACCTTTTGCATAAAAGGCATGTGTACCTGGATGGAAATACAACTTCTAGGAAAGCCAGGACTGTATAAACAATACTGCTTTGTGATTCTGGAAAATTTTTTACAGGAGCATCATGTCTGAAAAGTAAACACCCACTATATTGAGCTGATAAAACAATAAATGATTTCATTGGGGGAAAGCTTCATGTGAATATGGAAACAACTTCACCTAATACGTAACTGATTTAAAAAAATAATGAAGGATATCTGCCTGAGGACTCATAGAAGCTTTATTTTCCTGTAGTAACATCATCTATGAGACAGGAATATTTGTCTTGATCTTCCTTTTTTCACTTTGTCAAGTGTATTCCTTGGCAGTTGGCAAGTAAATGAGCAAAACCATAATCATAACTTCTCTGTATATAGTCCATTTCCTCAAAAAGCTGTATGAGCATAAAACATACATTCTCCTCCTATATCCTGCCAGAATGTCAGTGAGGCTGGCCTTCAAATAGGACTCTGGTGCATTCCAATTTACAGATAAGCATTACTTATTGTTGGGAACGCACTGTAAGGATGAAGAATGCAGGAACTGCACTGTTAGGAAGAATAAAGCAGCTTTCAAAGAATGGTGACATCACCCAGCAAACTTGCTGTCACTAGAATGAAATAAATGGGAGAAGTTCAACTAAACTCACAGTCTGAAAGGTAATTTAAAGGCCTCTTTCTCCAGATTGGTGTGTATAAATGCCCAATTTTCATTCTTATCTTTGCTAGGATCAGTAACATCAAATACATAAATAGAATTGGCAACTAACAGCTTCATTTGTTCAGGGAAGAATCTTTCTATGACTCTATACTCACAAACCACTCCACCCCCATGTCAAACTGCAATTTCCCTTGCAAGTAATTCACCTTAAGTTAATTATCTCCCTGCAGTTGTGTTTAAATTCCAGTTTTAACAGGTGCATGTGGCTGGTTTAAAAAAAAAAAATTGTAACTTGAGATATAAATGATACATGGTAGCTGATCTCACTTATCTTCATAACGAAGGTATCTCATTGTTCTTTACAAAGAAAAATAAATGTCATATGAGACCAGTTACCCTAGATTTTCCTCGGTAGTCATCGGATGCTTGCTGTTACTACTCTTCTCTGGAACCAAAATACTTTTAGGAAATTATACTGAATGACATACAATCAGGAGGTATGATTGTATACATTCAATGCCCTCCATGGCTAAAACTGCTCTCCATGGCTAAATTCCTGTTGTCACTTCTATGCAGTTAAATGATTAGCAAAAGGCTAATGGCTACCAGCTCACTGGGCTGTCGGCTGCCTACCTGGTTCCACCACTGCCAGTGATGTGCTGCTCTGAAACACCAAAATGGCAGCTGCCATCTTGTCCTTTGAGATTTAAGTAAAATTCAAGGTTAAATGTAATGCCTTCTCTACATTTCTGAGCATTTCAGGGACCTAAATTTTCATTGCAATTTCCTGCTCTGAATTTCTTCAGTTCCCAGTGGATTCTAAGTCTTTGATCTTGCAGCCATTCTCTTCCTGGAATCTGCTCTGTGAAGGCCTAGAGAATTTAGGCCTTTCTCTGATTTATCCCAACCTATTCACCCTTCGCTAGAGATAATCACATGGAGCACTCAAGGTCTGGAGCACAAGGATTTTTTATTTTTTGTTTATATATTTATATTACATATAAATATACATATATATTATATATATTTAGTAATTAGTAAAAGTTTATTGTGCATACACAAAAAAGACAGTTTGCAAAACCAGGAGCACTGAAAAAATGTTTTATATATATATATTTAGAGAGAAAGAGACAGAGAGAGAGAGACAGAGAGAGAGAGAGAGAGAACAAGCAGGGGAGAGAGGCAGAGGAAGAGAGAGAATCTTAAGTGGGCTCCACACTTAATGCAGAGCCCAACATGGGGCTCCATCCCACCACCCTGGAATCATGACATGAGCTGAAATCAAGAATCAGATGTTCACCCACTGAGCCACCCAGGTACCCCAATTAGACCCTGCTCAGCTTCTGCTCTTTTCACCTTGTAGACATCCTTTATTTATTATGTATAGCAACTGAGCCAACCATTGTCAACTCACTCCATGGTCTGATACCAGATGTCTGCAAAACCTGCTAAAGGGTCCTCGGCTCTGGCCCTCATTGTTCACTCAGTAGCACAGAGGAACCAATGAATGGTTTACAATTTTCTTTTTCCCATACTAGTCTCTGTGCATGCTTCCTTAACACTCACACTCTTATATATATTCAAATCCTATCATTCACACTGGGGTTATTAAGTCCTACTCTGTGGGGCCAGTTGGACTAACACAGTAATTTGACTCCTTTTATTTACCTGTTGAGTCTGTTAAAAAAATATTTGAGCCAAAGCATAAGAGACTCTTAAAAACTGAGAACAAACTGAGGGTTGATGGGGGGTAGGAGGGAGGAGAGGGTGGGTGATGGGTATTGAGGAGGGCACCTTTTGGGATGAGCACTGGGTGTTGTATGGAAACCAATTTGTCAATAAATTTCATATAAAAAATAAATAAAAAATAAAAAAAATAAAATAAAAAAAAATATTTGAGATGGTCCAAAACTAATTAAATGAATCAACCAAACAGCTAATTTGGTCTGTCTTTCTCCTAGCCTCCCTTCCTTCCTTCTTGCCATGATGACTACAAAACAATTTGCAAAAAAATCATTCTACTTTGTGATAGAGAAGGAAATCTGGGTCATATAAATTTATACCTATAATTTTAAAGCTCCCAGATCCCTTCAAGAGTATTACTGTTAATATTTTTCTCTAAATGCATAAAGCCTAGAGTTGGATATTGTGTTATGTATCTTTGTGAATTGAACTTTAATCTCTAAGTCCAAATAGGTAAAATAGAATCTGAATTGTTCATGAATACAAATAAAGTATTCAAGATTGCACAGAAATTAAATGTCTTATACCCTTCGTTTGCCCAGGTCATGGACAATAAAATAGGGTCACAATTACATAGGCAAAAATAATATTCTCTAGTTCTACTTCAGTTTGCTTGATAAAAAAAACTCCAGGCCTCTCAAATCCCTTCTAAATAATTCTGAAGTCACGTCTTACCTTTGTTCTCAGCAGCCACCAGACAGGGAATATTTTTATCCTTTCCTGCTCAGGCCTTGCTTCCTAAAGCAATGGCTGCTGTTGAGGATCCCAATGTTAGAAACAAAGGTGTCACGATTTGTGCCTGGACTCCTTGCTCTGTTTTATTGTTTCTCAATTTCAAATGTAGATAAGCATGGTTTCCTGTTCAGACGTCTGTCATCTGTCCTCAAACAGTACCCCTTCTCTGATCTTGAAGTGAATCTTTATGACATAGTCGACAAGTAAGGTTTATTGCCTTATGCTTTTTCTCTCTTAGTGTGATTTTAGTAAAGCAGTTCTTTTTAAATTCTCAAATGTAATTTCCTCTCTCTCAGACATACAGTGTATTACAGGCTGGGATCCAAGTACAGATGTTATACTCACCTCCAACTGGTTCACTGCTTACCTTTCTCCTTATTTAGGTAAGTCCTATGCCTTTCAGAGCTCCCCAGAGATCCTTCCCCTCCATGAGACTTTAAAAATGCCCAGACCTTGAATCAATACAGCAAAGGCTCAAGCCCAGCTTCAGCAGATTTGTCAACAGGTAGGTATAGGAGAGGGCAGAATAGAAGCTAGAGATCAAGTCTTTCACTTACCCTAAGTCTCTAAATTTCTAAGTCTTGGAAAGAAGAAAGCTATTTTTGATTCTTTCCCTCACCCTATCCCTCATTTCTTTCTTTCTGATTATCTGTGCTGCAGGGTACTGGCTTTTACATACTTCATCCAAAAAGTAGGGATAGATACTAAACTAAACCTGATCAGGAGAAAAAGGTACTAAGTCAGGATTAAAATTCTGAACCTGAGGAGCACAGAGGGTTTTCATAAACAACTTTGCTGTAGTTTCAGTTCATGGTTAACATCCCTGCAGTTTAAAGGAATCTGTATGTTTAAAACCATGTGTTAGTGATTCGTAGATAATCACTATTTTTGTAATTTCCACATTAACATTGGTATCTCGTAAGAATGTAAGTGAAGGTGACAGAATAAATAAATAAAAATAAGGTGAAGGTGACAGAATAAATAAAAATAAAATATCGTCTGTGCAGGATATTTTTAACCCCTTAAAATTACTCCCGAAATACAAGATAGCATTTGACTTCCATTATTGCCAATATTACATTATTGCTCTGGGGTGAATGGCTAGAGGGGCTAATTGCCTTCTTCCTCACCCCTTTGCCTTTTGCAGTGGAACGAACTTCTGAGAACTGTAAGCCATCTGGCATGCTGCCCTCCTTAAGGTTAAAGTGGATCCTTAACTGTCAGGTACTGACTGGTGGGTTTGAAGCTAGGTGACATTTTGAACAAATTAAAAGGTGATCTGCTAATGCACACATTTCATACAGGTTTTTGAATTGTTTCTTTTTATTCTTTTTGATTTCTCCCTAAATATTATGTTTCTTTTGATCTACTGTGAGGAGAGTTTTTCTTCCTAGGGTCTCTGGATTACCTGTCCACAACCTCCCCCTTCAAATAAACCCTCAGATTAAGTCTTGACTACCTTTAGCACTGTGAACTTAGATAAAATAGTGAGAAGGGGAAGTTGCCTAGAATTAAAGCTTTCAAAATGCTTCTTCACATCACCTTGGCACCATTATGGGGCTATTTAAACCATGGAAATTATGTGTATCACTGAAATGTATCTATTTTTCTTCTTTACTGTCAATATGTATTGTAAATGTATTTAAGTAAGTAAATGTCAGAATTATAGAAATGTTTATACTTTTTCATTCTTTTCTGTTTTCCTCTTGGCAGTCTAACAGGTGTGGTCTCTCCACATTTACAACATTGCTGCTTTTTTCTTAAGAGTCCCAAGAGACTATAGTGGAGTCTGTGTCTAACCACACCTAAACAAGTGATAGATTAAAAGACAAATATTATCAGTTGTTTGGATACCTTGTTTACCCTTGCCAAAACTAACTGATTAAATGGCTACGTATTTAAGAGAAAAAAATAGGTAAAGTTAAAACAAAGTTAAGAGAGTAATAAAGGACTCATTTTTCATTTCCAAACATTGGTCTATATAGACAGGCAATGTTGAATGTGTCAAAAGATTATGCCTATGTAACATCTTTCAAATGCTAATCAAGGGATTATATGCATATTCTATTATTTGTATGTTCAGGAGGCAAAGGATATTTTCTACACATTATGTGCTTTTGTCAATGTCATTAAAAGTAATCTCTTCCTATTCACTTAACATGACTACTAATTTCAGGTAGTTAGATAATAACTATTGTATCCTATATGAAACTCTTGTATAAAAGATACACAGATTTTAAAGTGTATGAGTAATAGTAACTTTACAGTGGAGAAACCTGGTAGACAACCCCTTAACCAAGTAAAAAGTCATTTTGATAGCACCTCCACAGGGTGTGATGACACGAGCACATCATGTCTGTGGTATTCTTCCCCAAACTCTGCAACTTCAGTCTATTCATGAGAAAATATCAGGCAAACCTAAACTGAAGGACATCCTACAAAATACTTGATCTCTACTCCTCAGAAGTATCAAGATCATGAAAGACAAGGAAAGAGCAAGAGACAGTCACAGATCAGAACAGACTAAGAACACATGATGCCTAAATGCAATGTGGTATCCTTTATACCCAGAAAAATAACATTACCAGAAGAACTGTGGAAATTTAAATGAAGGCTATAGTTTGGTTTATAATATCATACCAACATTCATTTCTTAGTTTTTTCTTATAAATGTACTGAAGAAATATAAGAAGTTAACAAAAGGAAACTGGGTGAAGGGTATACAGAAACATTCTGTGCTATCCTTGCAACTCTTCTATAAAGCTAAAATTATTTTGAAAGAAAAAGTTTATCTAAAAATGAACTTGTAACTCTGAGAGCTTATTTATAAGTTTGTTAATTCAACATACTTAAATAAAATAGAGCAGAGCAAGAAGTTCCATTCTGGTATATAGCTATATCTAAAGATCGTTATCTATATTTATATCTGTATCTGCATCTAAATATAGAGATAGGCACACACAAATACTCACACATACACATAAGTACACATACACATTAGCTTTCTCAGTAAGGATAAGATGACAGGGATGAGAAGTGTATTCTGGTTTACTGTAGACAATAAGATGCACAGAAACTATCAAGTCCCAATGAAATCTGGGATTTCTGTTTAATATTCATATCTCTTTCTCTCCTAAGCCCATTAGCTCACTTCTCCATAATGCATCAGTTCATAGTGACATCTATAAAAGTGTTTCTTGCCAGTTTGTTCCTTCTAAAATTCTTACTCCTTTTCCCATCTGGCTTTGCAAATACATAAAATATCTGTGTTGCATCACATTATTTAAAGCAGCCTCCAATGATATACAGTGACTTCAAGCGTGGCTTAACCGTTCCAATATCTGATGCAAATGGCTTCTTTAATACTCCTCAGATCAAGCCACCCAACTTTGGGCCTAACTGTTGTTTATCATCATCTGTGTAGCAGTCTGCTCTACTTTTCTTCCGTCTGTTCAGGCTTAGGCAAGCTTACTGTTGAGCAATTGCATTCCTTACTATTGCCAAAACAGGTTTTATTTTATGTAATTTTACACAGCCAAACTGCTCCCCTGACAGTAGCCACCCTGCTAGATGCAAGCTCATCAAGCTCACTGGTAATAGCATCCGAGGAAATATAGTCAAGAATCATTTAAGTGTTGACGTCAGGAAACAAAGAAACACACTTTCAGGGTATATGTTTCTGATTGTTTACCATCCAGGACTGGATGACCAATTCAAAAAAGTAGAGGTATCTTTTGATCTTCTATGATATTTATTCAGTGAAATTTAAAATGCCATTAAGTAAGTGATCTTGACCATAAGTGTCATACACCTACCTATGCTTTGGGACTATGAAATTGTAATGTTTTTTAGGAAGACATACAAATCTCTTGATAAATATCAAGTTAAGGTGAGTCTGTGTGTGTGTGTGTGTGTGTGTGTGTGTGTGTGTACACACGTGCACGAGCACCCCTCTCTCTTTTTGGACAGAGGATGGAAGTGACTGCTCACTTTTTGCATTACACTTTGAAACTTTCAAAATGATTTGGTAGTATGTATATAGGCATACAAAGAATTTGGGAATAAAATATTTTCAGAATTTAGCAAATGACTAGCAGCTCTGAGAGAACATATTGATGTATAGATACTCTGTTGTACTAATGATATTTAAAGGAAGAAATATGGAATAATCTCACTTTCTTCTCTGAGACAGGGAAGGAGACTCCACTTTTTTTCTTTAACTCCATATTTTTTCTTTAACAAGATGTAGTAATAAGTGTGAGATCAGAAAAAATATAGTGTTGTCATCTGTAAAATATTATTCTTTCCCTTTGTCTACATCATATCTGAAAATAATCATGCTGTACATGTCATTTGTTTTGTATTTTGTCTCACATTTATACTTAAATTCTCATATAAGAGATTTTATACTTAGAATCTCATTTTATGTTGATGTAATAAAAATATAATTCAGACAAATAAACCAATGATAACATAAATTTCATCAAAATGAACACATGATACTTTATATATGACTCAATAACTTTCTGGGAGAACACAGAAGTATTTCCATGGGCAAAGATTCTCAATCTTGGGGTAAACGCTCATGTAACTGGAAGGCAGAATAAGAAATACAGCAGGGATGTTCTTATGGAAGAGAATGTCCCAGCAGTGTGTGCTCTTACTGAGTTGGCCTATCTTACCCAAAGGAAGTGAGCTAAAATGGGAATGGTGTACCCAATACATTATTCATTAACAGGGAGCACTTCCTCTCCATCTATGCCAAAAGCAGAACCAACCAATCTGCCTGCCATTCTTTGCTATGCCTTTAGAAGGAAACAGAAGCAAAGTACTCATCAGTCCTATAAAGAAATCATATAAAAGATTTCTTTAAGGACATAATGTAAAGCAATTGGTGAATTAGCATTATATAAAAGAAGCTTAATATGGATAATTTTGTGATGCAGAGATCACATTAGAGTATGAAAGTGAATACTTTTATTATACTATTGGTCCATGTGGCACACAGATGGCTAGAGTCCAACAATGTTTTAAGCTCACATTGGAGTAAGAAAACGAGTATTTCTATTATACTGTTTATTATTGATTACTACAACAGAGATAGCTAGTGTTCACCAAAATGATGCTCCCCTTCCATATGGAAGATTCAGTATTATGAGCCACTGACTCACCCAGGAACTACATTTCCCTGATTCCCCTTTAATGTAACAACCATGTACCTAGTTCTCACCAGTAGATGTGGGAAGATATGTTTGTCACATTCATGCTAGAATCTTTTAAAAGCAGATGTTAATTTTCCACTGTCTCTTTGTTTTTGACCTAAGAGCCCCAAGGGATGTCAAAATCACAAGACGGAGGGGCTCTTGGTTCCAGAATTACCACATGTAAGAAACTTCCTCCTCACCACGAACATTGATAGAACTATTAAGTTTGTGGGAAATAAATTTTCATCACATCAAAACTAAATTAGGGGTTAGTTGTTCAGCAACTAGCATTATCCTATATTACACAGTTGGTCCATTATCACATGAAGATAGAGAGGTAGAAAGAATATCATCAATAATTATGCCTTACAAAGGCATCAGAGTAAAGGAGATACAACAAATAAAAGACTAGCTCTCTTAGCCGAGTTTGGGTTTTTATACCTGATATTCTAAGTAGAAGAAAATTACCAGACCCGAAAAACACTCACAAAGAATGTTCTTTCTGAGACAGAAAAGATAACCAAACATGAAGTTTTTAAAGAAAATAAATTAGTTACATTAGAAATAATGGTTCCCTACTCATTAGAAAATTTTCTAAAGACAAAGATAATAGAGAAGAATTACAGAAGAAAAAACAAACCTACAGTGATTTGCCTATATGTGCATCCCTACAGATTTCGCTCCCTACACTCATATATTTCCAAGGCCGAGAGAGGTGTGCAATGTAAAAGGGCAGGGAATCATTCATACTCCTCTTAAATTCTCTCAATCTTAGTCAAAGACACCGTACTTCTCTGTTAAAGTATCAGTTCATCAGTGAAGCATTCCTAGTTTCTCCATATGTTCCCTCCCCCTGTCCACTTTGGGCTCTTTTGGCATCCACAGAACTTTGTGTAAGCCTCCATTCAGCACTAATGAATTATGGGTGGGCTGTTTCTCTAGGAGTGCTCTCTCACCCAGCAGTACTGTCACCCAGCAGCTTGAGGACAGAGGCCTTGTCTTATTCTTCTCTGTATCCCCAAGAGTCATTTATTCATCAAATATTGATGGAGAATTTATATTGTGCCAGACTCTATGATAGGTACTGAAGACAAAGACCCTATGCTAGGTACTAAAGATAGAATGGTGAACAAGACCAATAAGGTTTCTGGAGATTACATTCTATAAGAGAAAGAAAAGAAAAGAAAAGAAAAGAAAAGAGAAGAGAAGAGAAGAGAAGAGAAGAAGAAGAAGAAGAAGAAGAAGAAGAAGAAGAAGAAGAAGAAGGGGGAGGGGAGGAGAGGAGAGAAAATAAAGCGAATTGGAGGAGAGGGAGGAAGTGAAGAGGGGAGGGGAGGGTGGAAGGAAGGAAGGCAGACATTGAATCATCTCAAGTAATAATAATTTCTATGGTAAAAAAGAGGCAGGAATAGAGAATGACAGAGAAGGGCCTTCTTTAGGTATAACAATCAAGGAAAGTTACTCTGAGGACAATTAAAAGATGAGACTTAAAAACAAAAAAGAAATAGCTACCTATGCAAAAAAGATGGGTGGGCATTTCAGCAGAAGAAACAGTATGTACATACACTCTGAATCAGAAAAGACTTGGAGTATTTACATAATAGGCTAATGAGTGTGAATGTAGTGAGTGAAGGAAGCATAGCCTGGCATAAGCTGGGGAGGTAGACAGTCTTGGAAACTTGGATTTTATTCTAAGTAAAAGAGAAAATCATTTTTGTGCTGTAAGCAAGAAAGTGACATTACCTAACCTGAATTTTGAGAAGAGCACTTTTGTGCAGGGAATGGACCGGTATGAGGGAACAACTTAGGTTATTTAAATGAACCCAATGAGAGATGTGAAGAATTGGATTCTGATGAAGGCAAAAGATATGGAGAGAAGGTGGCAGACCCAATATGTATTTTAGCTCTTAACTTCACAGAATGTACTTAGAGCTTAAATGTAAGCATTGACAGAGAAATTAAGGAATACAGGATGACTCTCGGGCTTGAGAAACTGTGAAGATGGAGACAATGTGTTGGCGTGGTGGAAGGTACAGATGGGTGGTTGAGAATGGTGGAGTAAGAAGAAGTCAAGATTTCCATTATAAGGACCTGACCAATATACAAGATCTACAAGAGCAGATGCCAAGAAATACATAGGCTAGTCTGGAGCAGAGAGGAAATCTGAGTGGAGTGGAACATTCGGGGTAACCAGCATAAGGTATAATTAAATCTATGAGAATTACTCAGAAATAGAGCATATGAAGAGAATTCAGTACCTTTCAGTGTACTTCCTGTACATTTGTTGAATAAGGACAAGAATCCTGACCTAATTTCCAGTGCTCAGGAGTATAGAGTGTCTCTACACCCTGCCTACTGCACCAAATTCCACCACCCTTCTTTTTCAATGCCTACTTTTTCAATGCCAATTGGCTATTCCTGCCTAACTGCCCAGATATTCCATCCATTCAGCTCAAATTTCTCATACCACATCCTAAGGAGACCCTGTAGAACACGCAGCTGTATTCCCTACTGCCAGAATTCCTATCCTTCATATTTTGATCTGTCTTGCTGATAGTGGGTTTTTTACTCTGATAAGAACATAAACAAAAAAATATATGTCCAGATGGTTCCCAACACTAAGGGAGATGGTGAGATCCATTAGCAAGTATGTATAAGGAAAGAAAAAATAATAATAATAAAGAAAAACAGAGTCTAGAATAGCCTGAGCATTAGTATGTGTTTGGATATTTAGGGAAAAAAAAAACCTTTATAGGTAGAAAACATGATTGACTATACCTCAAAAACTTCTGTACATATTCCATTAGGAAAAAGTCACATTGCATATTTCTTAAACAATTATGTGACTCTGTGTTTTTTTTAATTAAAGATTTTCAGATCTTAAAGGTTAGACTCTACTTCCCAAACATACTATGTATTTAAAGAAACAAAATATGATGTATGAGTTATTTAATATAAAAGAACATATTATTCTTTACTGGCATTATAGTTCTTGTTAAAAACTTCACTGTAAGTGATCTGAATTTTTGAACATTAGCTTTACCTCATTATCATAAAATCATGATCTTTTAAAGGCAGTTGAGAGTACAGCTAACCTTAAGAAAAGGATGTCATCATTTTCTGATTGATTATCTCTGCTTTCAAGAGCCAGTCACCCAGAACTTGTGTTTCTAATAAAATGTGATTTTTTTTTTCAGAAATGGGATCAGATCTGTATTTTCTTGGCTTTCTGAATACAAAACAGACTTTGTGGGATGCATGTCTAATGAGTCATCCTTGTTTTTCACGAAAAACATGATTTTCCAGTACTGTAGCATTTTGCTCTTTACTGATGCATTTGCATAAAATGAATATATTACAACTTGGATGTTGTGATTTAGTTAATTATGACAGTCACACTGATGCCTTGGTGATTTCATGAATCTGGAATGAACCTGAGTTTTTTTTAGGGGTCTTACCTCTAATATAAAAAAAAATCCTGTAGAGCAAAACTCTTAATTGTATTTGATCATCTTAATAGTCTCTGAGTCTTAGAATGGACACATATTTACCATGAATAAAAAAAAAAGTACAAGGTCTTTTACCATGAATAAAAAAAAAAGTACAACCATGATTTAATACTTATTCGCTGGTTTTCACTTTAAGAAAGCTTCAAATTAGTTATCAATTCACAATTTCAGTGTTTTTATACCAGATATGTACATAGGCACATACAAAGTAAGAAGTTCTGTCACTGACACAGTTGCTAAAATCATCAATATGCTCAGAATATCTCCACAAGCTCCAACTGCCTCTGTGCTTACACTCATTCACTTATTCATTCCATTCTTGAGTAGCAACTATGTTCTAGGCACTGCCTTATGGATTGAGGATACAATAAAGAAAAGGCAGCTAAAATAGTTGCTCTCATGCCTCTTCTAGTGGAGTAGACCAAAAAAATTCAATAAATTAACTAATAATTACTTTCATAAATATTTGAAATAACTGGAATCCTGTGATACAGTGACCGAGCATAATGGCAACCAATATTGCCTTAGCACTCCCCTCAGTCTAACCAAACTTTAGACAGGTTTTTTTCCAGACTACAGACCCCTGAATTCCCTTTTCTTAGAGGATTTACTTTAGAAAATTTGCAATTGCCAATATTTCCCTGACTGCTTTACATGTAAATCTTCTCCTAGCTTCTGACCAGTTTTACAATGCAGGAATGTCTTTATCAAGGACTTGGACCATCCCTATGAAATACAATCATCAAGAAAGGAAGATAGGACCCCTTTCTTCCAGTCTCTTTGGGAAGGTAGGAGCCTAACTTCACCACTTATTGAACACAGCTGGCCTAACTGGAATCTCAATGTTAATGTCTCCAGTAGTTTTCTACTACCTGAATCAGCACTTAAATACTCTCCTGCTTTTTGTTTTAGTGGGGTTGAGTTAAATATCCCTCCTTTACTGCAATAGACTTGAGTGAGTCTTTCTTGTCCGTTTAACTTGTCATTGCAGTTTTTCGCTGACAATAAAGGGAAACTCCATCATCTACTTTAAGTAGAGTGAAGGAAAAGTGCCCATAAAAGAGATGGCATTTAAGCTCTAATCTAAGTAATGAAAAGTAGCCACATTGTGTAAGACCAGAGATGATCACTTCAGGTAGATGGAGTAGGGGGCATCAAAACTCTAAAGCTGGAAAGAGCTTGCCATGTTCACAGAAGACCAGGGTGACAATGACATGGGAATGAGGGGATGGTGGAGGGAGACTGATGGGCACACAGAGACCACATCATGCTGCACACTGTAAGCCAAGGTTGAGAGTTTATATTTTATTGCAGGAGTACTGGGAAACCATTGAAAAGTTTTCAAAAAAAGGAAAAATATGACCTGCTTTAGGTTAAAAAAAAAAGTGCCCCAGTTCTAAGGAAGATAAACTGGACAGGGTTAAGAGTAGTCCACAGTTATGGAGTCAGCCTTTCAATCTCACCTTGGAAAAAGTGTTTTCAAAGAATCCAGATCTGAGGAGTCTGGATTAGGTTCCTGGGAGTTTAGAGAATTGGGAATAAATGTACGATTTGAATTTCTCCCTGAAGAAAATTCACTTTGCATTTGGTCTTCTAAGATAAAACTACAGAGAACTTAATTAAAATTAAAGTTTCTCTGACTGTATTAAACCAAATACAATGATAAACTTTTCCAGTTATTATCTAGAGCACTAAACAGGAGTTAACTCAAATGACTCTCAGTATTGATGGGGTTCTATTGGAGCATTTATGGACCTGACTCACAAAATTGTGCCTGGCATGAGAATCAGACACTCTGTTTTGTTTCCAATTCCCCCCTTAACTTTATCACTAACCTACAGCTAACAAAAAATGAAGGGGGTGGTGTTGTTAGCAGGATAGATCTACATAACTTATTCATGAATTTGAAAACTGTAGATAGCCATCCAGCTAACACTTAAACTGAGTTAAACCTATGGTCCACATTACCTCACACTGCCTTTCACAGTCTCACTCAAAACAATTTGCAAAGGGCAAGTTTTCCTCTATAACAACAACTCTAAAATTTAAGCCTGAATTTGACCATCCTAATTTCTCTAGCTAGGACAAAAAGCCATAACTGCTTATACTAGGTATATAATAATGTCAAATGATTAAATGAATGAGTAAAATAAACAATACCCTCCAGATACTGTGAGTGAGAACATCCAGATCCTCTACAATTAGATATTGTGAACCAACATCTAAACAAGGTTTTGCAGAAGTAGCCCACCCCAAAACATGTTTTAATTAAACATTAATTATCCACTGCAGGTTCAGCAATTTTTTTCTGCAAAGGGCCAGATAGTAAATATTAAACTTTGCTAACCATATGGTGTCTGCTGCAACTACTCAACACTGCCATAAATGACTATATCCCAATAAAACTTTATTTATGGACACTGAAATCTAAACTTCATATAACTTTCACATCTGTGAAATATGTCATGTCTTCTTTTGATTTTTTTCAACCATTTAAAAGTATAAAAACAATTTTTGGCTTGCAGGCTGTACAAAGCAGGTTTCTGACTAGATTTAGCGTGGACCATAGTTTGCCGATCCCTAGTCTCCTGCGTATCAGGCATGGGAGAGACCAAGGTGAGGAAGATAGCTTTGTAAAGGTGTTCATGATGAGACTAGGTACTCACCAAAACCAGTGAGTAAGGATTACATTTAGGTAGACCAGTCAGATATAACCTCAAAATGTTTGCATTAAGTTCATTCTTGTCTTTCATGAGGTTATGAAATTCTTGATGACTAACAAGGACAAGTTGGAGAATAATCATTTCAGTGTATTTAAGGGCCTGTTATGGGGAAAACATTATAAAATAAATCCATTTTTATATAAGAATGATGTAGAGTGAAGGAAAAGCTTAAGTCTTCAGGCAGTTCCATTTGTGAATGAAACCATTCTACCATCTGTTCAATTCCTTTGGCTCTGGCATCATGCTCATCAGAAACTTTGATTTCCAATTCAGTTTCCCAGGTACTTTACAAAGGTACTGCTCTAAGTAGCAGATATAATTATTTCTACCATTAGAAATAAACTTCCTCCCTATAAATGCATAAACTGGTAAGCTTAGTTTCAATCAATTCCCCAGAGTCCAAGGTACAAAAATAACTTTTGAACATGGAATACAGAGAACTAGATCCTGGCCCCTTACTGAGCCCACCAAAGTAGTGGTGTCCCTTGAGGCCCTGCCTACACAGCAGGCACATAGCTCTTAACTGCCAAGTTCTCAGTCAAGAATTATGTTTCTCTCCTGTAAAACTTTCTCTTAAACACTTTATGAATCTATTTATATTTATTTTTCATTTTACTATGAATATTTCAGTATGTGTCTCTATAAGGACTCTTTTTAAACATAACCACGGTGCTCTTATGTTTAAAATAAATTAATTCCATAATATCAATGAATAGCCAGCTGGTGTTTAATTTTCAGCCTCATATGTTTTAAACTTATACTTTTCTATTTTATTTAGTGTATATATCTCTTTTAATTATTCTATATCTGCATATATTTATAGAGAGGCAAATGATTTATTTCTGTTGTAGAAAATAGAGCTTTTTAAAATTCAATGTAATGCTCATCTTTCCATCCTCAATAACAGCCCTTCTCAGTAGTAAACAGGCTGCTGACTGAGAATTAAAAGATCAGGTTTGGGGTCTTTCACTGCCACTTAATATATGAGATTAGGATATCACCAAAACTTCTCTGTGACACATTTCTTCAGCCCATGAAATGAAGAGGTTGAATAAATGGATGCTCTCAAAAATCCCATTCCACACCAAAGTTCTTGAGCTATACAATTCTGTAAGAGCACTTTGTCTATACCATTTATAAATATTCAGATAGGTGGCACTCTCAAGTCTAGGATTTCATCTATTGAAGAGTGACAAATTGTATCCTCAATCTTTAAATGGAAAGAATTGTGTTCATTTGACAATTTAAGTAATTCACATAGACCACATATCTTTTCTAATATATTGGATGATTCTTCTTACTCCTTTGTTTAGACAGCATAGAAAGAGCTAATCTAACCAAAACATCAATGTTAATGGTTAAAATAATTGGATCTTTTCCTAAAAACTAAAGAGTCTTTCAGCATGAGAAAACAAAAACAAAATTAGTATTGGACAATATGCATTTTTAAGTCCTTCCTTTCTTTGAACTTTAGTAAGCTAAATAAATAGCAGCCAATTGTATAAACAAGAACAAGATATATGATGCAGCTTTACAAGAAACTGTATTTTCTGCATGTATATTTAATATAGAAACCTCAACTTGAAGTTTCTCTTTTATAGTTTAATATATTTCTCTACCACATTCTTCTTAGAAGGTAAAGAAAAATTCTCTTTTAAATGTTAAGATCAATGATAGCCCAAAGGCTTCAAGAAATCAATGTTCCAGTGATAATTAAAGGTTACAATTTAAAGGAAGACTCAGAATATAATAAGTTGAAATCCAATAATGAAGGCATAAGAAGTGGTCTAGATTATCAAAGCTAACATTTATAAATGTAACTAATAAAAAAACTTTCTAAACAGCTTCTTAAAACGTTAAAAATTTTATTATAATTTAACATTAGATGTGAAGCCTATAAGTCTGCTCCAATTACTAACTGAATTACACAATTACTTAAAAGTGATTTTAGCCAACTGTCCATACTTATCTCTGTGTTTCATATAGAATTAAAGAATCTGATCTTACTCCCCTGTAAAAGATGTATTTTTTCTTCTTTTAACACAGTTCTTAAGTTTAGAAAATAAGTGCTATAGAAATTTGACAAAAAAGTAATTTGGTCAATTTGGTACAACATAAGCAAGACTAAGGAAACACTCTAAATATAGACAGATGATATGGATATAGATAGACATAGACATAGATGATGATATAGATATAGACAGATATAGACAGAGACGGAGATGGAGACAGAGACAGAGATAGAGATAGATACAGATGCAGATAGAGATAGATATATAGACACACATATTTGTGGAAAGGAATTCATTCCCTACTACACTAAAGAAGGCTGGATGGTGGTAGACTGGCTATATTCTCCATCAATCTATACAAAAATATCTTCTTCAATGCCCTGCTACAACTACATCTGGGGAAATGTTTATGATACAAAAATGTGGTGATCAGAGACAATTTAAGATTAGATGGACAGGGCCAAATGGGGTTCAACAAATGAATACCAAGTTTATAATTCCAGAGTCATGTTGGCAGAGCAAGAATTCAGAGTGAAGTTATTTCATTCAATAGCTCAGCTCTCTGAATCAAATGAAATGTTAATAAAATGATGAAGTTCAAAAATGTTCTGAGACTTGTTGCTCAGCCTCTCAGTAGATGTCATAGTGTCAATCTTATGCACACCTTCTGCCTGTTTCCATATTCTCTATCATATTATTCCAACTCTCATCACTACTACTAAGCATAGATGACCACAGGGAGGTTGAAACCTAATCCAAAGGAAGTTATTATATGGGTTGATGGTGACTTATATCTTAAAGTGTATACCCTAGTATAAAAACCTGACTAAAAAATCAAGTTTTCTCAGTAATCAAAACATTGGGATACTGAGGCAGTTAGCAGTAATGGCATTAGCCAAAAGATTGCATCCAGTGATACCATGCAATAGATAATGCATAGCAGTAGATGATGCCATGCAGTAGATTCTGCCCTGAATGAACTAGGACAATCCAGAGCCATAAGAAAGATAGAGTTCTTTGAAGTCCATGTAGAACACTAGTCCCTGGAGTTGCTCCTCTTCTGATGATTTCACTTAAACAGCTAGAATGTCTGTTCCCAGCAATTACATAAAACTGACACCCACCAAAACTGTTCCACTCAAGGTCACCATTATCTCTAGTTTGAAAAATCCAGTAATTGGGGCGCCTGGGTGGCGCAGTCGGTTAAGCGTCCGACTTCAGCCAGGTCACGATCTCGCGGTCCGTGAGTTCGAGCCCCACGTCGGGCTCTGGGCTGATGGCTCAGAGCCTGGAGCCTGTTCCCGATTCTGTGTCTCCCTCTCTCTCTGCCCCTCCCCCGTTCATGCTCTGTCTCTCTCTGTCCCAAAAATAAATAAAAAACGTTGAAAAAAAAAAAGAAAAATCCAATAATTGCTCTATCTTTATTTTGCTTAATCCATCAATAGGTTTGATCACTCCTTCCTCTTACAAAAATTTCCTTCACTTGTCTTCCAAGACACTACATTTTTTTGGCTGTCTTTCTTTCTTGTAGTAAGTTTCTTCTCAGTCTACATTACCAGTCTCTCTGGCTTTTTAACAAGAAATTCCCAAGGTTGGATCCTACACCCACTCACTTGGTGATCTCACCTAATGTCATGGCTTCAAGTAGCATCTATTGGCTCAAAACTCCCCAAATTATTATACCTTCTGCCCATTTCCCTTGAATCCCAGACCCTTATTTTCAAATGCCTACTTGGTATTTATACAAATATACATCTAAAAATCATATCATACTATTCAAAATTAATTCTCAAGTATCCACCTGAAACATGCTGCAGTGGCATTCTTCCCTTTCCAGTAAGTGGAAACTTCTTTCTTTCAGTTGTTCATACCAAAAACTATGGCACCATTCTCTTTTTTTTTTAATGTTTATTTATTTTTGAGAGAGAGAGGCAGAGAGAGAGGGAGACAGAGAATCTGAAGTGGGTTCTGCACTGACAGCAAAGAGTCTGATGAGGGGTTCACACTCAGGAACCACGAGATCATGACCTGAGCTGAAGTCGGATGCTCAACCAACTGAACCACCCAGGTGCCCCATAAAAACTATGGCATCATTCTTGACTCCACATCTTCAGTCCATCATAGAATTGTGACTTAATCTCCAAATACATAACCAAAACCTGATCACATTTCACTACATTCAAACGATCACTTTGATCCAAGTGATCAGTGTCTCAGTGCACCAGTTTCTGAACTGGTCTCTGTGTTTCTGCCATTGCCCACAACATTATATCCTCAATGCAAGCAGCCAGAGTATTCTTTTAAACAAAGTTTGGTCGTATCATTTCTCTACTCTAAACCCTCTAATGTTCTCCTATCTTATTCAGAGTAAAAGCCAAGGTCCTTATAATTATGCCAAAGGCTCTGTGCCCTCTGGTCCTTCCATAATTTATCTCCCTGACTCACTCTATTTCAACCACATTGCCTCTTTGGTCTTCCTTGAATACACTATTTATACTCATGTCTCAAAATCTTTGCATTTGCATTTGATTTTCCCTGTATATGAAATACTTGCCCCTGTATATCTACATGGCTGGCTCTCTCGCCTTCTTCAAGTCTTTGCTTCAGGTTACATTATTAGTGAGGACTCGCCAAAATAAACTGTTTAAAAATTTACCCATCATCTTATGGATCCCCATCTTTCTTCTCAATTTTAATTTATTTAGTACTTATCACTTACTTATTTTTATTTATCTGTCTCCTCTCCCTATAGTATCAGGTCCAAAGGGCAGGGATTATTTTTCCTCTTGCTCATGTAATTCTGTACAAAGAACATGCTTAACACATAGTAGGAACTTTATAAGCTTAATGGGTCTATTCCAAGCTCTGAGGGACACTCTATACCATACACACAACTTATTTTAATTTCCCATAGTCCATATTTTCCTTTTAGATAGATTATTGGTCCTTAGACTACATACAGTGGCTAAAACATAAAAATATTCAAATGCTTTTCTGGTTACCAATCCATTTGTTCTATTCCTAAAGGTATTGCCAAGTATACAGTGGACAATTCTTGACTCCAAATCTCTACTTTGACACTGTGCAGAAAAGAGCTAACATGGGCCTGAGACTGTGATCTTTCTAGGGGACTGCTTGCAAAGTTGATTCTCAACTAGCATCTGAGAACTTAGATATTGATATTTCACCACACTGATAAGAGTGACTCACTGTGCCTAACTGATTGTGACAATAATATGATTTATGCTAAACACCTGCCTTCCTTCTAGCAGTCTGAAATTCCAGGCAAGGGCTAAGTGACCAATCCTCAATAAAAAAAAAACTCTGGAAACTGACTTTAATGAACTTCCCATTTCACATGTGTTGTCACAACTCATTCCTGGGACAATTAAGCACATACTGTGTGACTCCATTAAGGAGGACTCTGGAATCTTGTACCTGGTTTTCTCCACATTTTCCCCCATGCACCTTTTCCCTTTGCTAATTTTGTATTATATTATTTTACTGTAAACAATAATAGCAGTGAGTAAAACTATATACTGAGTCCTGTGACCCCTCTGAACAAATCATCAAACCTTGGGGGAGGGTGTCTTCGGAGCCTCCAATCTGGGCACTCATAGAACTCTTACTGAATGCCTTATATATGCTGAACATTGTGCTTCAACCCTAGTGACCTGAGATAGAGCATAAATGAGCTTGTGGGCTTTATTTATTTATTGTTTTGCTCTAAAAACATGTTTTTCTTTTTCTTTTTTTTTTTTTTTTACTGAAACAGCCTATATCCTGCTCTAGGATTCCTTCTCCAGAGGCATCCCTTTATCAAGAAGCATTTCCAGGCACAGACACATGACAGAAATAGTGAAGAAAGAAACCCTGTGGAAAAGAAAGATCCACAATAGCAACTGGGTTCCAGTGCCAGCTCCAATAATTTTATTACAGTTTTCCAAAATGAACAAATAAGAGGCCCTGACACAGACTAAAGTGTGCCCTGTATAAGCTGTACTCCTGGAAAGCTAAAGGAAACCCTACTAACTCTTTCCAGTTTGGGATCACAGGGCTTTTTTTTTTTAAGACATGGAGTAATGCGGTATCTTATCAAAGCTTCAATGCTGATTTTTAGAATCTGCCATTAAATCTAGTATTTGAACTTGAAACACTCAACTATACAGTCTCATGAAGAAAGCTTATTTATATGGAACATTTCCTACAAAAAACACAATAGTAAATGTAAAATATTATCTTTTATACTAAATATAATAGTAGATGTGCTTTTGGTAGGAAGAAGTCTGCCACTTATACTAGACATAACCTCCTAAAATCTCATTTCTTTCTTTACTTGAGAAAGACTATTTTTCTTTTGTACAAAATCCTGACTTGTGTATCACATGCATTCTTATTCAAGTCTAATCATTGCTCTTCAAGAAAAATATTTTTAAAAGACCACCTAGTCGAAGGAAGATGGCGGCGTAAGAGGACGCAGGGCTCACCGCGTCCTGCTGACCACTTAGATTCCACCCACATCTGCCTAAACAACCCATAAAACCGCCAGAAGACTAGGAGAATGGAGTCTCCGGAGCCAAGCACAGACGAGAGGCCCACGGAAGAGGGTAGGAAGGGCCGAGAGGCAGTGTACGCTACACGGACTGGACTGGCAGGAGGAAGCGAGGGAGGTGGAGCAGCAGCCAGCCCACCTGGCAAGACAGACCCCCAAGTCTGGCTTGCAAAAGTGGAGGGGCCAGAGTGTGTTCTGACAGCCAGCGGAACTTAACATCTGGAATGTCATAAGTCACCAGCTCTGCTCCAAGAGCCGGAGGGCTAGAGGACAATGGGAGGGAGAGTTGTTGAGCCCCGGGGACAGAGCTCAGGTTGGCAGGGAACAAAGGTGCTCACCAGCGCCATCTCCCTTGCCCATCCCTCAGCCAAAATCCCAAAGGGAACCAGTTCCTGTCAGGGAACTTGCTTGCACTGCGCAAACACCCAATGCTGTGCTTCTGTGGATCCATCCCTCCAATTAGTCTGCCTCCATCCCGGTGCCACAGGGCCTTCCCGAAGTGAACCACCGAAGGAAAAGCGAGCTGAGTCTGCCTCTCCCGCTCCCGTGCAGCTTGCAGATGCACCCCGGCTAATAGGCCAGATCCCATCAAAGCGGCACAAGCCTGGCAGTGTGCAAGTACACCAGACAGGGGCCACACCACTCCACAGTGAGTCCTGTCCCGGGAGAGGGGAAGAGAAGGTACACACCAGTCTGACTGTGGCCCCAGCGGTGGGCTGGGGGCAGATATCGGGCCTGACTGTGGCCCGCCCACCAACACAAGTTACTCTGGACAGCACAGGGGAAGAGCCCTGCAGTTCCGCACCACTCCAGGGAATATGCAAAATGACAAAACGGAAGAATTCTCCTCAAAAGAAACTCCAGGAAGTAGCGACCGCTAACGAACTGATCAAAAACGATTTAAGCAATGTAACAGAAAATGAATTTATAATAATAGTCACAAAAATAAAATAAAATAAAATAAAATGTCACAAAAATAATCGCTGGGCTTGAAAAAAGTATAGAGGATAGCAGAGAATCTATTACTACAGAGATCAAGGGACTAAGAAACAGTCAGGAGGAGCGAAAAAATGCTATAAATGAGGTGCAAAATAAAATGGAGGCGACCAGAGCTTGGATTGAAGAGGCAGAGGAAAGAATAGGTGAATTAGAAGATAAAATTATGGAAAAGAGGAGGCTGAGAAAAAGAGAGATAAAAAAAATCCAGGAGTATGAGGAGAGAATTAGAGAACGAAGTGACACAATTAAACGTAATAATATACGCAGAATTGGGATCTCAGAGGAGGAAGAGAGATGGAAAGATGCTGAAGGTATACTTGAAGAAATCATCGCTGAGAACTTCCCTGATCTGGGGAAGGAAAAAGGCACTGAAATCCAAGAGGCACAGAGAACTCCCTTCAGACATAACTTGAATCAATCTTCTGGATGACATTTCATAGTGAAATTGGCAAAATACAAGGATAAACAGAAAATTCTGAAAGCAGCTAGGGATAAACATGCTCTAACATATAAAGGGAGACCAATAAGACTAGTGACAGATCTATCCACTGAAACTTGGCAGCACAGAAAGGAATGGCAGGAAATCTTCAATGTGATGAACAGAAAAAAATATGCAGCCGAGAATCCTTTATCCAGCAAGTATGTCATTTAGAATAGAAGGAGAGATCAAGGTCTTCCCAAATAAACAAAAACTGAAGGAATTCATCACCACTAAACCAGCCCTACAAGAGATCCTAAGGGGGATCCTGTGAGACAAAGTACCAGAGACATCACTACAAGCATGAAGCCTACACACATCACAGTGACTCTAAACCCATATCTTCCTATAATAACACTGAATGCAAATGGACTAAATGTTCCATCCAAAAGACAGAGGGTATCAGAATGGATAAAAAAAAAAAAACAAGACCCACCTATTTACTGTCTACAAGAGACTCATTTTAGACCTGAGGACACCTTCAGATTGAAAGTGAGGGGATGGAGAACTATCTATCATGCTACTGGAACTCAAAAGAAAGCTGGAGTAGCCATACTTATATCAGACAAACTAGACTTTTTTTTTTTCTTCAACGTTTCTTTTTATTTTTGGGACAGAGAGAGACAGAGCTTGAACGGGGGAGGGGCAGAGAGAGAGGGAGACACAGAATCAGAAACAGGCTCCAGGCTCTGAGCCATCAGCCCAGAGCCCGATGCGGGGCTCGAACTCACGGACCGCGAGATCGTGACCTGGCTGAAGTCGGTCGCTTAACCGACTGCGCCACCCAGGCACCCCCTTTTTTTTATTTATTTATTTTTTCAACGTTTCTTTTTATTTTTGGGACAGAGAGAGACAGAGCATGAACGGGGGAGGGCAGACTAGACTTTAAAGGCTGTAACAAGAGATGAAGAAGGGCATTATATAATAATTACAGGGTCTATCCATCAGGAAGAGCTAACAATTATAAATGTCTATGCACCGAATATGGGAGCCCCCAAATATATAAAACAATCACAAACATAAGCAACCGTATTGATAAGAATGTGGTAATTGCAGGGTTTAATACTTCACTTACAACAATGGATAGATGATCTAGACACAGGATCAATAAAGAAACAAGGGCCCTGAATGAGACATTGGATCAGATGGACTTGACACATATATTTAGAACTCTGCATCCCAAAACAACAGAATATACTTTCTTCTCGAGTTCACATGCAACATTCTCCAAGACAGATCACATACTGGGTCACAAAACAGCCCTTCATAAGTATACAAGAATTGAGATCATACCATGCACACTTTCAGATCACAATGCTATGAAACTTGGAATCAACCACAGGAAAAAGTCTGGAAAACCTCCAAAAGCATGGAGGTTAAGGGACACCCTACTAAAGAATGAGTGAGTCAACCAGGCAATTAGAGAAGAAATTAAGAACTATATGGAAACAAATGAAAATGAAAATACAACAATCCAAACGCTTTGGATGCAGTGAAGGCAGTCCTGAGAGGAAAATACATTGCAATCCAGGCCTATCTCAAGAAACAAGAAAAAGCCCAAATACAAAATCTAACAGCACACCTAAAGGAAATAGAAGCAGAACAGCAAAGGCAGCCTAAACCCAGCAGAAGAAGAGAAATAATAAAGATCAGAGCAGAAATAAACAATATAGAATCTAAAAAAACTGTAAAGCAGATCAATGAAACCAAGAGATGTTTTTTTGAAAAAATGAACAAAATTGATAAACCTCTAGCCAGGCTTCTCAAAAAGAAAAGGGAGATGACCCAAATAGATAAAATAATGAATGAAAATGGAATTACTGCAACCAATCCCTCAGAAATACAAGCAATTATCAGGGAATACTATGAAAAATTATATGCCAACAAACTGGACAACCTAGAAGAAATGGACAAATTCCTAAGTACCCACACATTCCAAACTCAAACAGGAAGAAATAGAAAGCTTGAACAGACCATAACCAGCGAAGAAATTGAATCAGTTATCAAAAACCTACCAACAAGTAAGAGTCCAGACCAGATGGCTCCCCAGGGGAATTCTAGCAGACATTTAAAGCAGAAATAATACCTCTCCTCCTCCAGCTATTCCAAGAAATAGAAAGGGAAGGAAAACGTCCAGACTCATTCTATGAAGCCAGTATTACTTTGATTCCTAAACCAGATAGAGACCCAGTAAAAAAAGAGAACTACAGGCCAATATCCCTAATGAATATGGATGCAAAAATTCTCAATAAGATACTAGCAAATTGAATTCAACAGCACATAAAAAGAATTATTCACCATGATCAAGAAGGATTCATTCCTGGGCTGCAGGGCTGGTTCAACATTTGCAAATCAATCAATGTGATACATCACATTAATAAAAGAAAAGATAAGAACCATATGATCCTGTCAATCGATGCAGAAAAGGCCTTTGACAAAATTCAGCAACCTTTCTTAATAAAAACCCTCGAGAAAGTCGGGATAGAAGGAACATACTTAAACATCATAAAAGCCATTTATGAAAAGCCCACAGCTAATATCACCTTCAGTGGGGAAAAACTGAGAGCTTTCTCCCTGAGATCAGGAACATGACAGGGATGTCCACTCTCACCGCTGTTGTTGAACATAGTGTTGGAAGTTCTAGCATCAGCAATCAGACAACAAAAGGAAATCAAAGGCATCAAAATTGGCAAAGATGAAGTTAAGCTTTCACTTTTTGCACATGACATGATATTATACATGGAAAATCCGATAGACTCCACCAAAAGTCTGCTAGAACTGATACATGAATTCAGCAAAGTTGCAGGATACAAAATCAATGGACAGAAATTAGTTGCATTCTTATACACTAATATGAAGCAACACAAAGACAAATAAAGAAACTGATCTCATTCACAACTGCACCAAGAAGCATAAAATACCTAGGAATAAACCTAACCAAAGATGTAAAAGATCTGTATTGCTGAAAACTATAGAAAGCTTATGAAGGAAATTGAAGAAGGTACAAAGAAATGGAAAAACATTCCATGCTCATGGATTGGAAGAATAAATATTGTCAAAATGTCAATACTACCCAAAGCTATCTACACATCCAATGCAATCCCAATCAAAATTGCACCAGCATTCTTCTCGAAGCTAGAACAAGCAATTCTAAAATTTCTATGGAACCACAAAAGGCCCCGAATAGCCAAAGTAATTTTGAAGAAGAAGACCAAAGCAGGAGGCATCACAATCCCAGACTTTAGCCTCTACTACAAAGCTGTCATCATCAAGACAGCATGGTATTGGCACAAAAACAGACACATAGACCAATGGAATAGAATAGAGACTCCAGAATTAGACGCACAAAAGTATGGCCAACTAATCTTTGACAAAGCAGAAAAGAATATCCAATGGAAAGAAGACAGTCTCTTTAACAAATGGCGCTGGGAGAACTGGACAGCAACATGTAGAAGGATGAAACTAGACCACTTTCTTACACCATTCACAAAAACAAACTCAAAATGGATAAAGGACCTGAAATGTGAGTAGGAAACCATCAAAACCCCAAAGGAGAAAGCAGGAAAAAAACCTCTCTGACCTCAGCTGCATCAATTTCTTAATTGACACATCCCCAAAGGCAAGGGAATAAAAAGCAAAAATGGACATTGGGACCTCATGAAGATAAAAAGCTTCTGCACAGCAAAGGAAACAATCAAAACTAAAAGGCAACCAATGGAATGGGAAAAGATATTTGCAAATGACATATCGGACAAAGGGCTAGTATCCAAAATCTATAAAAAGCTCACCAAACTCCACACCCGAAAAACAAATAATCCAGTGAAGAAATGGGCAGAAAACATGAAGAGATACTTCTTTAAAGAAGACATCCGGATGGCCAACAGGCACATGAGAAGATGCTCAAGGTCACTCCTCATCAGGGAAATACAAATCAAAACCACACTCAGATGTCACCTCACACCAGTCAGAATGGCTAAAATGAACAAATCAGGAGACTATAGATGCTGGAGAGGATGTGGAGAAACGGGAACCCTCTTGCACTGTTGTGGGAATGCAGACTGGTGCAGCCGCTCTGGAAAACAGTGTGTAGCTTCCTCAAAAAATTAAAAATAGATCTACCCTATGACCCAGCAATAGTACTGCTAGGAATTTACCCAAGGGATACAACAGTGCTGATGCGTAGGGGCACTTGTACCCCAAGAGCCTAAATGTCCATCAACTGACGAATGAATAAAGAAATTGTGATTTATATACACAATGGAGTGCTATGTGGCAATGAGAAAGAATGAAATATGGCCTTTTGTAGCAACGTGGATGGAACTGGAGAGTGTTATGCTAAGTGAAATAAGTCATACCATATGGTTTGACTCTTATGGGGATCCTGAGAAACTTAACAGAAACCCATGGGGGAGGGGAAGGAAAAAAAAAAGAGGTTAGAGTGGGAGAGAGCCAAAGCATAAGAAACTCTTAAAAACTGAGAACAAACTGAGGGTTGATGGGGGGTGGGAGGGAGGGGAGGGTGGGTGATGGGTATTGAGGAGGGCACCTTTTGCGATGAGCACTGGGTGTTGTATGGAAACCAATTTGACAATAAATTTCATATTAAAATAAATAAATAAATAAATAAATAAATAAATAAATAAATAAATAAAATATAAATCTTTATTAAAAAACAGCTAAAATAATCAAGGAGGTGGATGCTTTTCTGCATGCAAAGAGACTAAAGTGATTAGGATCCTTGGCCTTAGAAATACAAAGGTTTAACAAATATTTTAGTGCTATGAATAATTCATTTACCAAATCCCTAAGTCATCAGTAGTGATCACTTAAATTGAAAATAATAGTAAGTTTTAAATAGAAAACAGCCAACATTATTTTCTATAGTGTGGCGTACACTTTAAAATTCATCACAATAAGCAACACAGACTGAAAGTTTTCTGTCTGGTTGTTGTTGTTTTTGTTTTTTTTTAATCTGTCTTATTTTCTTACTGCTGTGTAACAAACTACCACAAACTTGGCAGCTTAAAACAATACCCATTTATTTTTCCCAGTTCTATGGGTCAGAAGTCTAGGAGTAGCTTGGCTGCACTTGCTGCTCATGGTGTTAGCCAGGCTGTGATTTTTTCAGACTCTGGAGAATAATCTGCTTCCACAATCATTCTAGTTTTTGGAAAATATAATTCCACACAATTGTAAGGAGGTCTGAGGTCCTTATTTTCTTGCTGGCTGCAGCCTAGCAGTCATCCTCAGCTCTTAGATATCACCCCAGCATTCCCTGCCCCACAGTCCCCTCCATCCTCAAAGCCAATAACAAGAACAAAATCTCCTTTGCTTCAAATCCCTCTCACGCTTCCAATTTCTTTGAAAGAAGAGTCCAGTTCTTTTTAAGGGCTCATGTGATTATACCCACTACTTATAAACTCCCAATCACAAGAACTTCTTAAGATTTTGGACTTTAATTACTTCTGAAAAATATCTTCCCAGCAGCACTTAGATTAGTGTTTAATTGAATAACTGGGAGGAAGTGTGTATATAGCAGGGTACTGATAATCTTAGGGGTCATCTTAGAATTCTGCCTACCACAAATCCTAATGCACAAGTCTCATAAAGTTGGGATTATGTAAATGTTTCTAATCTTTGAGATTAATATAAAATAAGAACATTCTTTCTCATCAGAACATAGCTGTTTGTGCCCATGTTAAAAATAGAATTTGGGCTGGGGCACCTGGGTGGTTCAGGCAGTTAAGCATCTGACTCTCAATTTGGGCTCCAGTCATGATCTCACAGTTCATGTCAGCCTCTGTACTGACAGTGTGGAGCTTTCTTGGGATTCTCTCTCTCCCTCTCTCCCACTCATACTTTCTCTGTCTCTTAAAATAAATAAATAAGCATTTAAGAATTATTATAATTGTGGCTAGGGGCACCTGGGTGGTTCAGTCAGTTGGGCCTCTGACTTCGGCTCAGGTCATGATCTCACAGCTTGTGGGTTCAAGCCCCACGTCTGGCTCTGTGCTGATAGCTCAGAGCCTTAAGCCTGCTTCAGATTCTGCATCTCCCTTACTCTCTGACCCTCCCCCACTCATGCTCTATCTCTCTCTCAAAAATAAACATAAAAAAATAATTTAAAAAAATAGAATTGTGGCTAGATAAAACATAAGTCTAAACCAGAATCGCATTTTCATATTCTAAAATTTCTAACTTTAATAACTATTCTTCAGATTTTTCTCATTTGCTTAATCATATCACCAATAGTTGATCTCTTTTCTATTTTTTTATCCTTCTTTCCCCAGGCTTAATTAGTAATCAAACTTACCTGATCAAAATCCATATGGATAGACTTCTATTACAAATAAGCTTTGGGGAGACACACTGTCAACCAAAATAAATGTGTGATGTCCTCAAAAAGTTCTCTATTGAATAGAAAAAGCAGAACATGAGAGAAAGATACACAAAGAAATGTACAGAAATCCCACTATCAAATGTCATGCACTGACAAGAGCAATTTCTTCATGGGCTACAGGACTAAAAAAACACTGCCTTGAGGTAGATTTACCCTGTAATAAGAAAACAGCCTTTGGGGGTGACAGACTTGCATCCTTTTCTGCTTATTTCACACTTATCTCACTCAATAATTATGTGAATGGCAAAACGGTTCTGACTTCTTGGACCCTTAGATTCATCATCTGTAGAAATGAGATCAAAAATAGTTCTAGCCCCCAAGTTAATGTAAGATTTAAATGAAATAATGCACATATGGCACTTTGTAGTGTACCTTTACTTGGTCCTTTACATACAGTAGATGATAATATATGTCCAGTATTATTATCATCATTTGCCTAGAGTAAATTATGGAAAGTTTCATGAAAAGCATTCTTTCTCTGTGTACCATAAAACTTAATAAGGTATAATTTTCTTTACTCTTGTCTCTCCCTCCTAACAAACTGGCCTTCTGAAAGACAGACTCTGTGTACTCCTCTTTCTGTCATCTGTACTAAGTATGTGTTTAATAAACAGACATAAGCTGGCTGGTTAGCTCAGTTGATTAGATCATGATGCTAATAATATATATATATATATGTATATATACATATACATATGTATGTATGTATGTACATATGTATATGTATACATAATATATATGTATATATATGTGTGTGTGTGTGTGTATATATATATATATATATATATATATATATATATAAAATTGGATAAAATGACTGCGTAAATTCTTACCAGTATTTTCAAAAGTGGAAATCGTTAACCTTGGCATAAGATAGGGAAGAGCAGCTACGGTAGACAGTAAAGAAGATATATCCAGAGATTAGAGGGAACAAGTAGCTTCCTTGTGGGAAATGCAAATCATCAATGAGGATAAGTGATGTGTTACCCACTAGTTTCAAAGAGGAGTTTCAGGTATCAAGTTTTGACAAATGTATAGAGTAATATTGGGGAAATACCCAAATGCCAACTTTCTTATTTTAAAAAATAAATCAATTTAATTTTAATACTTCAGTTAGGTCCGATCCATGTTTCCTGTTTCTAACTGTGTCAAATGGATTTATCCCCTTTACTATCAAGAAACATCAAAGACAAATCAATTTGAGTTCTTTAATCCATTCAATCTCCATCACCTTTAAATCTTTAGTAAAAACAAAAATATTCAGCACAGTCTGACCCAACAGGAAACATATTCTTTTTACCTAACTTCAAATTGGTCAAAAATTAAATTAAATAGTTTGTCAATTGTTGAACATCTACCCTGCTATATCAGATGTATAAAATTTAGTTACATTTTGATTTCAGTTTAATAGAAGCCAAAAATTATTTTAGAAGTTAAATTTTAAATATCTGCCTTATAGATAAATTCTCACATGCCATGGTAAAGCCTAAAGCAAAAATACACTGCCAAATTTTAAACTCTTCAATGTAGCCTCCTTTGATAGACTCTAGGTCACAGAGTAACATTTTGTTCTACATCTTCCCTTTTAATTAAATGTCCACAGCATAAACTTCAAAAAGGACACTTGTTCCTAGAATAGGTTATGTTCTGCAAAGCAAAGCAAAGCAAAACTCAAGGGTGAGTGATTTCTGTGCAGAAGCACAAATACGCAAAACCAGTACTGTAGTTGACCCAATTATTTTAAATATTAAGAGAAGAGGCCTGATGCTACTAATCTAAATTCCTAGAACTTTCACAAAGGAAGAACATGGAACTTAGGGTCAGATATTCCTGCAACCACTGTGACAGGGACCAGTTTGCTTAAATTTCATCTGTAAAATGGAGATAAAATCTCTTATACACTGATATTGTGGGATAAAATGATATACTACATGTAAAATTCTTACTGTAGTGTATGGCACAGTATAAATGCTAAATAAATGATAAATATCATCATGTCGTCAGTGAAGAAAATAACCTTAGCAAATTGGCACATAAGCTACTATGTTTTGGAGAATAGCTAAGTTTAACTGTACTGCTGTGTTATGACCAGTAGCCTAAGTTTTATAAAGTGAGCTGCCATTTTTCCTGAGCTTGTGTTTTCTTAGGGGTACACAGATCTACTGATAATTTGTGGGCTGATAATCTATGCTGATAATTTGCTATAGAAAGTAAAGTCAAGTCAATAATTCAGTCAGGGAAAAGTAGGTCTATGCAGGTTGAAGTTGAAGAAGCTGTTTTGTTACACACTCACTGCACGTAGAACGATCATCTCTGTGAAAAAGTTGTAGTCCTTAATTCTGTCCCAGTTTATAATTTCACCATGTAATTCCTTATATTATTCTATTGTTGCTATAGCAAATTACTAAAACCAGGTGTCTTTTTTTTTTTTTTCAACGTTTATTTATTTTTGGGACAGAGAGAGACAGAGCTTGAACGGGGGAGGGGCAGAGAGAGAGGGAGACACAGAATCGGAAACAGGCTCCAGGCTCCGAGCCATCAGCCCAGAGCCTGACGCGGGGCTCGAACTCCCAGACCGCGAGATCGCGACCTGGCTGAAGTCGGATGCTTAACCGACTGCGCCACCCAGGCGCCCCTAAAACCAGGTGTCTTAAGCAACACATATTTATTATCTTGCAGTTCTGGAGGTTCAAAGTCTGACAGGGGTCTCACTGGTTTAAAGTCAAGCTGTCAGCAGGGCTGGTTCTTTAGGTTTTGGTTATGCGAATTTTGGAATTGTTCGCTTTCTATAAACAAATATCAGCTAACAGGATAGAGCTGTTTGCTGAACTTTAGAGGGAGCCACACTTGGGCTAAACATTTACTAGGATACTTGGGTTAATTCTTTCAAATGTATAGGCTAACGACCATACCATTTCAGTAGAAGAAATTGATTTAAAAAAAAAATCCTTGTGCCTGAGAGTAAGTAGCATACTTGAACTATAATCATTACCTTCAAACTATAATCATTACTCTGCTATTTTTCTCTTAACTTACAAAAGGGATTGTCAAATCTATAACTTTTTTTAATGTTTATTTATTTAGTTTGAGAGAACCCACATGCATTCAGGGAAAGGGATTGACAGAGGGGAGAGACAGAATCCCAAACAAGCTCCACGCTCAGGGCAGAGCCCCACTCGGGGCTGGATCTCATGACCATGAGCTCACCACCTAAGGAGGTATCAAGAGTCACACACTCAACCAACTGAGCCACCCAGGCACCTATCAAGTCTATAACTTTGATGTTAGACTCTTTCTTCTCAACTACAGCTGAATTGTTACATTTATTTGTGAACACTACATACTAAAGATATAAGCATAAATACAATCAAGCTTATGCAGCAGAATATTAACAGGAACATGAAAGATTTGGAACAAAATCGTATGTGGAACAGTTGGAGGAATTTGGATTATTAAATCAAGTAAAAAAGTACTTGATGGGTCTAGAAAGCAGGGAAGGATGGAAACAAGTTTAAAATGATTTAATATAAGACTTCTTAAGTGCTTACTATGAGCCTGGACAGCACTAATTGTGAGAACACTCTAATCAAGACCCATACTCTTCCCTCTATTATCAGTAGACCATACTTTCTTTTCTCTGGACCCTTGCATATTCCATTACCTCTGTCTGCAAAACTTTCTCTTTTCTTTGCTTAGATATTACTGCCTTCCTTCAAAGAGTTTGAAAGACATTACCTGTGATTGCCCCTACATTGCTTTTCTCCAACGCAGGGCAGAAAACATGTTTGTCCTGTGCAATACTGTGTCTCTGGCGCTTAGTGTAGCTCCTGGAAATTTAATATGTGTATAATATATATAAAATAAATAAATTCATAAATATGAACTCAAAAGATAAAACCAAAAATTTATAAGTTTATATTATGACAAATTCACTAACTTTATTAAGAGAAGTAGATTTTCTCGGACAATTGAGTTGTCCAAAGTTCACAGGAACAAATAAAATTAATTAATTAATTAATTAATCAACAGGATGTAATGAGTTCGACATTATAACTGTTGCTGCATACCTGATGATATTACATATTACCTAAAGGTACCGAGAGTACAGAAAGATCTTTCTCTATTGTGAATTGACTTTTCCTAGTTAAAAATGTATTTCTCTGTATTACGTGTCTTATAAAATGAAATGTTTGCTAGATGGATGAATACATTTTAAAATTTTACAGTCTGTCTCCAATTATCAATTATATTTATTTATATAATTGTAAATATCCAGACAGTAACAGAAAATCTTCAGCTGGCCCTGTGTAGTTGTCAAAATTTTAAGTACAGTAGGCTTATTAATGCAGAAAATGTTTACTACATCTTAAAACTGGTCCCTAGAAACATGGACAATTATAAATGAAGTTGTCTGAGCTCTAAGAAGTTCTAAAGTAAGAGAATAAAATCTTTTTTTTATATGTTTATTTATTTTTGAGAGTGACAAAGACAGAGCACAAGAGGGGGAGGGGCAGAGAGAGACACAGAATCCGAAGCAGGCTCCAGGCTCTGAGCTGTCAGCAGAGAGCCTGACTTGGGACTTGAACTCATGAACCATGAGCTCATGACCTGAGTGGAAGTCGGACGTTTAACCAACTGGGCCACCCAGACACCCCAAGAGAATAAAATCTTTAAAAATTTTTTGCCAGGTGGGGATAAAAGTTGGAGTAGCCTTTGTCGCTTGTGATAATCAAAATAGTTCTATTTCTTCCTAATACTTATATTAAGAAATCAGATATTTTCAGAAAGAAAACAATTAGATAAGTGAAAATCAGACCAGAGGGAACAGGAAGGCCAGGCTCTAAAATAATCTAAAAGAACAGGTTTTATGCATGTTTAGCAGTAATTACTCTAATTGACAGGACATGATTTTAAAAGTACTCCTGCAATTTTTCTTCTACATAATACTATGTTGAAAAATTATTTACTTATGTTAATATGTTCAGAAGATAACACAAGTTAACAATTTGCTTGCAAGGATCAAAAAGAGTGGACACCTGGGGTACCTGGGTGGTTCCGTCGGTTGAGCATCCAACTTTTGGTATCGGTATTGGCTCAGGTCATGATCTCATAGTTTGTAGGTTTGAGTTCTGTGTCAGTGCAGAGTCTGCTTAGGATTCTCTCTTTCTCCCTCTCTCTCTCTGCCTCTCATTTGTTCCTTCTTTATCAAAACAAAAACATAAACATTTAAAAAAAGTGAACACTTAAGGAAAATATCATTTTCAAACAGAAAATGTTATTTTCTCATTCTCAAGAAAACAGAATAGCTCACCCTACCATTGCTATGCAAAACTAAGAACACACTGACTATTCTTCAGCATAGAGGTCCTGTATCTAAACAAGAAACTTGAGAAGTCAAAACAACATGCCTTTAAAAACTCCACAGACTTAAATATATGTAATCTTTGAAAGATGGAGAGAATCTCCCACTAGTCCTAGCTTTGGTTCAATAAAAATAAATAAATTTTGCTTTCAGAGAAGCAGTATCTTCAGGGGAGTCAGACCTACATGGGTGTAAATCATAGCCATTACCCCTCTCACTGACTCTGCAGGCAGAACTTGTAAGTCTCATGTTGGCAGACAGTAGTCCTTGGGGTCCCTAGCAAAGGGATGCCGGTATTTACTTCCTCTGGAGTTGATGGCTAGAGAAGAAAGAGAGAGTATGAATACTGACTCTGAAGGTCCTTTAGAGGGCAAAGTCAGCAATCAGAGAAAGGTAAATGAATCAGAGAACCAGCCAAAATGTTGGAAGAAAACCTTCTAAATTTTACCTATGGCAACACAGACACAGAGCAGACTGTGGAAGGCTGTCACTCTTAAAAGTGAAATGTGCAGAGAATAAAGAGAAGAGTTGATGCTGAAAGTTCCTGACTGTCTAGAAGTGAATGTACAATGATAACACTGAGGGTGCTGACTTAAACAAAAGCATAGGTTATGAAATCACAGAGGGATAGGGAAAAATGAAAGGTAAACAAATGGGGAGGGTAAGAAGTACATTTAGTATATATATCCTCTAAGACATGCAGGTAAATCCCTAGGGAACAGTAATATTTCAGGGATGGTAGGAGGAATAATAGAAACTGCAAGTGCTGACAGAGGTTAAGATAGGCATGCTTTTAAATTTCAGCAGAGAAACCACATAAAAAGTTTGTCACTAATATGCAGAATCTAAAAAATCTGAACTCAGAGAGTAAAGTGGTAGTTATCAGGGTCTGGAGGTAGGCAAATTAGGGAGATGTGGTTAAAGAGTACAAACTTGAAACTAGGTGAGTAAGTTCTGGAGATCTAAGGCAAAGCATAGTGATTATAGTCAATAATACCATATGTATACTTCAAAGTTACTAAAAGACTAGATCTCAGTATTAGCTAATGCTATGATGATAACTAATAATACTGCAATATATAAATGTATCAAATCATCATGTCATAAACTTTAAACTTACACAATGTTATATGTCAATTATATCTCAATTAAAAAAACTGTCCAATGCAGCAGAGAGAATTGGCAGATTTCAGCTTATAAGACACCTTCTAATTTGATATAGGCTGATCTCTGGTGACTTGTGAGAGCAATGACAGGACAGTGATGGGGCAATCAATCACACTACGGTATGGAGCAAAGGAGATGTGAGAAAATAGAGGCAAAGTGTGTAGAAGCCCCATTAAGATGGTTGGCAGGAAAGAAAAGGAAGGAGTTGCCTTGGTAGCTTGAGTTATAACAAAATTAGAAACATATTTCTGAAGATTGCCAAAAAGTCTTGGGCAGCTTTTAAAGCTGAAAATTTTTAAAAAGGAAATTTAAGGTGCAAGAATATGATGAGAAAGTTTCAGAGAATTATAGAGATTGGTATCAAGAATCTAGGAGATGAAGTCAAAACAGAATAAAAATAGGTGAAGTTCCTACCCTCAGACAAGATATAAAAATGTAAATAAGTTTGTAGGATCAACCTCTCATTCTTTAGAATGATTCACCAGTAATAAAGAATACCTACAATGTTTACTTGACTTAACTCTTTCGTTTATACTTTTATTAACTAAATTCTATTTAAGACATACTCAGTTTAAACAGTAAAAGTATTAATAGATTTGGAATTTTATAAGGCTGCCATAAGGTTAATCTTCCAAGATAAATAATCTTCCTGGAACCTTTGTAGTCATTTTTATCTCAATAGTTCAAGGCTCTTAGAAGATTTTACCAACTATCTCTTAAATACAGCGTTATTTTGCCTATTAACAGAATAAGACCTTAAAAATAGAGGGAAAATAGCTTAATTTCCATGAAAATTGCAAAACCAATTTACTCATTACTTATGACCATTAGAAATTTTCATTCTATTTCTTAAATTAATATTTTCCCAATAAAAATACAGACCATGAGCAAGACTTTGTTACAGAGTGTAAATATCAAGAAAACAACCTAAGGCTGAACTCTACTCACTGCTATGTAAATTTATTCAGCTTTGGATAATTAACAGATGGTTTTTCTATATTCAGTGTTTATTATCCTATAATCCTTGCTAAAATGAATAAGTATTTTATATAATATTCCATCTAGAAATATAACCAAAAGGTAACAATTCATTCAATTTATAGTCTAATTAAAATTCCTTATTAACATGCATCATTTTTAAAGGAAAATGAGCATTCTGAAATCTAAATGGATTAAGACTAGCATGTTTTTTCCATACATGTTTTTGTACATGTTTGTTTCATAGACAAAGTACTATGTAAATAGATTATAGAAAGCATTTTTAAAGTACCTACTTACTACTGGGCATTTTGCTGATTAACTCATTTATTCCTCATGACAACCATCTGAGGGAGAACCTGCTATCTTTATTTTACAGATAAAAAGTGAGAAAAGAGGTTAAATAATTTTCCCAAAGTCATACAACTACTGGATGACAGAGTAAGGATTCAAACCCAGACTGTGTGGCTACCAAGCGTGGCACTGTGGATGCTGTGCTATTCTGTCTTCACTGGTTTTGACTATGGATTAAATACCTGGCTTGGATTAATCGCAAATAACACCAAAAACAATTCATTGAAAAACATGTATTCAATAACTAAACAATCTTGTCTATATAATTTGAAACAGACTATTTGAATTGAGTGAAATTATTGCATATTCTGAAATTGTGTAGACAAGCCCTTTGCTAGGCACAAATAAACAATCACTAAAGGTTAGCTTCTCATTTCAGTAAGCAACTACTGGGATTTGAATTCATATTCCTATGAAGGTTGCATTAACTCCCTCAAGATCTAAGAGTTATCACATAATATGTTAATGTATTGGGGGGTGCCTGGGTGGCTCAGTCAGTTGAGTGTCCAACTTTGGCTCAGGTCATGATCTCGCAGTCTATGACTTCGAGCCCCGCATCAGGCTCTGTGCTGACAGCTCAGAGCCTGGAGCCTGTTTAAGATTCTGTGTCTCCCTCTCTCTCTGCCCCTCCCCTGCTCATGCTGTGTCTCTCTCTCTGTCAAAAATAAATAAACATAATTTTTTTAATATGGTAATATATTGGAGAAGTAATTTATCTTGCCTTTCTCCTTAGGAGTATTTGAATAGAGAATCTAACAATTTTTTGGGTATCTATACCATATTAACCTCTTTCTGGAAAAAAAAAAAAAAGACCTGTGAAATTCTCTAGGACTATCCACTTTGATAGCAGATTTTTTCATGTACCCAAAGAAATATCCTAGCTCATTGCTGCTTTGGTAACCATGGACTCCAGAGCAAAGTATTCATAAACAGGAAGCTGAGTCTCTGTGGTGTCTATCCCCTGACTAGCCAGGCAAGAGATAAGCTCTCTTTAACAAACAGCCTTCCTGTACATATGGTTGGAGAGACATGAGCAACCCATTTTTATACAAGTTCTTAGCCAAACAGACCTAACTTGAACCTGTATTAATCTTGTATGTATGTTTTATTATTCAATTTTTCAAGGGTTCTAAACAAAACCATTTTCATTAATCTTCATTTAAGGAACATAGAAAGAGCTTTCATGTGTCACAAACTCTAAACCATTTGATTAAATTCCATGATTGATTTTGATTGAAGGCTTTTTCTCTTATCTTTACCGATCATAATCTAACATTGACAGTACTGTAACTTCAATTAATACTATTTAATATACATACAAGTGTTATTTGAATCCATCAACTACCTGTAGTAATTTTCTCTTTCTTTGGGGGAAAACATAATTCATATCAATGGGAAAACCTCTATATGTTCCTTCTCTTTGTAGCGATGAGTGAGAGAGACAAAAGTTAAGACTCAGGGTTAAAGGGAAATTGCTTAATAAAGCATTTCACTAAATTTTTGGATATAAAATAGAAGTCCAAAACTGATCTTGGACTGGGCTAGAGGACTCTGAGTTACTCTGATGACAATTAATAAAGCTAGAGACAAAGTTAGCAACAATGACTAAAACACTCCTTTTAGGAAGAGAAATGTCTTATATTCAGTTACAAGTCTCTTGCCCTGTGGTTTAAAAACATTCTCATTGCTTCAAAATATCAAGGTTCACTATTTACACCTGAAAACTTGGTCTACTGAGAATGTGTGAGTGAGTGAGTGTGTGTATGATTTAAGGGATGGAGATCTGTCTAGGCATGTCATGAAACAGAAAAAGGAAAGCATATGTGACATTTCAAAGTGATCCAGAAAGAAACCAATTTGCCAATAAAGAACATGCAGCCCAAGATGTCTAGGAAAAAAAGGTAAACAGCCCCATTCAGCCACACTTCATTTGGATTTTAGGAACCAGTGCCCCCTGGCAATCATCTGAGTAACCCCCAAAAACCTTGGTGTCTGTAGCATTAGTGTCACACCTGCTATAAATTTGAACTATACAAACACTTGTGTACCCAATACCAGGATGACAAGAATATATATTTTATTTATATTCATCAATTCTGATAGACTATTTTGTTAAAAGAAAATCCCTTAATATTATTTAAGAATAAAAAATAAAGTCATGCTAAATTTATTTTCACATTTGTCCTTCTTCTAGCCTCTAATATTACTTTTCTCTTGCATATAGAGAGTTAGAAATCAGAAACAAATGATCAGTCCTAAATTATATAATTTTAGTGATTTAATTACTTTGAGACAAACTAAACATGTTCATTCTCAACCTTCACTTAATTCAATTTATGAACCATTCATTGAAAAATAAAGCTAAGAGTGATCTATATAACAATAATCCCAACTCTAATTTTATATCCCTTCCTTCTTTTATTTTCAGAAATATTTGTTAATAGCATATCATGTGTCTGGAACATTATACACCAGTGGGAAAAGATCCAAAATAGGGTGTAAGTGTGTACAATCAAGGGAGGGCTTACTCCTCAGACCATCTTAACCTAATGAGCTCCAGCCAAGTGGACATCACACCCTCTACACATCAATCTCAAATTATTTTTCCTGCACTTGTATTGTTTTAGGTTTCTACAAAAATCTCTCTCAAAAGAGTACATCAGGTGCCTAAAATTCTTTTTTCCCTCGCTTTTCAAAAATTATGATGAAGATCTAATTGGTACATTTACATTTAGTCTTTTAGAATGAGTGCCCCTCCTATGGCATTGACTTCATAGGGATAGAATCAAATGTTCAAATTTGGTTCCAAAATTACTGAATTATTTTAGTTTTTTCCTTTCCAGTATCATTTCAAAACTGAACAGCAATAATAATACAATCACTCTATATGTTCATATGAAAATTCCACTTAAAAACTTTGGGCTATATTCCTTCTAGACAAAGGACAAACATAAAATTCATTAATCCTGTTCTACAGAACACTGTCATTAGAAGCGCTACAATGAGTTGCCATAGTGGCAAAGAAATATTCAAGGTTTTTTTTAAAATACCAATTCTAAGATATGTTGAATCATCTCTAAAATACTATTTGGGATATTTTCAGAATATTGAATGTGTTCTTGTTCATACAATTACCTGAGGCAAGTGCTTCCTTAGTGGTCTGGTGAACACAATTCTGTCACGTGAATGGGATGATTCACATTCACAGGTCTCTTAAATCAGAAAAAAAGTGCGACCTTTTACAAATCCCAATCACATACATTTTCTCTCCATCTGGAAATTACATATCCTGTACCAATACCCTTTGCTTCTAGTCATTGTTAAGAGAAGTGACAAATCATTCTCTTTATGATTTATATGGCCTGGAAGGAATGATGACTATGTTTCTTCCCTAGTTTAACTCATCAAGATGGATTTAAAAGTGCCTGTGCTGAAAGTGAATACTACAATGATGTCACAAAATGAAAACAAAACCCCCGTAGCAGGGATGATAATTTAAAAGAGGAATTTCCTTCTTAGATTTAGTCTTTTTTATCTTTTATACACACATTTTATAATTACCATTGTGACAGACAGAATAATGGCCTATGAAAATGTCCACATCCTAGTCCCTGGAACCTGTGAATATGTTACCTTACATGGCAAAGGCAACTTTGCAAATGCAATTAAACTAAAGACCCTGATATGGGGGGATTATCCTGGATTACTCAATGTAATCACAAAGGGTCCTATAAGAAGGAAGCACAAGGATATGTCACAGAAGGAGATGAGACAATAGCTGCAGAGCTTGGAGTGATGTGGGTCCACTCCAAAGAATGCAGGCAGCCTCTAGATGTTCTAGACATTATAAAAGCAAGGACAAAGACTTTCCCTTAAAGCCTCCAGAAGGAATGTAGCCCTGCCAATCCATTTTAGATTTCTGACCTCCAGAAACACAAGAGCATAAATGGGTGTTCCTCTAAGCCACTATATTTATACTAATCTGTTACAGCAGCCGTAAGAAACTTATGCATCCATATTTCGTATTTAAAAATAAAAGAATGAATTCTGCTGTCACATTTGTAGGAAAATATTATAGTTTAATGTATGTGACAAAATACCTAGAAGTATCATCTTAGATAAATTGGTTTTACTTAATTTAATAAATTCTCAGACCATCTATATCAGTCATATAAATAAAAATTCAATCTGCACCATTTTCCTCCCTTTTAAGAAGACATAATAGAAGACTAAGATGTTGTCCAACCTTTAAAAGGGAGACTTTCCAATGGCCTATTCTTCTTTCAACCTCTAATAGTAATAAAAGATTTTCCTTTAAAGTGAGGGTAAAATTTCTTGCTCCATTGGGGAAAACATAAAAGCGTTTGTATATTACCACTTATTTCTTTAGAACAAGTGTAATAGCATTTCATGAGCAGAGTAAATGCATAAATATGTCTTGACAAAAGGAACTGTGATTGGTAGTCCTTCAAAGAAACTTGCATTCATTTTGGTGGCAGTAAAATATTGCATACCCTCTTAAAACCTGAAATAATAATGTCTGAAATATGTACGTGAAAGCCCTTTGAACATGCATCACATGGAAGGGATCACAACCACAAGAACAGACAGCATTCAATTCTGAAGTGCTCTGGGTTTTGCAAATTAAAAAAAGAAGAGAATTTATTTTTTTAATGTTTTTATTTATTTTTGAAACAGACAGAGACAGAGGATGAGCAGGGGAGGGGCAGAGAGAGAGGGAGACACAGAATCTGAAACAGGCTCCAGGCTCTGAGCTGTCAGCAAAGAGCCCGACACGGGGCTCGAACTCACAGACTGTGAGATCATGACCTGAGCTGAAGTCAGACACCCAACTGACTGAGCCACCCAGGCACCCCAGAAAAGCGAAGAGAATTTAAAATTTTGAATGTATGCAGACCTTTTTCAGGGAAGCACTGGAAAATGTTACAATGCTGATGCATGTGAACAGAGATGAGATAATTCATTGTCATTGGTAAGCGGAATAAAAGGTACTGTATGAAGAAAACCAAATATGTTTCTCAAAGCAAGTAATAATTCTAAAACTACATAGTCAAACTGGTAATCATGACCAGAACTAACTGCAGGTACCAGATAGAATATTAATAATATTTTGAACTCCTACTGCCTTTTTCTGATTGCCCACCCCCATTTTAAGTACATATGTATATTAACCTTTTATAACTTTATTTCTTTTGTAGTTAACTAACTGTTGCCCTGCAGAGGAATGCCCTTATCTTCCTGCAAAACAAAACTTCTCTCTCATAACTAAAGGAACAGTCAATCTTTAAGATCCTTTCTTGGATGCTATTCTAAGGCACCAGTTAAGCAAAGAGCATCTCAACTGAATTACATCATCCTGGTAAAAAAAAAATATATAGTTTGGGAGTGTAAGTTCAAAACAGGCTTAGCTAGATATACTCTTTTTCAAGCATTTACTTTAGAAAATGGCTCCTTCTTTTGTGCCTAGTCAATACTAGAAGTAAATGTAGAGATAATAAAGACATTCAGTATAAATGTAGAATTCACATGGAAGCCAATTTTAGAGAGAAGGGGAAAAAATCCAAATATCTTTAATCAGCATATCACCATTAGAACAACTGTTTGCAACCCTGACAGAATTATAAATCAATTACTGAGAATTCTCTCAATTTACCTCTGATGAGCATATGCATGTGAAATACAGGAGAGTAGACCAAGCTGCTAAAGATAATTGTTCACAAAGCATTTTAACCCACATTTCAGCTGATTATTATTTCAGCTGATTCACATAACCACCTTCTTAAATGTATGTCACTAAACTTAAAACAGACTAAGGGCCCAAAGAACTTAATTCAAAGTCACATATCCAGTAATTATAATGATCTAGAGGCAAACCCATACATGTGGACTTCAGGACCCGTTTTCAAATTTCAATTATTTATTCATTGTATTAATAGGCTGTTTTAACATAACCAGTGCTGTCAAATTAAAATGCCAAAAATAACTATACAATCCCAAAGTTGCTAACCCTTACAGAAATATTGTGAGGAAAATTAAACAAAAAGCATGAAAATGTATTGAATATTGCAGTACCTAACAGAGTAGCCCAACTGTTGGATGGACTCAAGGTCAAAAGCAGAAAATTAGATTGAATAATAATGACAGGTTGCTTTTTCATAAGTGACCTGAGCACAATGCTATATTCTGGTATCATAAATAGTTCTGCAGTATAACAGCCGTAAGCCTCATCCATGACATTGATAATGACATTGGAAAGTGATAAACAACAAAAAAAAGTTGATTTTATGGAAGGACACATTCTATTGAGTTGGCTTTATGTTCTGTTATTAATATTTCATTGGAAGATAGGATGGATCAATTGTGGAAAATTTTGCTGTGAGCCAATGCCAAACCTGCCAGGTAATGTTTAGTGATCAGGGAGCTTCACAGAGGGGGTGGAAACTGTGATGAGGGTTGCGGGAGAACTATATCCTTTAAAAATACAGTTCCATAATCCATTTTGTCTCTGTTCATTGTCAGGATCAATAAAAATGAATGTCACAATCAGTTTGACTCAACTAGTTTTAAAATAAACTCTCCATTCTAAAAATACTTACAGAAGAAGTCTGCCAGTTATAAAACAGAGAGAGAAATTAAAAGGATCATTTGATACAAAAGCATTGCAATAATTATCACAATGCATATCATTATCTTTTTCATTACTAATCACTGTTCATTTTGGCTGGTTCACTTAACTGACTATTTTCAATCACTACATTTTTTCAAATTTAATTTAACTAAATGTAGTGATGTCAATTATAAGCAGTGAATCAAGGAGAAACTAATGATTATAGATAATGCAATTGTCCTGGTTAGTTGCTCCAGGAGAATGTGCTAAAGCTTTATGAAGAGGAAAGCACAAAGCCAAAAAGCAGTTAATATGAGTACAGTAATATTTCTTCTTTCAAGTCTCTTGTATTAACATTGATTAAATACCTAGAATGTACTAGCATCTGGTTAGATCATGTAAAACTTCACTGTTTTCACCAGTAAGGACATTAAATAAGGGCCATAAAGTTCTAAGTTACAGATAGCTACTAATCCTGAGCTTTCATCTCTAAAAGTAAAAGTTGTTAAAAATGTCTACTAGGGATGATATTATGCTAATCACCATTAGCTTAAGGGCACAGTTATCTTTAGCATAAGGGTATTGCATTATTTACAATACATGTAAGATATTATCAATTAATAAGAGGATCTGACCTGATTTTTTTTCTGGTTAAAAAAGAATTTAGGCACTGACCTTAGTTACCATATTCTCTATTCTACTAGTTCAATAACTTGCCTCAAATCTCAGTGTAATCATTTAATAAATTGGGTAATCCCAGAACCCCGACATTCCCCTAATGTTTTGCCAAAGCTAGAGGTGAGGTTGGCTAAGAGTCCTCTGCAAGTTAGGTTCATTCATATATGTTGGCCCCAATAAAGGCCCCAGTTTAGGTCATTAATAATGTCATGTTCTTTATATACACAGCTGCAGTTCTGATTATATATCAGCAGTGCATGCTCTCAGGATTGATTTTCTAGTAGAGGCAATAGATTTTGTATTAACCCCAACTGTATTTTCTCTCCTAAGTGAGACAGCTGACCTGGGTTGGAAATGCAAATTGTGGTTCATATCAAGCCAGCAAATATGTTTTGACTCAAGTGCCAACTGAAATGTCTCAATATTCAAGCTCAGTTGGAAAATGCTCTGTAACTGATAATCATTATCTGCCAGGAGCTCAGGAGGGGACAGCAATTGCAAATGCACAGCACAACTTATTTATCATTCCTGCTGAGAACCTAAACTGTTAAGCTAATCTTATTTTTATATTGTTTTAATCAGTTGAACCTACCAGTAACGTCATGAAATAACCAACTAACCAATAAAAGTGGTCTCTGTAAACACTGAAAAGCTAACCGGGGAATTTTTGAGATGTTGATTTAGCATTCCTCTTCACACGCCTCCCCGCCACCACACACACACACACACACACACACACACACACACACACACACACACAATATAGGGATGTAGAACTTTAATTTTTTCTTAGAAATACTAGGGGAGAAGAATAAATTTGATCAAATTGAAAGAACAATCAAATTTAGTCCTAAAGGTTACTACTTCATTAACAATACTAGCATTACTAAATAAATCTGTATGCCTGTTTGTGTATATGTATTTTGAGCTTCAGATTATCACAAGGAGCACACATCATAAAGTATTATAATTCCATCCTACAAAATGATTTAGAATTCTTAGGGATAAAACGCTGTCACTACTATTACTATGCTTTAAAAAATTATACAACCTAATTTGGAGTAATATGTCTGACATCTAAGGGTAGTTTCCCAAATATAAAATTATTCCTGCACCAAAATATAGTGAATAAAAATAAATTTACTTGCCTATTTTAATTTAAATCTGGGAAAGGGAACAGAAAATGGTGTTTTATTTAAAAACAATGAGACAATTGGGGATTTAAAACTTTCTCTGCCTTCTGCCTTTGTTGCAACATGTATAAGGAGTAGCTCTGTGTTTTATTTTTTAGTAATCCATTTTTTTCAGTCTCCAAAGCCCCATACAGTTGCTCAAGGCAAACAAGATATTTGTACATCCAAACAGATCTCATTCTCAGATTTTACCCCTAAGGCTATCATACTTAAAATCTGCAGTAAGAAGACCTAAAGAATTTGCTAGTACCACAGTTCATTTACATGAGTGATTACACCAAAAATAAAACCTAAAAATTTGTATCATATCTCTGATGACAAGAAAGCAGTAAAAGCACATTTAGTAGAAAATATGCAATAATGCTAATTGCATTAGCGTTCCTGTTTTTCTTCATTTTATATTTCTTAATGTGGCTATATTACATATACAATGAAAATGTTATGCAATTGTTTCTAAAAATGAGTCTTAGAAATCTAAGTTACTTGATACAGCTTTACTCTTTTTAAATCATTCTTTCAAGAAGGTAAGCTGGTCCCAGCCTGCTACTCCCAAACTGAGGTACCTAAAACACCATAAAATGATTTTAAGGAGGAGGAGAACACGTCAAAATCCAGCTGATGAACCAGAAATGTCCATTACAAGTGGCAAGATTAGTTCCTTATTAAAGACCACATATCTTAAAATTTTTTTACTAAATATATCTTATAATTTCCTAATAAGAAAGTTATATCCTAGAATTGAAACATGGCAACCTTTTTCTTTTCATCAATCCTATGATGTATTACATAAAATGAATATTCCAAGAATTTGTTTAGGTATATATTCTTTTAGCTCTCAGCTGGTAATACACACATCCCAGGAAATGTAGCAAACTTCTTAGTTCAGATATTTTTGAAATTTGCCTCTGGAAATAGATGATTTTCTAAATGATGTCAGCTGTGATGAGCTTTGAAACTGGAGGCCTGGAGTTCATCACCAATATTGTCAACAACTCAAATCAGTACAAATAATTAAACAACTCCTGTGATCAGGTATTTCCTAGCTGCTGGGACATAAAGAAGTATGAGACACAGACTCTGTTCTACTTGCTGTCCATTTGGGAGTTGTCAATTAGGCTCTTTTCATTTGCAAGAATCAGAAAACTCAAGATTAAGATAGTTTATTAATTAATATCAATGGAGCACATACAGATAAATGAATTTCAATTTTGATTAGGTATCTAAGTTGACTTAATTCTCATGCTGCCTTTTCTTACAGTGGTAAAATGGCTGCAGTGTCTCCAGGTTCATATCTGCACACCACAAGAAAGAGGGCTTCTTCATACTCAACTATCAAACAAAGTCCTATTTGGACCAAACCAAAATAATCACTGTGGCTATGAAAAATATCAAGTAATTAGTTAGGCTTCAGTTACAGTCCATCCTTGAACCAATCAATAAGATTATATTGACTGGCAATTATTAATCAGAGTCAACCACCGAGGCTGAAGATAAAGTTCATATCATCCATATTCCATGGATACCATACAAAGGCAGAAGATTAAAATATATGCTAGGGAGGAAACTTCAAGTTTTATTAGAGTGGTCAATATGGTAATAATGAAAAGTAGTAACAAGAAGTCAATAGAGTAATCTAATAAAAATATTGTGGACAATTTTGGAGTATAAAGTCTTAACATTTGTTTTGTTTTTTTATGAATATTTGTTGAATTATCATTCACTGAATTTAATTCACAATTAATTGCTAATATAATAGTAAAAAAATATTTTGTAGTTCAGAAAGATAAAAGGATATCTGTTAGTTGTGGTAATTCTGGAAAGGCACCTGAATAAAAGGTCTTGAAGAGGTGAAGGTTAAAGATACTCTGGCTTGTGTAATTGAGAAGGCACCCTAGTGGAAGAAAAGGCTCCAGCAAAGAGAGGTGTGAAACAGAACATATTTCCTAGAATAATCTAACCTAAAATAATAAATTGCAGTGCCTTGTTCAAGTCTTATATTTCTAAAGTACCTATGTACTTTGACTCCTATTTTTGGAAGATGCTACAATAACCATTAATGGAGACTTGAAGTTTTTGCTGCAATTATACCTTCCTACCAAGACTGAATTAAATTCAAACTACACAAACTACACACACACACACACACACACACACACACACACACTTTTCTATTTTTATGATAGTTCAAAAGGAGATTTGAGAACATAGTCACACTGGCCATCTCATGTAATAATTTTAACCAGACAATATAGAAGAGTAACTGAATGTTACTCAAAAAAACCTGGGACTCTCTAGTTGCAAGACTATGCTAAATGGTAAAGTATATTCTAGGTAACGTTATGTCAGAAAATCTTGTCAGGTGGAGTGCATCTGAGTTTCTTTTTCCTATTTATTCTCATATCAAAAGGAAATGGCAAAACCTGAAACTCCTGTACTCTCTGACCTCATCATTTAATATTATTCCTTCTACACAAACCAATGTTGACAAAGTTATCAGCTTCTAACTAGAAAATTATTGAGTTCATTGACTCCTCAGATAAACTCTTCCTAGAAAATAGGATAAATCTGTAAGTTTCAATTAACTACAGTCTAACTATAAAGAATCCTCAACCAGAGGATCTCTGTATGGTGTATAGCTTATTGAGGGGATATGAGAATTATGAGGAAACAAGTTTTCATAACAGATCAAGGAACTACATCACTTTCAAAGTAATGTCCAAGATAATTTACTCAGGCCTCCATTCATTTATTCAACAAATTGTTTTTGAAAGCTTACTATGTATGTGCTAGGTATCATGCAAGATATTGGGTGAACACAAAATTAAGACTGATATGGATTCTGCTCCAAAATAGGAGAGACTAGCTGGGAGAGACAAACAAATTGGCAATAACAATACCATAAGATGCATGAAATAATGGGAGCAAACAGTATAGGTATCTAGCTTGGAATTACAGAATTAAAGAAGCCATCCTAGAAAAAAAATTTAAATGCCTAAGCTGAGAATTAAATGATTACTAAAGTTATCTAATCAAGGAAAAGGGATCAGAAAGAAATAATATGCAAGGGCCTAGAGGCTAGAGAGGATGCTACGAACTCTAGAAACGAAAAGACCTCATGAAAGAGAGTTAGCCAGGTATTCATGATATATAGCAAATTATGGCCTGATAAATTAAAAAAGAAAAAATAAAAAGGAGGAGGAGGAGGAAGAGGAGGAGCAGGAGAAGGAGGAGAACAACAACTAGGTAACCATGCCAAGGATATACAGAACACCCAACTTTTGCATATCCCACTAACTAGTACAAATAGGGGTCTTTATTATAGAAGTATTTTTCATTGGTTCAAGAAATAAAAGGAAATAGACTGTAATTGTTTAAGAAGAGACCAAAGCTTGAGCAAGTACTAAAGAATGACAAGACAGCTACATCTATAATCACCCCTTAACCAAAGGAATCAAGTCCTACTGGTGTTCTTACAATTCTAATGCAGAAATCTGAGAGATACACACCAACTATCAACATTCTTGAAGACAGATTCATTCCTTTAAAATACTGGAATGTCAAAGATAATTTATTTAGGCCTCCATTCATTTATTCAGCAAATTCTTTTTGAAAACTTACTATGTATGTGCTAGGCATCATGCAAGATATTGGGAGAACATAAAATTAAGATTGATATGGATTCTGCATATTGAGATTTACATTCTCGAAGACCGATTCATTCCTTTAAAATACTGGAACCCTTAGAGAATCACTGAGCCAGTCCACTAACAAACAACTAGATCAGTCTAAGAGGTCTTATTCCAAACTTAGCTCTCAAATAAGAAAGAGTAAGTCCTCTTTTCTCCTCTAATATTTTTGATCACAAAGTTATACAGAATCTACAGAATTCTAAGATTAAGTATATTCAGTTTCTAAAAAGTTATCTCTATTCTAAAATCATTTACAAAATAAGATAACAAGCCCAATGTAAGGGAAAAAAAATATCTGTCTTTATTGAACATTAAAAATAAGATATGATATATTGAGATACAATTTAAGACTTATTTTGAGTTTCAATTATCTCATTTTTTTCAAGTTTTTATTTAAATTTTAGGTGATTAACATATGGTGTAATATTAGTTTCAGGTGTAGATTTAGTGATTCAACACTTACATACAACATCTGAGGCTCATCACAAGTGCACTCCTTAATCACCATCACCTATTTCACCCATCCCCTCACCCACCTCCCCTCTGGTAACCATCAGTTTGTTCTCTATATTTAAGAGTCTGTTTCTTGGTTTTCCTGTTTTCCTCCGTCCCCATGTTCATTTGTTTTGTTTCTTAAATTCCACATATGAGTGAAACCATATGGTGTTTGTCTTTATCTAACTTATTTTACTTAATTAGCCTAATACTGTCTAGCTCAATCCATGTCATTGAAAATGGCAAGATTTCATTCTTTTTTATGGCTGAGTAATGTTTCATTTTATATAGATAGATCTCACATCTTCTTTATCCATTCATGAGTCGATGAACACTTGGGCTGTCTTCCATAATTTGGCCATTGTAGATAATGCTGCTATAAATATCCAGGCTCCTGTCTCCCTTTGAATTAGTATTTTGTATCCTTTGGGTAAATACCTAGTAGTGCAACTACTGGATCAGAGGGTAGTTCTATTTTTAACTTTTTGAGAAACTTCCATGCTGCTTTCCACAGTCTGCATTCCCACCAACAATGCAAGACTTACCACTGCATTTTGCAAGGGTTGGGGCATTTTAAGGAACTGTTTCTAGCTAGAAGGACTGGTATCCTTCCAAGTCTAGCATTTGGGATATGGAAAATTGTTGTGGTGTGCAGTAAGGTTTTTGTTTTTGTTTTGGTGGTTTTTTGTTTTTGTTTTGCTTTTGCGTTTTTTTCTTTTCCTTTGGTCTCCTGGTTTTTTCCTAACCCCTTCTTTTCTCCTACATTGGCCAGCTTGGGCCTTCCCTCCATGTCATCCCCTTACGAAGGCACCCACACCCCACCCTCTGTTTGCCTGTAGCATGCATCCAAGGCCAGAGCTCAGGACTGCCTCCTCTGTCTTAAGGGCATGGGAGCTAGGGAAGGGGCTTTTACGAAATAACAAAAGGAAAAAATAATAGTCTTCAGCAGTTTCCACCTACTCAGATCCTCAAAGGCTGCAAGGTTTTGATTATCTAGATTCATTAGGAATGTCTCCTTGCCAGCTAGGACCAAGCCCCAGGCCTGCTGAGAGCCAAAGGCCCTCCCAGTGCCTAGGTTTCCACCACCCCAGGGACCTTGTCTTACAGAGGCCCAGGACTGAGGATGCAGAAATCTGGGGCAGGTACCATCAAGAAGCCCGTCTCAGGAGCCAGAACTCCTTTGCCAGTATAGATTCAAGTCAGGATTGCATAACTAAAGCATTTTCAGTTTTTGGGGTTTTTTTTGTTTTAGTTTTTTTCCCAAATATAATCTGTAGTTGTGTGTGTAGTGCTTTGCCCTGATATGTGTGCTCTACAATAAAAACCAAATCTAATATATTTAGAAACAGTTGTCCTTTTCCCTACATACTTGAAAATACCTGCTGTTTCTTGTATTGTTGATTTTAGCCATTCTGACAGCTGTGAGGTAATACCTGATTGTAGTTTTGATTTGTATTTCCCCAGTGATCAGTGATGGTGAGCATCTTCTCATGTGTCTGTTGGTCATCTAGATGTCTTCTTTGGAAAAGTGCCTATTCATGACTTCTATCCACTTTTAATTGGATAATTTGTTTTCTGGGTGTTGAGTTTTATAAGTTCTTTATAGATTTTGGATACTAACCCTTTACCAGATATATCACTTGCAAATATCTTCTTCCATTCCATAGGTTGCCTTTAGTTCTGTTTAGTTTAGTTCCTTTAGTGCTTCCTTCACCATGGAGAAGCTTTTTATTTTGATCTACATATTTAATGCAATCCCTATCAAAATATCACCGGCATTTTTTTTCAGAGGTAGCAAACAATCCTAAAAATTGTATGGAACCACAAAAGAGCCCCAATAACCAAAGCAACCTTGAAAAAGAAAAGCAAAGCTGGAGACATCACAATTCTGGACTTCAAGTTATATTACAAAGCTGTAGTGATCAAGATAGTATGGAATGGCATACAAATAGATACATACATCAATGGAATAGAATAGAAAACCAAGAAATGAACCCACAATTATATGTTCAGTTAATCTTTCACAAAGCAGGAAAGAATATCCAGTGGAGGGGCACCTGGGTGGCTCAGTCAGTTAAACGTCTGACTTTGGCTCAGGCCGTGATTTCACAGTTCATGGGTTCCAGCCCCACGTTGGGCTCTGTGCTGACAGTTTAAGCCTGGAGCCTGTTTCAGATTCTGTGTCTCCCTCTCTCTCTGCCCCTCTCCTGCTCATTCTCTCTATCTCTCAAAAATAAATAAACATTAAAAAAATTAAAAAGGAAAGAATATCCTGTGTAAAAAAGACAGTCTTTTCAACAAATGATGTTGAGAAAACTGGACAGCAACATGTAAAAGAATGAAACTGGACCACTTTCTTACACTATACAGAAAAATTAATTCAAATTGGATTCAAATTATTTTCTTACTGTCTAAGGCTTCCCCCACGCACATTATGCAATATGGAAAATATATGACAATAGTTAAGGCTAAAAACCTTGATTCTCAGGTTTATTTTTTCAGAAATTGGCTAATGTCATTATTCCAAAATTTTATGATTTCAACCTATGTTTACCTATAATTTTTAAATTAAGCCACATAACTACCTATGAAATACAAGTTTGAAAAAGAACACTGACCTTTTTGCCAGCATGCAGATAATATATATATATATATATATATATATATATATATATATATATGCGTGTGTGTGTATGTGTATACATATATCTTCTAAAGCCATAAAATTCAAACTTGGCAGGTTTACAGATTTCAGTAAGGAAAAGCAAGCCAACTTTTAGTAAAGCAGTTGAGCAATTTTTAAGCAACAAAGTTCTGAAACAAGAATATGAACATATAAAACTTTTCTGCAAAGGTTCAAGGGCAGTTGAGTAGATATAGCTATTGCTGCTGAAATAAACATTATATGTAACAACCCAAAATATAGAAAGCCAGCTCTCCAGCTCACCTGGACTCAGGTTAGATAGAAGTGCAACAAATGAGAGAAACAAGGCTTCACTGCTTTACTTCCACCTATTCTTCACAAAATCAGCCTATAGTTTTGAGACCAAACTATAAAGGTCAAGTCCAATAGAAGTGTACCAATTGTTAGAATTAGCAACCTTAGAAATTCTCTGAGAGATGAATTACCCCTAGAGTACACTGAATAAAAGTTAAATGCTTTGCTGCCCATGATATCAAGGGTTCTTTTTCCTACATGAAGAACTTCAAAGATGGGTTTCTAAAAGCATGATGCATTTAAATAGCCACACCAACACTGCAGTCCTGCTAATGAATGAAAAGCTCAATATATATTAGTATTCAATAACTCCCTGTGAGACACATTTGGCACCCACTATCTCATTCCTCTTACATCTTGTTAACCAGGAAATGTCCAGGTATTTATAGCATGTCTTTATAAAGACCATATAAATATAGGAGGAACCTACTCTACTAATAAGTCCATCAAAGGTTATTCTTCATTTCTGTCACTGTATTTTTGATCTCTAGCATTTCTTTTTGATTCTTTGTCAGGATTTCCATCTTTCTGCTTACATCACCCATCTGTTCTTGCTTGCCATCTCCTTTACCCCTTAGAGTAATTAGCATATTAATCATAGATGTTTTAAACTCCTAATCTGATCGTTCCAATATCCCTGCCATGTCTGGATTTGGTGCTTGCTCTGTCTCACTTAATTGTATTGTCTTGCCGTTTAGTATGCCTTGTAACTTTCTCCTGATAGCTGGACATGATGCCCTGAATAAAAGGAGCTATTGTAAATAGTCCTTTAGTGATGTGATGGTAATCTGTTGAGGGAGGGAAGCAGTCTATAGTCCTATAATTAAGTCTCAGTCTTTTATGAACTTGTGCCTCTGGACTGTGGACTTCACACATGCTTCTCAATACCTCCCCCCACCCAACTTAAATAGGACAAGATGGCTAGAGTAGATTAAAGTTAGGTATTTCTCTTCTCTTATATGGAATCTAGATCTGATTGCAATTATTTCCTCCCCAGCCAAGTAAGTTAGGCTTTCATAAAACCCCAGCACAATAGACACCAGATGATTAATTTCTCCTGAGTGCTCTGGTGTATTTCAAAATGGTTCCTCTTCCTCGTCCCCTGCTACAAAAAGGAAGGAATTTTTCTCCAATATTTACTGTTGAGAACTGGTCAAGCTCCTGGAAGTAATATTCACAGTGATCTAGAGATCTCCCTATGACAGGGTCCACCTGGAGTTTTTAACTCTCAGAGTTGTCCACACTGAGCTTCCAACAATCTGTCAATTACAGTTCAAGTTTCCTACCCTATACTTTCCACTGGTAAGTCTCTGCTCTGAGAAGCCATGATCCCTGTATCCACCTGCCTATCTCTCCAATCTTGGGAGAATCATTACAGGGCACAGTGATTTACTCTGTGTTCTCCCATCTCTTACAGATCCAAGAAAAGTTGCTGACTTTTCAGTCTTTCCAGCTTTTTACTTCTTGTTAGGATAGAGTGGCGACTTCTAAGCTCCTTACATGCAGAAAAGGAGTAACCGAATCGGAGGATGTTTCAATCCTTGTATGCATGACAGCATTGTTTATAAAGCAGAAAAATTGGGGAAAAACGAAGAAAAAAACAGAAAAATTGTGGTCTAATCATAAAATAGAAGACTCTGAATAAGTTAAAATGAATAAACTAAGAGGTATATGTATAATCATGCATTAACCTCAAAAATATTTCGAACTTAGCATGCCATTCACATAACAGTTAAAATTTTAAAAATGATCATATATGATTTTGATACAATAGTTTATGGAATAAATTTATTTTTTAAAAATAATCTTGCACAAGGCTAATAAATACTGAATTCTTAGTTTTTCCTTCTAGTAAGTTTGGGAATTAGGATCAGGAAGAATTCCCAGAAGGCAGTAACTATAACTATATTTTCTTTAATTTGATGATGTTAAACAAATGTAGTTACAATATTAAAATTTCTTAAGCCTGTGTGTGAGAGTGAAAATATTCTATATTCTTGTTTCTGCATGTGAAATATTTTATCCTAAGAATTATTAAAGCTGTGTTAGTTTTGGAAGCTAATTATTCATGATTCCTACATACTATCATTTAGTCTTTTGGCCAAGAGAGCCAGTAGAGCTTTATGATTAAGAGTCTATACTCCACACTTGTCTTGATGAACACTGAATAATATATAGAACTGCTGAATCACTAACTGGTACACCTGAAACTAATATAACACTGTATGTTAGCTACACGGGAATTAAATTTTTTAAAAAATGGGCAGAGGGAAAAAAATGAATCTGTACTCCAAACTAAAAACACCAGAGTTCAAATCCCAGTTCTACACCTAAACATTTTTGTGTCATTAAGCTAGTTAACTAAGATAGCTAAGCTTTAGTCTATATGTAATTCTGGGAAAATAATATATCTTATATTCTATGGTTGTTAAAAGTGCTACGAAAGGCAGTAAATGAAAATACCCCTTCCTTCTTACTTGAAAAAAGCATTTTAAAATGTTGACTGATATTAGGGACAATTTAATGTGTATTTCATACTTTCCTCTTTTTCCTTTGGTCATCACAATCTAATGTATCTTTATAATCTCTTTAGGAAAAAGATCTCTTTAATTACAAGTAAGTATATATTTTCTCACTTCTTTCAATACATTCTTCATACCAGCTGACCATGTATTTATCTTGCTGTTCCCCAATCTGCTCAGTTTAGTCTATGAGGCTATGATCATCCTGTTTCCTCTTAAAATTTTCTTTCTCCATAGATTATCCAACTCTTTCTTTGCATCCTACATCAAGACCTACTTCCATAATGAAACTTCCTGCAATCTTACCAGCATACCTTGCTCTAAACAGCCATGTCTGAATAAAAACATATTACTATCAATGACAAACAATAATTTCAGGGTCTCACATTTTATGACACTCTACAGTTTAAAATCACTTACACATTATGTCACTCATATGACATTCAGGTGAAGTAGAGCTACTGTGCAGAACTAATTTTATATCTGCTGACTCTAAGTTTAATAGTTTGCATCACTTCATGTATTTAAGTACTAAGATCTCTTCAAAAAGTTCACAGTTAAAGCTGTACCTCACTACTACTTTTTATAAATACTTTCCCTATATAAGGCCTGTTAAGAAACTGTCAACCAGAAGATGTGTTAGCTACAAGCATAAACTGACCAGTGATAATAAAAATGAACCATCAGCTATCTTGTAGTGTCTTGCCGGAGCAATGTGTTCAGAGACCTGCCTATCCAGATTCATGCCCAATAGTGGGTTAACATGTAACAGAAATATTCCATTAAAAAAAAACATGGAGAAGGGAAAGGTGGACAGTTTGAAATTATATTTATGCTACATAATCCCTCTAATAGAAATCCCCATCCAAGTCGGTTGCAAGTATTATAGATAGAAGGATCCTACATAGAAGGATCCTATACAAAAGACCCTGACTCTCCAAGGAAGACCTGTTCACACTTCAATCAACTCATTGTCCATAGGGTAAACATCTCATAACAGCCTAAAAAGAACTAAACCTCTGCCTACATAGTGTTCCTATTTGTTGGATTTACATGACCAAAAGGCCTGACCTTGAGGAGCCCTATTGGCCTAGGATCAAGCAGTAGGGGGATAGAAGTCTGGGGATGATGAGGAAAGCAGAGTTGTACTCTTTCCTTTTCACTAATGAAATCTTACATAGAAGCTTTGGTTTTAAAGCCTGAATGTTAATTAAATGTTAATTCAATCAATTCCATGCAAGTGAAGGCATACATTAGAAATTTCAAAAAGAGAACTAAAAATTTCCATGTCAACAAAAACCTACCCAGGAGCCATTTCTTCATAATATTTCGTCCTTATTCTGCTTTATGTTGTTTTTCTAAATTAATGTGCCTGCTTTCTTATATTTCTGATTAGTTTGCGTATTACTCAACAGTAAGTCATGTAGCATATTTCTTTAACATCCCTCGTATTGCTAATGTAAAAGTAGCTTAAAATGTATAAATTTTTAAATGCTTATTTTTTTATACAACTTTGACTACAGGCAGACCATGATAATTTTCATTGTCAAAACCTATTTCTTGGGGCACCTGGGTGGCTCAATCAGTTAAGCATCTGACTCTTGGTTTTGGCTCAGGTCATGATCCTGGGGTTGTGGGATGGAGCCCCATATCAGGATCCACGGTGAGTGCAGAGCTTGCTTAAAATTCTCTCTCTCTCTCTCTCTCTCTCTCTCTCTCTCTCTCTCCCTTTGTCACTCCCCCCACCCCCCGCTCACACTCTCTCTCTCCCTAAAAAAAATTTTTTAATTAAAAAAACCCATTTCCAAATGCTAATTTGTGATAATTGAGAGACTGATTGGAAAAAGAGAAAATAAGTGGATACCATGTTGAATCCATGTCCCAGTAAAGGGGATAAAGTAAATAATACAGAAAAAAAGAAGAGATAAATCAGGAAGAAGGAAAAATATAAAGAGCAGTTTAGTCAAGCAGAATTAACTACAAAAATAGATGCAGCCAGGTTAAATGTAAATATAAACTGGAAAGCTAAGAAAAACTAGGCAAATTATTCATCTTGAAACATGAAAAGTGGATCCAGTTATGTCCAACACACACACATATAGTTGGACGCTGCCAATAAGTTAATAAGGCTTTATAAACTATAGATCTCTGTCAAAAACCTTAGAGACTGTAATGCAGATAAAGACATTATGTATGTAAAACACATACTTCACTGCCAACATGACTTGCAGTGCAAACACCTAAGAGAATAGGCTTTCCTTGACATTCGTGGGTTAAACTCAAAGTAAAGTCAAGAACGTAAACTGGATGTTTGAGGATCCACCAAAATTCTGACTGAGAGCTCTCATTTATAAGAACATGGATGGACCTAGAAGATACGAAGCTAACTGAAATAAGTCAAACAGAGAAAGACAAATACCATATGATTTCACTCATATGTGGAATTTAAGAAATTAAACAAAGAAACAAACAAGCAAAAAACAGACTCTTAAAAACAAAACAATCTGATGGTTGCCAGGGCCATGGGGGTGGGGGATGGGTGAAATAGATAAAGGGGATTAAGACTCTTATCTTGATTAGCAGTAAGCAATGCATAGAATTGCTGAATCATAGTCACTATATTATCTACTTGAAACTAATATAACATTGTGTGTTAATTATACTGCAATAAAAATTTTTTCAAAAAAGCAGGGTTATCAAGGCTGACTCTATCTTTTTACACTCAGTACTTTATTGAATGCTGCTGCCAATGTGTATAAAAGAATTACCCCTGTGAAATAGAAATTTATGAAAATTTAAAGTAGATGTTAAGGACTGATAAAAGTAGAAGTTTGTATAGTATAGCATGTGTTATAGGGATAAGCTTTTGTACAGGCTTCAAATTTAGTTCTCTTTTGAATATTCACTGGTTCATGAAAAGTGGTTTAGAAAACCATCCAAAGATTCATACAAAAATGAACAGACATTCTGGAGTCTGAAGGAATTTATACTTGAAGATACTCCAGTCAGCAGGGGGTCATGTTGAGCATTCTGCAGACAGAATTGTTTCAAATCTGTAGCTGCCTAGGAAACCTTCAAATGGTTGAGCCTGACTAGGCTACCAATCAGAGCTGTTGAACCATTTTCTTCATGTGGTGACGGTGGAGGAACCAGACATTGTGCTCCAGAGAGCCAGTAGATTCATCAGTGGTGGATACATAGGTCAGGCAAGGCTGACTCTCTATCAAAGGAAGCCAATGACTTCAACAACACAAAACTATCCATGGTGCTGAATTTCCAGCCCCTACACCTGATTCACCAAGGATGATTAACTGGGGAGCTAGAAATGAAAAGACTGAATTTCAGAAGTTAACAAATAAATAAATATGACTACTTGTTTGAATTTATGTATGAATGTGCTCAAAGCTTAAATAGAAAATACAGGTAGGCATACAGTAAAATAAGCTCCTCCTATATCAAAAGGCAATAATTTCACTATAGAATTTTGGGGGTTAGCAAAATTTTTCTGAGCAGAGGGATACCAAGATGGAGGTAGTACTTAAGAATTTTAATTTATGTTGATATAGAGTGAAAATTGTGCAAATTATGTTTTAAATCACTGAATCCATAACAACATAATCTAATTTCATTACGACCTTTGTCAATGCTTTGTCCCTAATGAGTCAGTAATAACCAGAAAGAATATAAATGCTGGACTTTAGATATAAGACATTTCAATTGTCTTCATGCAGTGGAATTAGTGTAAATTGAGCTTTCCTTGGAATTCATACACAAATGTTAAGTTTCCAAATGATTCATTTTAATGATATTAATACCTATGAGTTCACAGATCACATATGACCAAAGATATTTGTACTTAAAGATATAGAAGTTACTCACATTGGTTATATGGGATTATTACAAAATTCTCAAGGGTGTATTGACTGATACAAAGATTAATAAGAGCAAAGACAAATAGATATAAATCAGATGCACACACAATATTCCTTATAAATGAAATAAGTAAACTACTTTTTAAACTATTATTTTTATCTTTTCTTATCTAAATTTAGATAAACACCAAGATATTTTTGGTAAGGTTAAGAAACAATGATCACAAATATCTCTGAAATAAAATCTATTTGTCTTCTAGTGACATATTTCCCTTAATAATGGAATACTCTCTTTGGGGGGAGACTCTCAATTTAACAAAAATTTTCTTTTCTCATTTAAAATTGAATACTAACTCAACTAATCCGGACACTAGGGATGATGTGATGTCTTTAATTTTTTCATATAATGATATGTATGTGTGGTAAGAAATACATCTTTGCTAAACTTCAAGTTTTGTTTCAGAAGATAAAAGTTTATTTGGGCACTGTTCCCAGAAGTTCCTTTGGGGGAAAATGACACATTTCAAAATTGCTGAGTTCCAATTGCATTTGGTTAAAATAATAACTTTGGAATAATAATTTTTTGTGTCTCTGTTTAAAGAACTGTCCTGTGTACCTGAGTTCAGATTTCAGAAATGGCAAAGTATGTGGACTCCAGGATGTAGAAAGTCATAGCTAATAATAAGCTTAAGTGTTGAATTGTAACATCAACCAAACATACTCACATGTCTTTCTTTATTTGAGTTTAGGAACAGTGCTCTCCTCATCAAAAATAATGAAAACCAGATACCTCGGTAGGACAGCTGGATTTAGGACAAATATGACACTAAAAAATATCTACTTCTATCCTGAAGGAGAAAATGATGTCTTCTTAAAAATAAAATCCTCTTATGGCAGCAAGATATACAATTATATTGTAGTCTTAGTTGCTATATCTACTTCCATAAGTAAATTAAGAGAGACAGAAATGATCCCAGAAGAAATATAAGGACTGAGTCTGGTAGGGCTGAAGGATGTAATTGTCTTTCCACATGACACTAACATTTTTCACAGAAAAGACAATATTGAAATATTTGCCAATGATAATGTTAGAATTCAGTGGTTGACAAAATATCAGTTTTAAAAGTTGCATATAGAGTCAGGGCACCTGGGTGGCTTAGTGGGTTAAGCGTCCAACTCTTGGTTTTCGCTTAGGTCATGATCTCACAGTTCATGGGTTTGAGCCCCACATCCGGCTCTGTGCTGACATGTGGAGCCTGCTCGAGATTCTCTCTCTCTCTGCCTCTCCCCTGATTATGCTCTCTTTCTCTCTCAAAATAAATAAATATATTTTTTTTAAAGTTGCATATAGAGTCAAACATTTCCTAGTGAAAGTATAAGTAGGATGTTAGGAACACTCTTGAAGGCTTTTACTCTCCAGATATAAAAGCCACTTAGAATGTATTATAAAACTTTGAATTCTTAACATTTTCCAAATAAAACAAAAATGGCAAAGCATTAGATTAATTTTTATGCCCACTTAGTCAAAATTCAGTAAAAAATCTATTCTCCATTGCCAAGAGAAAGATGTTGAGGAAAAGGAGTGCATAAGTCATGATGTTTTAATGAAGTGTTTGCTCCTGGGAATTTTTTCTTTTTATTTAAAGGGATATCTGAGGATTAAAGGGTTAGATCAACCTCATAGTACTAACAGTGTTTAGCTTTTCTGTTAGGGATTCTGGTCTAACATTAGTGATGTTGTTTTCAATGGAAAATTAAGTTATTACCGACATTAAGAGAAAAATATAACACTTTAAAAGAGTTCAAGTATTCTGTTTGAAATAATGCCAAAATAATTATACTCTATACATCTGTATCTAAAGCACACAATACAATCAAAATATTAACTGTAAATGTTCATAACTCATTCAAAGATTTTTTTCCCCAAACTCAACGTCAACACCAATTCTTATTCAAAATACAGACTGCACATGAAGATCATTTTTAAATGCCTATCTGTTCAACTTTACTATTTTCAAAATAAAGAATATATACCTTGTTTCAAACAAAATTTGGCTTTCATTATTTTATAGCTGTGAAAAACTAATTTCAGTTGTTTCTTTTCTTTTTAATTTGTACTACAGGTCTTTGAAATATATTTTTTCAACCTTTCTAATAGCTAGTATATCTACAAAAGATCAATAAATATCAGATTGGAAACCCTGTCAGTGCAGGCTAAAAACATCCTATACTTTCATCTTCCTAGTAAGCCCTAGTATGACAGAAAAATCTATTTCTTAGTGAAATTCTAAATGAAGATATTTTTATAACTATTCATATTAGAATCAATTAGAACACATTATGTTTGAGTAAAATTTGGTATAAGTGAAATTGTCATGAACATTATGATAGTTGAACAGTCTTTGATGTGCCTTACCATTAAGGAAATACAAAATGAGTAAGACATAGTCACTACTCTCAAGGTGTTTAAAATATTCTAAAGACATACAGAAGTAAAAATAATTTTTAAAAAATAAAGTTAATTTCATTACAGGGTATTTTTACCTGACGTGGCCAAACATTTTAGACCTGGAAATAGCAAGATTTCTTTGTGTTCCTAAATATTCAGATACAGTTCTTTCTTTTTTTTTTCAGATACATTTCAAACATATCTAGGAGTGAAGTAAAATAGTGGTCATCAGTTTTGTATTCTGACATCATTTCTAAATTATTAAAAATAACAAGGAAAATTTTTATATAGGTTTATTCTTTTTTTCTTCACCACTATTCTCCTCAAATAAGACAATAATTCTAATGGGAACACATTACTAAACAAAAGTTCATTTACTATATTATTGTTTATTCCCTTTTATTTGCATTTTAGTTTATAAATATGAACTTTGACTTTTGGAACATTTCTTGAAATCACTTAAGTAAAATCATGCTAAGAGATTTTAGTCTTCAACCAACATATTCATGACCATCCAAATGATAATGCTAATAAAAACTAGCAATGTGTCAACTAGATAAACCCATTAAAAATGAATACCATATGAATACTGTGTTATCTATATATCCACATTGCTGAACCTGGATTACCTAAAGCTTTTTTTTTAAAAGCTTTAGAAAGAGTGAGCAGGGGAGGAGCAAAAGGAGAAGGAATCTCAAGCAGGGGCTCCACACCCAGCACAGAGCAGGACAGAGGGACTTGATCTCAGGACCATGAGATAATGACCTGAGCTGAAATCAAGAGTCCCCACACTTAATCAACTGAGCCACCCAGATGCCCCTGAAAGCTTTTGAATTAGACTTCTTGAACTGGATAAAAGTTAGAGGTTTTTTCCTCCTCATTTTCACCACAAGATGACTTTGTAACTGAACATAAAATTGTTACTTTATTCAGAGCAAAATGAGCCCATTTTTCCTGACTTTACTTTTGATTTTATACAGTAAATAACTTTTCTTTACTGAAACTCTGCACATATTTTTGCTAAATAATCAGAAGTTAAAACATTGAGCAATTAACATGTGGCAGAGATTGTGAATTGTCTCAATGAATTCTTAAAACCTGCCTATATATAGGTAGCATTTCACTCCCCATTCTAAATATAAAGGAACTGAAAGCAAGACTAGGTGGTAACATTCCTAAAGTTCAAGCTAACAAATGGCGTATTCAGGATTGGAATCCAAGCCATCTGAGAGCTGAGCCAACACTCTTAGTCACTATTATATGACAGTTTCCAAAGGACATAAACATGCCTTTAATTTAACAAATATTAACTACTTGCCAACATGCCATACAGGAACGGGCCTTGCTCATATATCATCAGGTATTGCCCACCTTGTATATACAATTGCTACAGAATCTAACCCATCCAGGTAAGTTGGGAAAAGATTACTTGGAATATCATTTAAAATTTTTTAGTTATGAAAAACAGAATCTACACACTAAAATCTATATTTTATAATTTTATACTATATATCTTAAATGCATATAGATAGACATAATAAAATTTTAAAAATCACACATATAAAATACAGTTGTTAGAGAAGAAACAACACACACATACATACACACACACACACAGTAAAATAAAAAATAATAGGCTATGATTCTGTTCTGAATCATATATCCCCCATCACTGACCAGAGAAGCTTATAAAATGTCTGCTCCATGTTGGAGATTTCTCTGTGACAGCTGTTTCTACACTACGCCCTGGCCCACTTTTAGTATAGCACCCCAATCCATGGCTCATTGTCATCTCTGCCAGTTCAGATCTTATTATTCTGTTGTATCAGGCCTCCAACTCTAACTTCAGTGCAGTATCTTTCCACACCTTTGTAACTGCTCAAAATTAAATCTTTAAATAAAGACCTCAAGTACTTCTATTCCTCAGATTCATACCAATGAAATAACCTTCAAAAGTGTGACTATTTTTCAACTCCAGTCTTGAAAAATACTTACTATGAAAATATTTTTTCTGGGTACACCTGCGGTGAAAAGGTTTTTATAAATCTTCCAGATTGGGGTGTAACAGAACAAATTCCAGATTGAATACTACCTGAGAGTTCCTCAGCACTCTCAACTCAAGTGCCACGACAATCTAGTTGCTATAATTACTTGTAAGGCTTGCCACACATAATATGTTGTTTATAGCAATGAAAGTTCTAAGAGTGTCCTTCCCTGACCATTCCAGCTACAGCCCTTCTTTCATTGAGTTTCTAATTTCTAAAGGGTATATATTTGCTTGGTTTTTGTGCACCTCACTCCACTGGAGTGTGTTATTCTTACACTCCTAGGGCTTCACACAGTGCCCATTCTCTAACACTGCTCAGAGAATATACAAGGAATGAGTAAATCTTGCCCCATATGGTTATATCTACCACAGTGAAAATACAGTTATATTTTTGAAATGCCAATCAAATCCTCTGATTTATCTTAAACTTTTCAATGGCCACCTACTTTCTAAGGCAGAAGCCTAAACCTTGGAAAATCTTTGACTACTGGGCCTATTCCAATCCCCAGCCTCCTTTTCTTCCATCTCTGCACTCAAATTTCTGCTCCATGAGTCCAGAAATACTGAAGTTCCCCTAATGTTTCAAACTTCCGTATCTTCTCAGATTTTGGACATGCCATTTCACACAACTTAAAAACTCTGCTCTCCATCCAATCCTTAGCCCCTGATAAGTGACTAGCAAGACTACTCCTTCTTTCAGGGGTTATTCAAGGGTTCTGTATACTTTTTCAAGGACGTCTCTCCTAATACTTCTCAATACAATTAGGTTTTGTATTTTGCCTGTGCTTTCGCTGTATTATGTCCACACTCACATTATAGCGTTATTTTATTGTACTCATTATTTACTTTGGCTTCTGCTTCTCTATCAGACTAAAATTATGACTATATAATCATCTTATAGTCAGGAATTACAGGTTTCATCTATGTGTTATCAGTATCTAACAGCGCGCCTATATTAAAAGAGGAGGGCACTTGTTGGGATGAGCACTGGGTGTTATATGTAAATGATGAACCACAGGAATCTACCCCCGAAACCAAGAGCACACGGTGTACACTGTACGTTAGCTGACTTGACAATAAAACATATTTAAAGAGAGAGAGAGAGAGATCGATCTTCTATAGAGATAAAGTGAATGACTGGAAGAATGGAGGTCTCACATTATTTAATTAATATCCATGCTAGGATGGCTGAAAAATCTTTCCATACTTTGTGTGTGTGTGTGTGTGTGTGTGTGTGTGTGTGTGTGTGTGTGTGTATTTGTTTGTGGTTTTGTTTTGTTTTGTTTTTTCTCTTCAGGATGGAAATAAACTCAACCTAACTCAGAGTATTATTCTAAGTGGATATAAATATACCCTCTAAACTGAATGTTCTACAAATGATTCCTCAAGACATTTACATATTAAAGGCGATTTATAGGCATGAATTCTAAATCAGAGAGCTTACAAACAGTATGATTTTAAGTTGTTCATCACACTGCACAAGAGAGAGAAGGTTCTTTTTTTTTTCCAGGAAGCATGTTACAAAGACTATGAAGGCTTACAATATCTCACCATTCTTGGTTCTATGCTAGGGAACTGCCATATAGTGATACTTCAGTTAGAAAATCTTTTGGGACAGAATCTAAGACAGATTCACCATATACTAAAGGCCCCTTTAATAACTGATACTAAAGACTCATTGAATTTTAAAGCTAGAGGCTGCTATGAGAGAATAACAAGTTTCAAGTATATATATATATATATATATATATATATATATATATATATATACACACACATATATATTCGTCATAAGACAATTCAGAATTTTAAGAAAAAAAAACAAAGATAACTATAACATCTTTATCTTGTTCAGGAGTGATGAATGTAAATACCCTGAAGTAAACTTTGAGAATTAACTGAGTATTTCAAGGTCTTTATCACCACTACCAGCTCATCTACATAAAGATGACTTTGTGGCAACACATTTCTCCATTATTTCTATAACAAAATGACTGCAAAGAGGGAAATGACACTGACTCCATTTTTGAACTGTGTAGCACAAACACGAAAGTATAATAGATTTTCATAGCACTTAAAAGACATTTCTCTTAGTGCTAAAAGCAAAGTTCAGAAAAAAATATTTTTCCTGGGGGAAAAAATGTACTCAAAATCCCACCATTCAGTAATAATCTCCCCTTAATGTTAGATTTTCATTTTTAATAAATGCTGTTGAAGAGCTAATGATGAATAACAATGCTAATAATGAACAGCCTAATCAAAATGCCAATCCCTTTCTCCAGCTCAGACATTAAGAGAAATGAAAATTTTCCATTAGTACCTTCAGAGAAGACAATATTACACTGTTTCTAGAAAACTTTGATTTTAGAAACAAAATTAATAACATATGTAGAATGTTTCCTATTCTAGAAGGTCCTCTGAAATAATACATAAAAGTCTTTTTTTTTAATTAGATGAAAAGTAATGTTATTTGTTGCCCTGCCTTTAGTCAAATTAGTAAAATTCGGTGTGTTTTTTAAATGGGTTGGGAATTATATATGGTTATTATAAAGCTTTAGTGATTGTCCTTATATATTTAGCAAATATTTAAGCATATACTTTTACTATCAACTTTAAGACTTAATCGGTATTATTCCAGTGGCATAAAAACCTAAACACTTGAAGACCTTTCTACTGAAAACAACTAAAATTCTGAATAAAATAAGAAGAAAATGTTTAATGCTTAAGATAGCATAAAAATAAGAATCTATCATAATTAGTTTGGTTTCACTTAGGACAAATGTAGAAAGCCACAAGAGAATGTTGCTTTCACACTAATAATAAGAGAAAGACAAATAATCTACAAAATCATAACCCAGAAGAGAACTGGGATTTCGATGCAACCAAAGAAACTAAATTCTACAGAGTGACAACCTCTTAGAGACAGAAGACATAAATCATTTCACCTATGTTAAGGCACAGAAGAAAGAGATGGCCTTCAACAAGCAGATAAAAATAAATAAACTAAAATTTTAACAAAATTTTACAAGACAAATATATTCCAACCATTGGATAAATTTGAAGCTTATATTGCACTGAAGGGATCATAAAAAAATCAAAACTCTGCTCAATTCCTGATTAGATTGATTCAAACCAAGGATTTGACCACAGAAGAGTCATTTCTGTCATAAATACTACTAACCTCAGTCTCAATTATTCTATATATAATAAAAGCATTCAATAAAAAATTATGAGACAAGCAACAGAAAAAAGCATGAACAATGACTCATTGTGAAGAGACAAAGCAATCAATAGAAGCATACTTACAGTCAATCCATAAGTTGGAACTTTCAGACAAGAACATAAAAATAACCATGACAGATACATTAAACGATCAGAAGAAAAGATAGATAATATGTATGAGCAGATAAGGGATTTCATCAGACAGATGAAAACTATGATTCTAATGGAAATGCTAAAATAATAAATATAATAATAATAATAATAATAATAATAATAATAACAGAGTAACAGAGATGACATATTCCTTTGATGTACTCATTATCAGAGCAGAAATGGCTAAGTAATCAGTAAACTTAAACATGAACCTAAATAGATCATCCAAACTGAATTTTTTTAAAAAATGACTGGAAAAAACCAAAATAAAGAATTCAAGAGCTGTGGGAAAACATCCCCAAAACAATATGACACAAAACTGAACATACCATAGTCAAGATGCTGAAAAATAAAGAGAAAAACTTGAAGCAGGCTGAGAAAAATGAAACATTTCATAGAGGGAAACAAAGATAAAGTTTACCACAAACTCCTTACCAGCAGCTAAGCAAGTCAGAATACAACAGCATGGTATCTTTATAGCACTGAAAGAGAAAAAATCTGATTCTGAATTCCATTCCCAATATAAGTATTTTTCTAAAATGATAGCAAAATAGTTTCTTTTTTCCAGATCAGCCAAAGATGAATTCATTGTCAATAGACACACACACACACACACACACACACACACACACACACACACACAAGAAATGTTAAAGGAACTTCTTCAAGCAGAAGAAATGTGGTACCAGATGCAAATGTCAATGTACACAAAGAAACAAGGAGCCCTAGAAATGGTAAAATGAAGGTAATCATAAAAGACCTTTTTCCCTTATTTTCAGTCACTTTAAAGATAACTAACCATGTGAAGCAAAAAAGTAACACAAATGTGGGTAAGATATGAAGAAGTAAAATGTGTGACAAAATATAAGATAAAAATGAGAAGGAGCAAATGTAACTATAGTGTTGTAAGCTGCTTAAATTATACATGGAGTGACATGGTAATATTTTGTGGTTGACAGTGATTAAGTTACAAATATACACTGCAAATCCTAGACCATTCGCTAAAAAATGATTTTAAATGTATTAGTAACAATCCACAGTGGAAACTGTAAAAATCACACAAATAATTTAAAAAAGCAAAAAACAGATGGGACAGACAACAACTAGATGGGAGATTTAAAACAACGTAAGTAACTATAAGTACATTACAATTAAATGATGTGAAAATCCCAATTAAAAGGCAGAATTTGTCAGATTGGAAGATATAAAAGAATTAATTATTAAAACTGCAAAACATTTTTAAATATAAAGGCATACATAGAGTAAAAGGATAGAAAAGATATGACCCGTAAGTACTATGTAAAAAAAGCTGAAACAGATAAAAATAGATTTCAGTAACAAGGAATATTACTAAGACTTACATAATTTTAAGGAAAGCTATTTATCAAGAATTAATGAATTATATAGATTCACCGCCATTATACAGATCATAACAATCTTAAATGTTTATGTACCCAAAAGCAAAACTTCACAATACATGAGGGAACGCTGATAGAACTGAAGAAAAATAGACATATCCATAGTTATAGTTGGAAACTTCAACACTCCACTCTGAGTAAATGGCAGAAAAAGTAGATAGAAATTCATAAAGATATAGCCAACCTGAAGAATACTATCACACTAGTTGATATTTATAGAACACTCTCCTAATCAGAGCACAATGAACATTATTTTCAAATACAGTGGAATGTTCACCAAAACAGACCACATTCTGGGCCATGAAACAAACCTCAACAAACTTTGAAAAGAACTGAAATTGTACAAGGTATATTTTCAGATCACAGCAGAATGAAACAAGTAAAAGAAAGACATGTGAAAAAAACCAAATATTCAGAAATTAAGTAACACATCTACAAATAACACATGATTCAAACAGATAAACAAAAGGGACATAAGAAAATATTTTTAATATAATGAAAATATAAATCTAATATATCAAAATTTGTGGGCTGCTATAAAAGCATTAAATTTAGGGGTGCCTGGGTGGCCCAGTTGGTTAAACGTCCATCTTCGGCTCAGATCATGACCTCACACTTCATGAGTTCATGAATTCCAGCCCTGCATCAGGCTCTCCAGTCTCAGCATAGAGCCTACTTCAGATGCTCTTTCTCCCTCCCCCTCTCTTTCACTGCCTCTTCCCACACACGCATGCTCTCTATCTCATAAACAAACATCTCTTTAATGTTTATTTTTGAGAGAGAGAAATAGAGCATGAATAGGGGAGGGGCAGAGAGAGAGAGGGGGAGACGCAGAATCCGAAGCAGGCTCCAGGCTCTGAGCTGTCAGCAGAGCCCAACATGGGGCTCAAACTCACTAACTCCGAGATCATGTCCTGAGCCAAAGGCAGAGGGTTAAATGCCTGAGCCACTCATGATCCCCTGTTTTTTTTAAAGGAAGAACAAATTTGAAGAACTAAGTTTTCACCTTGAGAAAGAAGAGCAAATACATTCAAATTAAATACAAGAAATAATAAAGGATAATAAAAGGATAAAAACAGAAATCAATGCAATACCAAAACCAAAACACACAGAAAAAAGTCAGTGAATCATATTGTGCCAGAAAAATAAATTGTTTCAGTGCCATAATACTTAAATCAATCTTGTACTTTATAATTAAAAGATAAATATGATATAATGCTTAGTAATTATATTTTTCACATGTAACAGAATATGCTATTTCTGCAAGATCTATGTTGTAGCATTGTCTAGTGACATTTTTCCAAACAGTTATTTTAAAGAAAGGGAGTACATCCAGGTAATTTATCTTTTATCAGTTTCTTTACACTTTTTCTAAAATTATGGTGGGAAGTAGTGCTGAGAAAGGCATGCAGCCTTTTGGCCCTCCCTCAGCCAAATAAGACTGGGAACTGGAACACTTCCTTACAAAGAGATAACCCTCATGATTTATGTTGGGCTTATAACCTTGTGTGGGAATATCTTTCCCCTTTATAAGCCCAATATATGCTCTTTTGTTCTGCATAAGCATATGGTACCTGGTATATCTGCCCTCTGTGGGGAGTGTACAGAGTCCTTCTACTCGGTCATGAGAGGGGTGAGCATAGGCCAACTGCCCTGCATCTGTTGCAGAGAGAGAGAGACCCATCAGCCATGGAGGACCCATGGCCACTACTGAAGTAACTTCTCCAAAGTAAGGTAATATAAGTTACTTCCATTTTTTAAAAAATAATTGACTAGCACATGTATTAAATCTAAATGAATTAAATCTAAATCCTTAAGTAAGGAAATGTGATATTTATTAATAATCTATTATGTGCTGTACATTTAGCAATGCCCATCCATAAATCTCATTCCAGAATATATCCTAAAATTAAAGGCCATCTACAACTGGCTGTTGACTTTCCTTTCTAGCTTTATCTTTAGCTACTTTCACTCTTGAAGCATGACTTAAAACTAGACTGGAGTTTCTCCTCACCAGATTCAACTCTGTATCTTTTGGACTCTAATTAGAATTCAGCCCTTCAAATTCTTACCCATAATTAAATGTTCAGATTAGTGTGTCTATACTTTCCTGTTTATTAATCCATAATTAACTTCTATCTTTTTTGAATTCCCAAACCACATTGTTTAATAATGACTATCACATTCTTCTTTACCTCATAGTCATTCTTCAAAATGGCTTATATTTTCTTTGTGGAAATATACTCCCCGCCTACGTTCAGTAATATAATCTTTGAATAGGCTTCCCATCTAAATACTACTTTCTCATCCTCCCTTAAATGTAGGTGTTGTCACATGACAAAAATCTCATCAAGGGTATGCAAGCTTAAGTGATATGAGTAATTTCCATATTGTGACCTTAAAAAGAGTGATATGTTTTCCTTCCATCCCTTCTTCTGGCATTCTACCATCCAGATGTGACAGTGTTTGTGAAACAATTTGGTCCTAGGAATAGTAAAGCAACTAGATAGACAACTAGAAGATACCTGGGTCCTTGACATCATGGATGCACCATATCAACCCTGAACCACTTATACTAGATTATAGCTTGAAGAAAAAAAAAAAAAAACTATGTTATCTTATTTAAGCCACTACTATTTTGGGTTTTGTTATAGTATATAAATCTTCATCAAAATTAATATGTCCTACAAGTTCCTTGCGAGCAGGAATCACATCTTCTTTACCTTTATTTATTTTTGAGAGAGACAGACAGACAGACAGAGTGTGAGCAGGGGAGGGGCAGAGAAAGAGGGAAGCACAGAATCTGAAGCAGGCTCCAGGCTTTGAGCTGTCAGCACACAGTCCAACGCGGGGCTCAAACTCATGAGCTGTGAGAACATACCTGAGCCAAAGTTGGATGCTTAACCAACTGAGCCACCCAGGTGCTCTACCTTTGTAGATTTTGTATTTATACCTTGCTTAGCAAAAGGCCTTATAGTTAATAAGCAAGTACTCAATAAATATTTGTTGCATTGAACATACTTTCCAAAATCTTCATTGGATAACATCTTTATACAACACACACACAGGTTAGCATGCACACATATATTTCATTGCTCTGTTATCTGAGTGGATCTAGAAGCAATGACACCCCAGCAGCAATGTACACCCAGAACCCAGATTTTGGTTTCAAATATACTCTTCAATAAAGGGAGTCAGAATTAACTGGAGATATGGCTGATCCTTGCACTGGAGAAAGAACCATAAAAGATGAGCCTAAAGAATGTTACAGTGTCAAAAATTAAGAAAGTGTTCTCTCACTTGCTCTCTCTTTTCCCCCACCTACACACACACACACACACACACACACACACACACACACACACAGTGGTATGTCAAAGGGACTAGTAGACAACTGAAAGAGTTCCCAATGGTTAATGCTGAAACAACTGAACAAAAAAATCAGGTATTATTGGAGTTTAATCCAAAGTATAAAATATCCATGCGTCCATACTGATATACATAAATGATAAACAGAGATACAAGACAAATATCCCATAGAGAAGAATTCCAAATAATTTGTATAGATACTCAACCCTTAAGGAAGTGAGGCATAACCCCACACTCCTTAAATGTGGGCTGATCGTTGTGCCTTTCTTCCAAAGAGTATAGTGCAGAAAGGGAGAAAAAAAAGAGTAAGTTTACAGTAGGGAAATTAAAAAAAAAGTACCTTAGCCAAATGATTAATTTTAACATCAACTATGATAAATAAGTTCACTGTATGTACCCTTGAGGTAATGTAATGAAAACTGCACTGTACCTCCCAAAAGGGGAGGTATTCCTCCCCAAAACGGGAGGTATCCCTCCGGAAGACATGTAACTCCAGTCTAATCATGAGAAAAACATCAGACCAATCCCAACCAATGTCCCAAGAGTGACATTCTTCAGATTAACCAGTACTCTTTAAAACTGCCAAGGTCATCAATGAAAGTCTGAGAAACTGTCACATCTAAGAAAAGTCTAAGGAGACATGACAATTAAATGTAATGTAGTATCCTGGATGGGATCTTGAAACAGAAAAGGGAAATTAGGCAAAAACTAAAGAAATCTGAATAGAGTATGAACTTTAGTTAATAGAAATATATCAGTATCAGTTCACTAATTGTAAAAAATGCACAATACAAATAGTTAAGATGTTAATAATATGGGAAAGTGGGTGTACATATATAGAAACTCTGTATTCTTTATAATTTTTCTGTAATTCCAACACTATTCTAAAACTGAAAGATTATTAATAAAATACTACAATCATTCTCGTCTCCTTTCTTACTCTCACATCTAACATCTAACCCATAAGACAAATCCTGTTCATTCTACCTTCAAAATATAATCATAATCCAACTAACTCTCCCGCCTTTCACAGCTTCTACCATGACCAGATCACCTTTCTCTTACTCCTGATTATGGAAGTATTTTCCTATTGATCCCTCTGGTTTCTCCATTTATTCCTCTTTGGTCTATTTGAAGCATAGCAATAATGGTAGTTTCTTTAAAACTATAAGCAAGTAATGTCCATAGACTACTCTAAACCCTTCAAAACTGTATCTGCCAGAGCAAGAACCACAGTCATAAAGGTCTACAAAGCCCCCATGAGATTTGGCACAGTTTCCTCTAGATCCCACTTCCCATTGCCTTTTCCTCTCACTCACCCTCCCCCTAGTGATGACTCTAACATTTCTAGTAAGCTACCATCTCAAGATCTTGGCTCTTGCTGTTTCCTTTGCTAGAATGTTCCTCCCTAAGAATTGATATATTTCATTGTCTCACCCCCTTTAAATTTTTACTCACTTACCCTGTTGGTGAGTCCTTTCCTTATCCTCTAAACACATTTGCTCTTCCCCTTCCTTACCTTACTTATTTCTTTAGCCCTTATCACCATCTAACATAATATTTTCATTTGCTTATCTTGCTTATTTTCTGTCTTTTCTCATTAGAGAGTTGGGAATGTAAATTCAATGACAGTAGAAAGTTTGTCTGTTTTGTCCACTCCTTTATCTTCAGTACTCAGAACAGTGCCTGTCACCCAAGGGCCATTATTAATATTTATTGAATAAATGAATGGATATAAATATATATTTGGAAGGAAAGATGTGCTTAAGTTCACATGGCTTACATAGTTAACTACCCCAGCCAAGACAGTTTATAACAAGTATTATGCCAAAAATGTTTTCCTAGAGATTAATGTTTCATCAGTTTTTGTAGATGGAGATTGTTTTCATTTAAAAGGAATTCATTTTTAAGAATAGTCAAATCTCATTAATTTGGACAATACTAATGTAAGATTTATGATCACTAAAACTGGGGCGTATGCTATGAAAAAGCAATTGTTAATCAAATTAACAGTATAAACAAAATTTTGGGAGATGACATTAGATTCCTAAATAACCTAAGAATAATTATTTATAGATTTTTAACAAATGTTTATATATATGGATGCTCTTAATTACAAGTCAGTCTCATTAAATCTTTAAATAAAGACCCATAGGAGTTCTGCTTAAAATGGTTTGAGAACAATTTGTTTAAATAACTGTGTGTACCTAAGAAAAACAAGAATGTATGTCTTCAGAAATAGCCTATTATTCAGGCTTTTTATGAATTCAGGCTAGTCTTTCCTTCTATTAGTCTGAGATGTAGAGTCTTAAAACATGTGTCTGGTTTCAGTTTCTCTGTTACATATTTTTTTTCAATTTGCTTGGGTTGTAAAACAAACCTACTTGTACTACTTTAATGACATAAGACCTCAACACCTCTCAAGGTATTGGAAGGTTCTAGAGCTGATAAAGAAAAATTATACCTAGCATAACTTTTTTTTCACGTGCTCTAATTGCCTTTTACTTCATATCTCCTCAGAACAAAGCTTGGAAACTATTTTGAATCCTTCTTTTAAAATTATTTTTCATTATTTTTAAATTATTTCAGTTATTTGAGTCCACTTTTTACTCTGTTGGGTGAATCTTACAGAAAGTAAATATCAAAAAAAAAATCCATAGCTTGTTTGATTTTAATGGTATACCTTCTTAGTATCTACACTATTTTTAACCAGTTTTCATATTCTACAAAGCAAAATTGTTTTAGAAGATAAGCTACTCAATATGGAACTGTGACCTACTACCATAAAGAGGGATGGGTTTACCCTGTATGTAGGTATTGTACCTCAATTTTTATGAGTGGATTTTAATGCTACACTTTTCATGGTTGGTAACAATTAAATTTTTCCTTTAACTGACAATATAGAATCTGGCTGCAGTACACCAGTAATGAAACAGCTATTTATTATGACCAGTATCCATTCCGATTGTTCTACCTATTTGGATTAGTATATGCCAGTGAAATACTATTTGTTAAATATTTTTAATATCATGCCTATATAAAACATATTTGTTCTAGGTTCTTTCCAAGGGGTTCTTGATAATTTTTAATTATCTTATCAGAAAATCCTAATCAAAAGGCTATTTTAGAGAAAAAAATATTTATAAATAATTCCCCTAAATCAGGAGTTCTTGGTATCTGAGACATACATCCTTTCAGAATCTAATAAGAGGTTTGTACCATCTCCCTAGAAAACTTCACATAGGCCAATAGACTCAAAATTCAAATCTCAAAAGTTTTGAAAGCCCTTTGATTGAAGCCCAGGTTAAAATCCCCTGAATATATATGCTAACATTGACCCTTCAATCAAGCTTCAGAGAGATGCATACTTAGATGTCATTCTTATCACTTATAGAATTTTTTATATTATCTAATATTATGCCTTTCTACTCCCTTTTTTACTTCTCTCCTCTCTCCTTCTCTCCTCTCCTTTCTACTTCTATCCATCTTTACCATTCTAGTCCAAGTCACTAGTGTATCTTGCCTAGACCCCTGAAACAACTTTCTAACTTTTTTCTTCCTTTTGCCCCCCTTCAACCCTATTACAAATAGCAATCAAAGTGAGATTTTGTAAGATTACACTACCATTTATGTGGAACCATTTCAAATGTTTCCATTGTGTTCAGAACAAAACTCATTCCTTACAAGGTCAGCCAGGTCTTAAATGACCTGACTCCCAATTTTTCCTAGCTTCACCAATGGAAGTCTCCCCATTCCTACTACACTCCAATGATACTGGTCTTATTTCAGTTCTTCAGAGGTATCAAGTTTTCTCCTACCTTTATAGACAATGGCCTTTCTGTCTGAGATGTTCTTTCTTACCCTTTAAGATGGTGAGTTCCTTCTCATCAGCTTAAATATCACTTTCAGAGACAGGGTTTTCCTGAAAAACTCTGCAATATAAAACCAGTTCCCCATCCTGTAATTGTCATTCATGTGTATGAGTATTTATTTCTGCATTTCTCCCCAACTAGACAATAAGGTCTAGGAGAGTGAACATTATTCATGCAATACAGATACTAACACATTGTCTAACATATGTAATTTTTCATAATTTTATAAATATAAAAAAGTATTTAATGAAATAGTGACATAATCTAGGAACAAAAAATACACAATTCATTATTGAATAATTACAGAGATAGGATGCTATCTACTGCAACACTTAGTTTTCTATATATGAAGAACATTGGATAAGACATCTGATCAATATGCTTGACATGTCATGCTCCAAACGTATAAAAATGTTAGATAAAATGTATTAAAAATATTTCTAATATATGGTCAAAAGAAGGAAAGAAAGAAGGAAAAAAAGAATGGAAAACCCAATGTTCCAGAAACAAGAAGTATGCAAAGCAGTAATTTGAAGCAAAGGTCAAATAGTTCATCTGGATCAAAGTATATAGTATATATAGGATCATAGTATATAGATCTTAAGGGCAAGGGCTAAGAATTTAAAGCTTGCACATGAACACAGCAGAGGTATCAGGAAAATATTAAGTAGAGAGGTGAACTTTAAGCCCAAATATTATTTCAGTTCTTCAGAACTGAACATTTCTTTGCCCATGAATAGGAACTAGAGAAATTCTGTCCTCTGGTTCTTTAGGCATCATCAAAATTTGATATCATCATTTGATGACATCAAAATTTGTTATCTATTCCCAGCATGGGTGAAAACAGATTTCCAGGAGCAGGAAATTGAATAAAATACCACCAGACTCATGCTTCTACAGTGCATGACACAAGTCCTCCAATAAAATTAACCACTGTTAAAAATGAATACTAGCAAGAAGAAGGATGGAAAACAATACAAACAGGAAAATTCTAATTTCAAGATCTGAATAAAATTAAATAATATACCTGAAAAGTTAATTTTAATTTGTATATATAAATTTCAAAAAGATGAACAATGGGGCACCTGGGGGCTCAGCTGGTTAAGCAACTAACTCTTGATTTCAGCTCAGGTCAGGTTGTGAAATAGTTATATCAGGCTCCACACTAAGCTAAGCATGCAGCCTGCTTGAGATTTTCTCTCTCTCTCTCTCTCTCTCTCTCTCTCTCTCTCTCTCTCTTTCTCTCTCTCTCTTCCTCTGCCCCTCCCTGCCACTCTCATGCTCTCTCTCCTTCAAAACAACAAAAAAGGATGAACAAAGAACTCAAACTTTTATAAAGCAATTAGTTATGAAAAAATAGCAGACTGATTTGAAAAATGGTCAAATAGAAATTCCAAAAATTGCTTATTTAATTAAAAAATAAATTTAATTTAAAAAATTAAATTAAATTAAAAAAACTAATGGATGTATTCAATGGTTGGGTTAGTAACTAGAATAGGAGGCTAAAGAGGAAATAAGGTAAATGGAAGTTATAATTGAAAAAATGATCCAGAATACCACACGATGATTTAAAGAGATAGAAAATATGAAAAGTAGGTTAAAAGTCATGGAGGGTGATTTCAGAGGAAACAATTCAATGTCCAATAGGAATTCTGAAATAGGAAAACAGAGAAATAAGGAGAATCATTAAAGGAATACTGTATTAAGATTTTTCCAAAATGAAAAATGTTTTTAAAAGAATACATGCTCAGATTGGAGAAAACCACCACATACTTAGCAGAAGTGATGAAAACAAAACACAGAGAATTTAATGGAATTTAAAGAATATAAAGTATCTGAAAACTATCAAGTACAAAAGGATATTGTTAAAAGATCGTATCTGCAGGAAAAAGATACATGGTGTGTCCATGCTTCCAATGGACAGAACACTTTTTATTAGTATCAAAAGAAATCAGAAGGCAATGAAATGTCTTCAAAACACAAAAGAAAAATAACTGCTAAAACTAGAATTATAATTCCAGGTAAAAAAGAAATTCACAGAACAGCCAAAATAAAAAAATTTTTTACAAACACACTATGAACACTTTCTGATATACTAAAAGACATATTCAATAGGAAAGAAATTGATCCCAGATGGAAAGAGTAGAATATAAAAATTAGTAAGTAGATTAGTAGATCCAATTAACTATGTAAAATATATAAAAATGGTTAAATGGGGAGAGACAAAAAAATCCAAGGTGGCATGACGACAATGGCACAAAAGGTGAAAGTGTTATAAAGAAATATATAAAACATTATGGAGAGCAAAGAAGTTTTAAATAAATTAAAGGATATGTTAATGTTCATAAACTAAAAAATTCAATTTGGTAAAGATTTCAAGTCTCCCCAAACTGATCTACAAATTTAATGATTTTTCATTCCAATCAAAATCCTAGCATGACTTTTTTTTTTTTAAACTGGCAAGATAATTCAAAATTTAGGTGAAAACATAAAGGCGCAAGAATAACCAGAAATTTTTTTTTAACTTTACTTTTTATTTTTTAAAATTTACATCCAAATTAGCATAGAGTGAAACAATGATTTCAGAAATTCTTAAATAATACAAGAACAAACTCGGTCTCGCTAAAGCTAGAGTAATTAAGGCACTGTGGTATTGGTGCGAGACAGGCAAAAAGATCAAAGAACAGAAGAGATAGTCCTACATTTATACAGGCACTTGATTTATGAAAAAGATGGCACTATCGCACAGAGAAGAAAAGGATGACCTTTTCAAGAAGATGAAGCTAGATTAATTGGATATTCGTACTCAAAAAATAAACTGGAGGCACCTGGGTGGCTTAGTCCATTAAGCGTCCAACTTCGGCTCAAGTCATGATCTCACAATTCCAGAGTTTGAGCCTCACATCGTGCTCTGTGCTGATAACTCAGAGCCTGGAGCTTGTTTCAGAGTCTGAATCTCCTTCTCTGTCTCTGTCCCACCCCAACTTGTTCGCTGTCTCTCTGTCTCTCTCTGTCTCTGTCTCTGTCTCTCTCTCTCTCTCTCTCTCTCAAAAAGAAATAAACACTAAAAAATTAAAAAATAAAATAAAATAAAGTGACCCATGTTGAACATCACGGAGAAAAAAAATCACTTCCAGGTAGATTGTAGACCTTAATGTATAAGGTAAGACAATGAATTCTCTAGAAGATAAAAATGTTGGTTTGTCTATGTAAACAAAACAAAATGATAAACTGGAATACTTAAATAAAGAACTTGATATGAAAAGATACCATTAAGAGAATGAAAAGGCAAGGCACTAACTAGGAGAATATATTTGTAACATATTTATCTGAAAATGGACTTGTATACAGTATATAAAACTTCAAGAAATCAATGATTAAAAAAACACAATATATAAAACAGGCAAAACACTTTAAAATAGAGTTCAAAACAAAAGATAAGCAAATGGCTACTAAGTATTTAAAAAGGTATTCAATGTTATTATTCATCAGGGACAAGCAAATTAATAGCACAATGAAATACAACTATATACCCACAGTGGCTAAAATGAAAAAGACTGGAAATACCAAATATTGGCAACGATCTGGTGCAACTGATATTCTCAAACACTTTATGTAAGAGTGTAAATTGGAATAATCATTTTTGAAAAACTGGTTGGCAAAGTCTGGTAAGTTGAACATATGCTTCCCTATGTTATAGTAATTCTACTCCAACAGAAAAATGCACACATATATGCAACCAAAGACATATGTAAAAATTTTCATAGCACTTTCATAGCATCAATAGTATCATACTGGAATAGCTGATATTAGTGTCAGCTAAATACTGGAGACAATCCAAATACCCCTCAGTATTAAAATGGATAAATATATTCATATGCTTTACAACAATAAAATAAACAACCCACTGTCACATACAAAAATATAGATAAACCTCACAAATAATACTGAGTAAAGATGCCAAACACAAAAGAGCATTTATTACATTTTTTTAATTTATTCTACTTAAATAAAGTTCAAAACCAAAACTTAGTCAAGCTAATCAATAGTCAAAACTGTGGTTACCTTTGAGAGAGGTAATGATAGAGAGTACACAAGTGTCTCCAGAATGCTATTCTACTTCAGAAATATTCTATTTCTGATCTTAGTAGTGATTACTCAGCTGTGTTCACTTTGTGAAATCTTTGCAAACTTCACTGAGCTGGAAGCTTAAGTCTATTTTTCTCTGTGTATATTATACTAGGAAGGAGGATGGGCTATATGGGTAAGGGGCATTAAGGAATCTACTCCTGAAATCATTGTTGCGCTATATGCTCACTAACTTAGGTGTAAATTTTTAAAAATAATAAACTAAATAAAAATCCAAAAAAAAAGTTTATTTTAATGAGACAGCTCAGTAGGTTGTGTCTGACTTCAGTTCAGGTCATGATCTCAAGGTTCATGAGTTCAAGCCCTGTGTTGGGCTCTCTGCTGTCAGGGTGGAGCCTGTTTCAGAATTTCTGTCCCCCTGTCTCCCTGCCCTTTCCCCATTCCTGCTCTCTCTCTCTCTCAAAAATAAACATTAAAAAAATAATAAATAAAAGTTTATTTTCATAAAAAAGGTAGCACTTAAAATGCTAAATAAAAATACATGAAAAATAGGAAGAGAAGATTAACAGTTATAGTGATCTAATGGGCTTATGTTATTCTAAATGAGGACAGAAAGAGTAAGAAATTGCTAAGAATGCATATTAAAATTTAAGGGTAACAATGACAACAAAAAAAAATAGTAATCATATGTTAACCTTCCAAGCTAGAACTGTAAAAATAGAAAAAGAGAAAAGCCCTACATGTATAATGGAAGAAAGAAGATCATAGTACAACAATCTGTAAGTGAACATGAAGGACATTGTGAGACAATAATTTGGAAAAGGTAAAGACCCACAATGCTACAATCTCAATGAAATGATGAACTTAGAATATGTACCTACTGGCAAAAGTCAGTAGCCGGAAAACTTTTCTGTCTCCTCCCAGACTTTGAATTCTGGGGTACTGAGGGAGCCAAAAGTCACTTTTGGTAATTTTAGCAACAGATTCATCCTTAATGATAATTCATTTAAAGGGCCTCAGACTGGGGGTTTTCCAGGGTACCTGGCTGAAGGAAACTCAAATCCTTTTCTACAGGAATTATCTCATGTCAGGTCACTGAATCAGACCAAACTGAACATGCACTTACATTCCAAAATTACAAAATATATGAAGAAATAAGGCACCATGAGGAAGAAACTGCTGAAAACACATGTTACAAAACCTCAAAGAATCAGATATATTTTTATCAGACATTATATTTTCAGATTATTCTGGTATTTCAGAGTTATTCTGATAATTACTGAATTATCAGAAACAATTTTAAAATGTGTTCAGGGGCACCTGGGTGGCTCAGTCGGTTAGATGTCCAACTTCAGCTCAGGTCATGATCTCACAATTCGTGGGTTCAAACACCACAATGGGCTATGTACTGACGGCTCAGAGCCTGGAGCCTGCTTTGGATTCTGTGCTTCTCTCTCCCCTTCCCCCACTCGCACTCTGTCTCTCAAAAATAAACATTAAAAAGTTTTCTTTAAATGTGTTTAAAAGTATTTAAAATAAAAGATGAACTTGAAAACATGAGTAAGGAATAATTTTTTTAATGTCCGGCAGATTTGAAAAAAGAACTGGAATTTCTAGGAAAAATCATAACTGTTGATATGTAACATACAATAGACAATTTAAGCAAGCATAAGAAAAGCAAATGAAAAGATAATTAGTAAATGAGACAATGGGACACAGGGAACCAGAGATGGAAGCAATACAAGAGAAGTTAAAAAAAAAAAAAAAAAACAAGAAACAAAAAACTGAAGAATATACTAAGAAGGCCAAACATATTTAATCAGAGTTTATGAGGAAAAGACAGAATTGGATATTGACACTCTTTTGTTGGGATTTTATGCACTTAAGTAAACATGATAGTGTTGAAGAGGGAAAGAACCAAGAGAATGCCTGCCAAAGTATCTATACAAGCCATAAAAGCTGACAAGACACAAGACTCTCAGGTCACAGAAAAGAGATTACAGCAAAAACAATATAAGGATTATCAGTCTAGTTGCTATTGTGGTTCAATGAACCCCAAAACAAAAAGCCACAAGGAGGGCTTGTGAGGATGTGCTACAGGAGATGAAGCCTGAGTTTAGACAATTCACTATTTTTTATAGCAAGAGATTTGTAAATCAAGACTTCTTTGTCCAGAGGGACAACTAGTATGGACAAAAACCTTACTTTTCAAGATTATGTTCAGGAGAAAAAAACAAAGAAGTTGGTCAATAAAGGCCTTACAATTTTGGTGTTTTTGGTCTAGCAAGACTCAGCAAGACAATAAGATGCACAAGAGGCCCAGAGCAGACAAACTCTCAACATCTCATCCCAACATAAAAGTAATTTACCAGAAAAGAGCAAAGACACCATTCCACTAATGCAGCAATCACAATGAATCCAGGAATTCCTGCTTTTATTTCATTTTTGACTTCTGCAAATTCCTAAGTTTCTTTGTGATATCAATTCATTTTAAAGCATTTTTTGTCTAATCACCTTAAAAAAAACTTTTAAGACTATTGTTGAATTTACAGAAAGACTGCCTACAATCTAGCAATATAGGAGAGAGGCAATAAACAAGATGATTCCAAATTAGGATAAGTGATGGAAAGAAACTAAACAGAATGATATGAGAGTATGACTCTGGACTAGTGGAGGCACTTAGGTAGGGCAGTCTGGAAACAACTCCCTGAAAACGAAATATTAAGGAAAAGTCCTTAAAAGATTTAAAAAAAATCAGCTATTATAAAAAAGAGAAAAAAAAAGAGGAAAGAACTTTTTAGGCAGGGCTACAACAACAAAACCCAAAAGCTGGGAAGACGTTGAATATTTGAGAAACAGAAATGAAGCAGAAATGACTTTGACATATTTGAGGAGTCAAAAGAAAGCCAGTCAGCAGTGTTGGAGTAGAATGGGCAAGCAAGAACAGTTCACAACATGATAGGGACGGTAGACAGGGCAAGATGTCACAGGGCCTAGGAAGCCATGGTAACATTTGATTCTATTCTAAGTACAATAAAAAGCATTTTGAGCAGAGACATTAAATGATGACCTTTACTTCTAAATGATCCTTGTATGGAGAACAGACTAAAAGCAAGAATAAAAGCAGAAACCAGCTACAAGGCTACTGAAGGAGTCCAGGCAAAAGCTGATGGTGGCTTTTATGAGACTGGTAGCAAAGAAATGAAGTGAAATATTTATTACATGTCAAAGATAAGATTAAAAGAACTCAATGGAAGGGAAAGAGCTAAATCAAGGATGACAGGTTTTTTGTTTGTTTGTTTGTTTTGTTTTTTGTTTTTTTGTTTTTTTTTTGGATAGACAGTGGTTGAAATGAGAAGACAAAGGAGCAGTTTTGGGTATTTTAGACATGTTAGATTTGAGATGTTTAAGAGAAATCCAAATGGAATTATCGAGGAAGCTACTGAATAAATGATTGTGAAGCTAGAAAGACTTGGATTGGAAAGATATTTTGGAAGTCTTTGGCACATCGATAATATTTTAAGTAATGGTGATTAATGCAATCACCCAGGAAAGACATGCTGTTCACGAAGAGGAACCAGTATGCCTCCCTTCCAGCATTTGGAGGTCTAGTAAGGAGTGCCAGCAAAGAACATGGTGGAAGAGTCACTAAAAGAAGCAAAGGAAAACCACAAGTGGTTGATGCCCTCACAACTAAGAAAAAAGTGAAGAGGGGTCTGCTGTATCTAATGGTACCGAAAGTTTCTATTATATTCAACAATCTAGAGTTCACTGGGGCCCCAGACAAAACAATTTAGATGAAGCTGTAGGGCCAGAAACTGCAGTGCAACAAATTGAAAAGTGGCCACTGTAAGAGAATCACCAATAGCTCTTATCTCTTTTCATCTTTTTGTGTACTTTATATGAACTTTTATGTTTTATACTCTGTTTGAAAATTTCTAACTAGGTGCCAATACCACTGTAGTGAATATTAAAACTAGATATCTATGACAAGTTTTTTAAATTTCAAAATGTATCTTTCTGAGAATTCTATTTCTTCCTTTGGTGAAGTTTATAATTGTAAATTAAAAGAGATGTTATGTTCATGGAGTCCACTTAAATTTTATTCTATTTCAATTCTATTTCTATTCTAAGTAGAAGTGTTGCTTCTTCCTGCAAGGGGTAAAAAAAAAAGATGTAGTAAATTATTCTGAAATCTAGCCAATCTGAAATTCATAATCACTTCACTTGTATGACATTAAAGCAAATATTTTGGTATGTTAAAAAAGTCATTTTTACTTTTAGTAAAGAAAGCAATAAACTAATGCTGAAATTAATTAAGAGCAGAAAAGAAAGTGAAACATTTAATCAATGTCTAGTGTTACTTTAATGTGAATTATTCCAAAGTGATTGAGATCATGTGAACCATACACTGGAAAAAATATTCTTGGTCTAGAAAAGTCAGAATATTGTACACTGCTTTACCAAGATACACTAATGATTTCGAAGTCTGATTGTGTTTCCTTCTCTTGCTGATGGGACAATAATGGGATGATTAGAAGCTGTGGATTTCTTCTCTGAGTCTCCTGCAGAGAATGGAATGGAATCCTCATTCCTATGCCACTTTATCTTGCATAAACCTAAATCCCTTATTTAATCTTTCTGAGCCTCAGTTTCTTCAGTTAAAATAAGGACTGACTGATTTATGTAATATCTACATCATAATACCTGTGTCATAGGGTCACTGTGAGAATAAAATTTCCTGGCTCAGAGTTAATACTCAAGCATCATATCACTTCTCATTTTATCCTACATCAGGGTCTTGGCACTTGCTGTTTCTTCCACCTGTAATACTGTTCTTCTCCTTACTCCTCAGTTTTGCCTGCTAACTAATGTATCCTTATGTCAGCCTTGCCTGTCCCTCTCATACTACAGGAGGTCCCTCAGTTACACAATCTCCTAGCACCCTGTGCTTTTTCTTCATAGAGTTTATCACAATTAGAATTATTTGGGGGATTATTTGTTTATTGTCTGCCTCATCACTATTTTGTTTACACTGTCTAGCACATTATTGGACACCTAGAAGGCATTTAATAAATATTGTTGAGCAAGTGAATGAATTGGAATTTCATTACAGGAAAGGATGAAGGGGATAATTCAAAGATGATTCTAAGATTTCTAGACTGAATAATCTTATCATTAATAAAGAAAATAGTAGATAAGAAGAAAAGATAATGAGTTTCTGTTTTAAACATGTTGGAATGAAAGTGCCTGAAGGGCATCCAAGAGAAGACACTCAGGAAAACGGAACTGTGGTAAAAGATGAGAACTCAAGCTAGAAGACCTTATATGGTAGGTTAGCCTTAAAGATAGCCAAGGAAGGCCAAAAACAACATCCTGGAAAAAATAATAAAGTACACATGTAGGGCTGTGTGATGGTTAACTTTTGGGTCAACTTAGTTAGGCCATGGTACCAAGACAGTTGACCCAAACATTATTCCAGATGTCTCTATAAAGATATTTTTTAGATAAGATTAACATTTAAATCAGATTGCCCTCCATAATGTGAGTGGGACTCATCCAATCAGCTGAAGACTTTACTAGACAAAAACTGGCCTTCCCAGAAGAAGAAAGAATTCTGCCAGAAGACTGCCTTCTGACTGAAACTGCAACTCTTATTCTCTAGCCTCCTGGCCTATCCTACAGATCTTGGATTTGCCAGCCTGCACAAGTTCATGAGCCCATTCCTTAAAAACAAAACAAGACAAAACAAACAAACAAAAACACACACAAAAAAACCCAACCGATAGACAGATACATACATACATACATACATACATACATCAACCTATAGTTCTGTTTTTCTGGAGAACCATAACTAATACAAACTGATTGAAAAAGAGTAAAAGGGATTATTAATTTAATATAATTCCAAATCACAAAAGAGGCAGAAAGTAAAATTTAAAATATTGACAATCAATCCTCTGTGGACTTTCTTAAATAAATTATGATTTTTCTATGCACATTTACCTATACTTAAAGTGCTTTTACTGTTACTGCTTTTTAGATCATTTAACATACATTGGCCTAATCTCTCAAAATTGTAAAACATTATAAAAAGCATGAGCAACAATATTAACAGGAAATAGAACTGTGATTGCTCAGGAATCATAGTCCTTTCAAAAGCAGAATGGCATTTGGAAACTTTCTAATTTTTACCTTTGGGATAGATTACTGTGGTTCGGAATTTTGAATTGTTGATGTTGTGTTTCTGTGACATTAGTATGTAGTTTCTGTGACAAGTCTTTCATGAAAACAGAGAAAAAAAAGAAAAAGAAAGGGTTAGTTTAGGTATTAGTTTAACTGATAAAATATTTACTCATAACTCTGCAAGCCTCAGGCGAAAACAAGCAAGAATCCTGACGACCAAAATAGAAAGTACTTCGTAACAGAACCTGTAATATGAAGATAAACTGGACAACAAAGCCAGTGATGGAGATGATCTCAGTTCCATTTAGCCACATGCAAACAGGAAATGTTGAGTCCTAAGGTCTTTTCTGTGCCTGTTGTCCCAGATTTCAATACAAAGAAGGAGCAGTGTGAACGTGGTAAAACAGTGGAGGGCTGGATTGAACATTAAAAATCATCTACTCTGATTCCTTTATGTTTCTATAGAGTACACTAATATTTCAGAGAGGTTAACTGAATAACTAAAGATCATACAGGCACGATCTTCAGAAATAAAAAATATTACTAGCAGATTTTTCACAAAGCAGTTTTATACCACTAAAACCAAATTCAGATAATCCCATAGAACCGGAAGAACTTATTGAACATAAAGTATCAAATCTAGAGCTCCAGTGCTCTGACTCCAGTCTAATGAATGACTCTAGTCCACTCATAGATGAAGGAATATCATGTTCCACTTCACAAAAGATTTACCATATGCATTTTAATCTCACAACATCCTGAGGTAAGATATGATGATTCTCTAAAGTCACACAGTTTGTAAGAGCTGAACGGAACCCAGATTTTCTGACCTTTTTAGCATCCTTTTTGACACACTCATAAGGTCATACAATTAATCCATATGAGAGGATAAAACCTCACGCTTGAGCAATGTAAACAAGTGGTTTACTTTCCTGACGGACTTGGTAAGAACCTCTAGCCAGTTTTATCATTTTGGTTTTGAAGTCTTCCAACACCATTAAACTTTAACCAGCAAAAGCCAACCCTCTGTGTTTCTGAGTTAGAAGAAACTAAGAAGTAACATTTTTTAAAAAGAGCAATGGCTAAAGGCAGAACAAAATATGTGTAATTGAAGCACGTGTTTATTATTGCAGTCGAAATCTCATTCCAGGTTATTAGGAAATATAAATTCATTATTTTAAATTTTTTATTTAATTTAAGTTCTTCCTGTGGTTCCTAATGAAGCAATAAATCCTTTGGGACCAGGCATACCCACAGATTGTGACACATTGCCTTCAGACTCACATAGCATTCTGATAAATCCGTCAGTATGTGCAGTGATGACAGATGTGATAAAGAGATCATTGTGGCTCTCACTGCCTATATTTTATTGTTTGTTACAGCCATCTTCTATTTCTGGAAAACATTCCCAGCTGCCTGCAGCAGAGCAAGGAGCCAGAGTTGGAAAAATGTGTTGTTTTTCTCACAGTTTACAACCTAACTTGCCTACCACTAATTATGCAATATAGATAGGTAGAAATAATACTAGAAAACATGTCTCGAACACTTGTTTCATTATCTGGTTTTATTATAATAACCTTATTTCTGATCTTTCTTAGTTCGGGGTTCCAGAAGACTCATTAAAAATGTTTTCTCCGCAGTGTTTTATAACCTTTTGACATTTTCTTCTTACACCAGTCACAGCAATTTTTTAAGTCTATAAATAGGAAGGTTGAGAGGGAAGAAATGGACACATTAACCCCTTGTACATTTGCAGCCTGACAATGAGATTCAAGGTGGGAAGGTTATATCAATACCTTGGTTTTTATTTTCTTTTGAGGATATACTGTGAGATAACTAAAGTATTCTGTATGCATTCTGTTAGCTATCTTAATCATCACTGAAATACATATGCATTTCATATATAAACTATTTACAAATTATATAAAAGTAATAGGGAATTGTGTTCTTTTGCATGAATTTCTGAGAACAATTTTGGCTGCTTTCAAAGCAGTAAAGAATTTTCTTAGCGGTTGGTATGAACTGCAATTATTTTATACTCTTCAAGGGACAGAGAAGATGTTAAGTGACAAAAGGCTGTATCCTTCGATCGTTTATACCTAAGCACAGTTTAACCCTAGTTCATTAATTATCATTGTTATTTTATATGCCCATGTTTTAGTTATTTTACCTTGTATAAAATGACAAAAAGTACTATAATACTATGCTTTATATATTATTTGAATTTACTTGTAAAGCTTATAAATTCCATATAATAGACTATTTCATAAATAACCTATAAATCTAATATTAATCAATCAATATTTAAAAACCTCTAAGCACTGATCCTTTACCATAACTGTTCTCAACTTTGAAAATATGTTGCCTGCCTTGCCCACCATTTCTTACAGGTTATATTTGATCAAACAAATGCAAGAAAGAAAAATAATGAAGTAAAATACTTCATACACTAATTGGCCCTAATTAAAAAGTAACTATCATAAGAAATATATTAACTGAAAATTCACATCTATTATTAATCTCTGACTGTCAAATGCTCTTCAAACATCATTTTACTCATAGAGGAATGGTACATTTTTGTATATCTTATAAATTGTCCTTCTTGATAAATGTATTATGATAGAAGATACCCATAATGATGCTTTATAGAGAAAGTTTGACATTTAAGATTAACTGACAGTCACACATCAAAAAAATAAGTTGGAGAAGCTGGAGTAGAGAGGTTTACTGAGTGTACTATTTAAACCATTTGAACTGTTGCCTTCACTGATGGAGTAGGCATTGCTTACATTAGCAAAGCTACACCAAACATCACTGTTGCGGTGGAAAATAGAAGACATTTCCATTAAACTAGAGGTCTGTAGCTATTTAAATGTCTTTAATACAAAAAATAACTGATAATTATACAAAAGACTCCTATCTAAAATTAAGGTGTAACAAATAAATGAGGCTTCTTGTGTATTTAAAATAAATTCTTCAGGGGCGCCTGAGTGGCTCAGTTGGTTAAGTGTCCGACTTTGGCTCAGGTCATGATCTCATGGTTCGTGAGAGTCCCGATCGGGCTCCAGGCTGATAGCTCAGAGCCTGGAACCTGCTTCAGATTCTGTGTCTCCCTCTGCAGCTCTACTGCTTGCACTCTGTCTCTCACATTGTCTCGAAAATAAATAAATGTTAAAAAAAAATTTTTTAAACAAAATAAAATAAAGTAAAATAAAATAAAATAAATTCTTCAGAGCCAAACAAGGGCAAGAAAGAAACTGATTACTAATTTGGACTCCAAAAGAGGGTATCATTTAATATTCTTTAATAGGTTTTATTCCTCCAAACCAACTATATAATATGTTGTAATCATTTCCGGTGCAGCATCGAAAAATTTTCAAGTCAAATATACTTGTTACTCTTCTTAGATTTATAAAACAATGGGGATTAACACAAAGCATTACGAAATGCATAATTTAACCTCAGGATGCCTCTTAAAGAGATATAAGCTTCCACTTATATGATGACTGAGACAACATATCGATTTCATTTATTCATACCTTTCTAGGGGATCCTTGAATCTGAGTTGGTATTCACTTTTCTTATAATCCTGTGTGACAATTCATAGAGCTAGCTGACACAGGTGAGCAGTCGTTTCTTCAGAATTTACAACAGTATTTTAGGACCAAATTCTTCCAGTATCTTAATAAGACAAAGTGCTTTAGTTTAGTAAGGCTGCCCTAACAGAATGTCACACACTCTGGCTGGTTTACACAACAGAAATTTATTTCTCACAGTTGTGGAAGCTGGAAGTTCAAGATCAAGGTATTGGCAGATTTGGTTTCTTCTGATGGCCTCTCTCCTCTTCTGGCAGATGGCCGCCTTCTTGCTGTGTTTACACATAATCTATCCTCTGTGCACAAACATCCCCGGTTTCTGTTTATGTGTCCTAATCCTTTACAAGGACACCAGTCAAGTTGGATGACGGTCTACCTTTAAAGTCTCATTTTAACTTAATTACCTCTTTAAAGGTAGTCTCTTACAAAGAAAGTCACACTCTAAGATACTAGAGATTAGGACTTTAACTTATGAATTTTGAGGGAACTCAATTCAGCCCATAAATACAGTCATATCCAGTAATAAAAGTTATATTGCTTTCAAAATACCACATGAACTATTTTTCACATTAATAAATAGTGTGTATGTAAAGGTGTTCCTTAATTCTTTTTTTTCAACGTTTTTTATTTTATTTTTGTGACAGAGAGAGACAGAGCATGAACGGGGGAGGGGCAGAGAGAGAGGGAGACACAGAATCGGAAACAGGCTCCAGGCTCCGAGCCATCAGCCCAGAGCCCGACGCGGGGCTCGAACTCCCGGACCGCGAGATCGTGACCTGGCTGAAGTCGGACGCTTAACCGACTGCGCCACCCAGGTGCCCTAGGTGTTCCTTAATTCTTAAAGTACAATAACTACATATGCCACTAGAGTCAAAATGAAACATCACACAAGCAATATTTTCATCAAGTTTTTAATTCTAGTGAAAGCTCTATTTCTTCATGTTTTGCTTATTTGTTTATTTTTGCTCATTCCAATTAGAGAATCATTCCCAAATTATGAAGTCTTTTCTAATGGTCAAGCATTATGAGTTCTTACATTTTTTAATTTTTTTTTTTATTTAGTTTAAAAAATATTTATTTATTTATTTTTGAGAGAGAGACAGAGAAAGAGAGAGAGCAGGGTAGGGACAAAAAGAGACAGACACAGAATCTGAAGCAGGCTCTAGGCTCTGAGCTGTGGGCACAGAGCCTGATGCAGAGCTCAAACTCATGAACCATGAGATCATGACCTGAGCTGAAGTCATGCCTAACCGACTGAGCCACCCAGGTACCCCGAGTTCTTAGTTTTTCTTAAAGATGCAACAGCAATCAATCCTGAGCATTCTTTTGACATTTTTCAGAATGCCTTTATACCTAACCTATAATAATGGAAGTCATTCCCATAATATGCAGACAATACTCCTTGCCGCTGTGCTTCCTGTGTGTGATAATTTTTCAGCGACACTCTTTCAGATCAGATTTGTTAGACCACCTTATTCACCTGGCCTGCCTGCTTTGAGCTGCTTTTTCAATGGAGCCCCATGAAATTCACAGGTTATTATAGCAAAACTACATTATGTGAATGAAGTCAAGATCACAAGTGTAACATTAAACTATTACACCGAAAAAAGAATATTTTAACTGATAGGGAAATCAGATTAAACCATGCTTAGCTGAAGATGCACATACATTGCAAATGTAGGGGCGCCTGGGTGGCTCAGTCGGTTAAGCGTCCGACTTCAGCTCAGGTCAGGATCTCACGGTCCGTGAGTTCGAGCTCCGCGTCGGGCTCTGGGCTGATGGCTCAGAGCCTGGAGCCTACTTCCGATTCTGTGTCTCCCTCTCTCTCTGCCCTTCCCCCGTTCATGCTCTGTCTCTCTCTGTCTCAAAAATAAAAACGTTAAAAAAAATTTAAAAAAAAAAGAAAATGTACGTGAAACCATAAAATATGTCCTTTATATGTTATTTACAATGAGTTATTCGTGTATGATATAAAACACTTAATAGTACTTACCCCTATTTAAAAGATACTGTTTTTTTAATTATTTCTTTGCTTGAAACTTCAAGAATCACATTTGTTTCACCTGCAACCATGTGACAGTGAAGTACATAATTAATAACTTTCCAAAGAGCACCATAACAATCACTTTGAGAGTTAATGCCTAAACCCAGAGAAAAAGATAGAAAAAAAGTATTAAATTTCTATCTGGTTTGTTTTCTACTAGATTACCTTAACTTCAGGAGAGATCTGCAAGAGGGCTAACTGACAATGACCCTATATAACAATGGGGTACCACATGTTTGTCACATGTTTTTCATGCAGCTTTTGCCACTTGAAAAAAAATGACTTCCTCCTTAGGTATTAAATGATAAATTCTCCAAACATCATAAGACAAAGTACTTTTTATGAGAAGGACAATAATTCCTCTGAATGGTTATGTAAGTGTACAAATCGAAAGGGACTTCAAAAATATTGGTTGGAGAATGCAGAGCCAATAGTCTTTACACAATAAGAAAAACATTTTAAAGATTTTTGCAAGTTCTAGTTTCCTTGCCCCAAGAACAATTAAAACGTTTGAGAAAGCAAGGACAATAAACAAGGAGCAGTATGTGCAATAAAGAAATACATTTTAGAAGCTAGAACATGGTTCCATTTCTGCCTGAAAGAATTCATTCTGGCTGAATAATCAGGAATTTGCAACTTAAAAGGGACAATTCTGTTGTGATCCATTTGTTGATTTTTGGTTTTGGTTTTTGACTATGTGTGATCAGAAGCATTAAGTTTTACTTGGAACCACAAATCACTGCAAAAGTAATGCATAGCCAAGCACATCATAGTTTGAAAGGTGTCTACTAGTGCTTCCCAGATCAATGATTGATGAGAAAAAAGAATTCTCACTAGCATTTCAACACACCTAATATGCCTAGAATGACTTGGATGATTCTCTCTGTACTATTTCTATAACTTAAAAAAAATCTCCCTTGAGTTCTTGCTCAAGTGTTAATTAGTTGCCAAGAATTAACTATTCCAACTATTCTCCATAGTAATGAGCAGTTTTTGAACAACTGTAAGTTGATTTGCTCTTTAGGAAAACTTCCAAATTTGAAAATTAACTAAAAATTCATTAAGGGTATACCTTTTATATTTTCATACACAGGACTCTTTTAATCCAAATAAATAAAAAGATCTCAACTGATCTTCCTTTTGAAAGGATCAGATTTCCCATAAGAATATCCCAAAAAGATAAAAGATGGCTCAGGAAGGGCACAAGCCTATTCACCTCTATTTCAGTGTCCCTCCTAGTTTCTCTGTTTCCCTCTATTTATCTGCTCTGTTTTCATTTAACTACTCAAGTTCTTCATAAGCCTGTTATCCCCTATTTCTTACCCTGTATTAGATCAGAGACCTCAGGTGACAGCCATGAGCATCCCTGAAGGATCATATAAACTTCTGCACATACATAGTTTTAGGAGTTCATTGGCCTTACTAAATGTAACCAATGAGTCCCTCTTACTATATCCCATAATAGGTATAGGCCTTTGGATTCAATTATCTATAGTAAGAGACATCTTCTGTGTCTCAATTCAAGATTTTGATCAGGAGGCAGCTCCATCCAGTTCTTTTCAAACCATATCCTTAAAATTCAAGATTTTGAGCAACTTCATAGATTACTCCATAGGTCAGGAGTTCACCTCTAGCTCAACAAACTATCCCACAGTGTAGGGTCACATGGTACTCTACCAGTTCAGCAAGGGCAGTGGTAGGGATTTTTCAAAATGGGGGGAGCAGGGAGTAGAGTGGGCACTACTGGTATCTAACAGATATTATACAAAGACTTAAAAGTTACATAAATTTTTATTGCATACAAAGGAACACAGAATAATGAGGTTATAAAACATGGCAATAAAATAAACACTCATGAATTCACCATCTAACTTAAGAAATGGAATAGTACAAATAAAATAGAAAATGCTTCTTGATCTCATTTTCTAGCCTCCTTATCTCAAATTGTGTCTTAATCCATCTTCCTTAATAAGGCATCAATTAACAAGACCTAATACCAAGTCTAATAACTACTGCATTTTGAAGCAGTAGAGAATATAAACATAGTGAGATATATATACCAACTATAATGTGATATGAAAACATCTCTGATTTATAATGTTGACAAAGTCATAAGTACTGCTAATATTACCATGATTTATTACTTTCATTCATAATTAAATAATAAATGTCAGAGTATAAAGATTTTTTTTCTATAGGAATTCTGTATCTAGCCCCAGGTTAAGAACATGTGCTCTAGGGGTGCCTGGGTGGCTCAGTCGGTTAAGTGTCCAACTCTTAGTTTTGGCCCAGGTCATGATCTCATGGTTTCATGAGCTCAAGCCCTGCGTCTGGCATGCTGACAATATGGAGCATGCTTGGGATTCTGTCTCCCTCTCTCTCTCTGCCCCTCCCCAACTTGCGCTGCCTCTGTCTCTCTCAAAATAAATAAATAAACTTAAAAAAAAAAAAAAAAGAACATGTGCTCTAGATAGAGCAGAACTAGTAAAATACCAGCTGATAAAAAGAATTTAATCCAGAGATTTGACTTCTTTGGACACCAGAATGTACCAGTGTTGAAAAGGAAGTATATTTCTTATGCCTCTAAGTGGGTCCTTCAGACTCCAGTAATAAGCACACCACTCCCTATTTCATAGGATGCCTTCTCTACTGAGCCCCCTATATTTCATATATGAGGTATGAGTCCTGCTCCAGAACAATTTTATAGTATTCTAGAAGGAAAGGGTGTCCGGTTATAACAGAGAAGGGAGGCAGCCTGACAAAAGCAAGTAAACACACATAGAGTAATGTTAAAAGGCTGAGTAGGAGTTCAAAATGCTATTGGTTAAAGAGACAAATGGTCTTTCCTATGTCAATTCGTTAACAGAAATAAATTATAAACAAAAAATTTTAAGCGTTTTAACTTAAAATAGCACACACAACTTTAGAAAACATTGAACATGTAAGTCTATTATATCAACATTACAAATCTTTTACAATTTGTCCATATTTATTTAAATGATGGCAGTCATTATATACATAACTTTCATATTTTACTTTTATCACTTATATTTTATATTTCTCACCTGTATTTATTACAAAGAATAATAAATGGAAAATCAGAAACAAAAGGGGACTAAAACTTCTATAAAGTTAAGAAAATAAAGCCATTGGCTGAACTCAGTTACATTTCCTGAAAGAAACCATGCAAAGAGTTAAAACCCACTCTCCCTTTGTGCCCAAGGCTGTCACCAACCATTAAAAATATGGTCCATTGGTTGTCCTACAAGCAGTAGGTATTTATTTATAATACAAGGAGGTATTTATTTCAAATTAGGGTTTGATTCTAATAATGGTAATAGAAACAAACATTTTTTAAGATAACGGAAATAAAAACAATACTGGAAATGATATTGAAAAATATCCACAACCTCAATTACATTGGAGGGAGCCAAATATTTATTTAGTATCTACTCTAGATCAAACTATTACAAACTTATGATCGAATCAACTCTACCATACTGCTGTTTAGTAACAGAGTTGGGATTATATTTATATGTTATGTTGGGGTCCATTCATCTGACTCTAACATCACTTAAGATCAGAATGCTTTACTTTAATAACTATAGGCAATGGAGAAAGAAAAACAAGATACAGTCCTGTACTAAGTCCATTATACTATAGATAGAGAACAGTCATATACACAGATCCTTTCAATGTATGCTCAAGTTGCTATGGGAACAAAGAACTTCCATATGGTTCTCCAAAGTCCTCTTTCTCTACATTATGTTGCCATTCACCAGAGAATATGCCTGCTAATGTATGCACTACAGTCTACAAAGAATAAAAATAATTATGCTTCAATCATAAGGTTCCTCCAGAAGGTGCTATTCTTCTTAAGATGCTACCAGTAGTGATACAAAATGGAAGATATATACATTTTCATTTATCCTATGGTCATGACTAAATTCAATCAAATTTCTAATAAACTTGGAAATCTCAGCAATGTTAGAACTATAACACATTTGCTAACTATTTTCCTATATTGTAGTAATCACCTAATGGTCTCTCTTCAATCATGACAGATGTAATTTTCAAAACTGCACTTGATTACATAAAGACATAATCTTTTTTGACATATCTTCATATAGATTGTTTCCAAGACAGATGTCACATATGGAATCCCAAGTAACTTATATTCTAGGTATGATGTCTGATATTGTTATAAATATACGTATTTCCATCTTTAATTTAAAAATGTTCTACCTTTGCTTTTTCCCATTATAAAGTCTTCAGATAGTTTGTCCTTTTCTTGTTGCAGTATACCAAATGGTATTTTAATTGATTTTGTTTGGTATGTGTAATTTAAAAAAAAGAAAAATGTACTGGCATTTGTTGCAAATTGTCTTTGATCTGAGCATGGTATCAGTTTCTTTGTTCTAGCATGGCACTGAATTAAATTGAATGATTCAGAAAGCATTACAATAGGAATAAATTTTTACATACTTTTATTATACATAGGAATAAATTGTGATATACCAATAGGAGAGATTGCCTAGCCAATGCATTTTTTCAATTAACTAAGTAAGAACTATCTTTTAATTAATATTTCCCTAGTTTTCACCTAATGTTCTTTTTCTATTCCAGGATACCACACAATATTTTGCTGTCATCTCTCCTTAGGTTGCTCTTGGCTGTGACACTTTCTCTGGCTTTCCTTGTTTTTGATGAACTTGACAGTTTTGAAAAGTATTGGTCAGGTAATTTTTAGAATTTCCTTCAATTGAAATCGCTCTGATCTTTTTCTTATGATTAGATTTAGATTATGGGTTTTACAGAAGACTGCAGAAGTAAAATGCCATTCTCACTACATTAAAGCAAGGGTACATACTATCAACATGACTTATCATTGTTGATTTTTAACCTTAACCTCGGACTGAGATAGTGGATTGTCAAGTTTCTGCTCTATAAAGTTACTCTTTTTCCTTCTTTTCACTTTGGAAGAAAGTTATTATCTACAGCTCATATTTAAGCCATGGGCGGTCATGTGACACCTACTTGAGGGTGGAGTATCTACACAATTATTTGGAATCCACACAGAGATGTCTCTATTCCTTCCCCTTTTAAAATTTTATTCAATCACTAATTTATATCAGGGTGCACCTATGAATGCAGATGTGATTTTTATGTCATAGTTTCCACAGAAAAGAGTGATTTGAAGTTTAAAAGTAAATTATCCTTTAAAACACAAACTGATACCAATAACGAATTCAATTTTTAAAATACTGAAAGAAAATTTTGAGGAAAATGTAAATCTACCAACTCAGAAGAAAATATCTTGCTACAATTTAACATTTATAAAATATAATAAGAAAGTGAAAAGATATAACATGCATAGCCTAAAGTGGAGATTTAAAAATTATCTGGCAAATACTGAGAACAAACATGATTGCCAGAGGGGAGGTGGGTTGAGGGATGGGTGAAAGGGGTAAAGGAGATTAAGAGTACACTTATTATGACTTCTAGGGATGATGGCAGAGTACGAGGCTCCTAGACTCACCTCCTCCCCAAGTGACACCTAAAACAACATGCATATCAGAATAAATAAACCAGAAAACGACCTGAATACTGATAGAACAGATTCCACACAGCTAAATGTAGAGAAGAGGCTACATTGAACAGGGGAGGAAGAGTGGAGATCCAGGGGAGGTCAAACTGCCCTTTGACCACTGGAGGAAGGGACACTGCAGCAGGCATGGAGAGAAGATAGGATCAAGTCCCACACAAGACACCCCAGGCACAAGGGACTCACACTGGGAAGATGAAACCCCATAACATTCTGCTTGGAAAACCAGAGGGGTCTAACTTTGTGAGTTCTTACAATCTGTGGGTCTTAAAACCTGGAACTTTTATTTTTTATTTTGTTGTTGTTCTTTTCCCCCCTTATTCATTGTTTTTACTTAAATTCAAGTTAGTTAGCATACAGTGTAGTATTGGTTTGAGGAAGAGATACCAGTGATTCATCACTTCCATATGTTCATCCAAACAAGTGCTCTCCTTAATGCCTGTCACCCATTTAGCCCATCCTCCCACCCAACACCCCTCCAGAAACCTCAGTTTGTTCTCTGTATTTAAAAGTCTCTTATGGTTTGCCTCCCTCTCTGTTTCCATATTAATTTTCCACGCCTTCTCTTATGTTTATCTATTGTGTTTCTTAAATTCCACATGAGTGAAATCATATTTGTCTTTTCTGTGACTTATTTCACTTAACATAATACACTCTAGTTTCATCCATGTTGTTGGAAATGGCAATATTTCATACTTTTTGATTGCTGAGTAATATTCTAGTGTGTGTGTGTGTGTGTGTGTGTGTGTGTGTGTGTGTGTGTATCTCACATCTTCTGTATCCATTCATCAGTTAGTTGATGGAAATGCAAACCAGTGCTGCCACTCTGGAGAACAGTATGGAGGTTCCTCAAAAAATTAAAAATAGAGCTACCCTACAACCCAGCAATTGTGCTAGTAGGTATTTATCCAAGGGATACAGAAATGCTGATTTGAAGGGGCATATGCATCCCAATGTTTATAGCAGTATTATCAACAATAGTCAAATTATGGAAAGAACACCTGGAACTTTTCCAATAAGTAGCTCGGCTCTGGGAGAGCCAGAGGGCAATGGGAAACTGAGTCCCTGCCCCAAAAGGGAAAGCACAACAAACAGCCTTGCTGAGATAGAGCAGAGAAGCAGCAGATGGAAAAACACCTAGGGTATCCTGGAAGGTGATTTATTTACTAATGTGAAAGTGTGTGCTGGAGGGGCTAGGATCTTTGGGATCTTTGGCAGGGACCCTTCAACCCTATAATCTTCTACAGACCAAACCCTCCATCTTGGCAGGGGTTTTCCAGGACAGTGGCAGGTTCCCTCCACCAGCAGAATGGTACAGACCTTGTTGTCCACCATTCACACAGCCCCTCCTTATTCCTGTAGAAATGCCCCTTCTAACATGACCTTGGCAGGAGGCCACCCAAAGTAGCACCACGAGCCTGGAAGAGGGCAAGCAGCCCTGATAGGGGCCATTACCACTCCAAAGTGACTCCTGCCCCAGGAAGAGAAGAAGGTAACCACATACACCAGTCAGACTGTGGCCCCAACCACCAATGATAGTTTCTCAGAGGACATCACTGGGAAAGTACCCTTCAGTTACCTGCAGTATTACTGCAGCTCTGGCAAATGCCTGATATGACTAAACTCAAGCCCAAAGCAGCCTCAGACTGACCCCACGTGCAATAGGCAAAAAGAGCCATTGCAGATGACTGGACTGAAAGCAAACAGGTCTCAGCCACAACAGCAGGCCACAAGCAACACACATAGGAGATACCTCTGAAGCACCACGTTCTGGTGACCAGGGGACACTGCACTACAGGGAAGTACATAAAACCACTACTTTTCTGCATAAAACCACTACTTTCAAGAGCAGGAAATATAGATGGCATCCTAACACAAAGAAACATGCATATGGAGTTGGACAAAATGAGTTCACAGATGAATATGTCCCAAATGAAAGAAGAGGACAAAATCACAGCAAGAAAGGAAACTGAAATGGAGATAAACAATATGCCAGATAGAGAATTTAAATTAATAGTCATAAAAATACTCACTGGACTTGAAAAGAAAGTGGAGTCTCAATAATGTGATAGAAAATACAAAACAGATCCAATAAGAGATAAAGAATTCACTGAATGAAATTAAATATACACTACAGGAAATAAACAGTAGACCAGGGGAAGCAGAAGAACAGATCAGCAACACAGAGGACAGAGTAATGGAAAGCAATCAAGGTCAACAGGAGAAAGAAAAACGAATAATAAAAAAATGAAGAGTAAGGGAACTCAGTGACACCACCAAATGTAATAACATTCACATTATAGTGACTCTACAAGGAGAAAACATTAAAAAGAAGGAAGAAAATTTATTTAAAGAAATAAGAGCTGAAAATTTCCCAAATCTAGGGAAGGAAACAGAAATACATATCCAGGGGGCAGAGAGAGCCCCCAACAAAATCAACCCAAGGGGGTCCACACCATGACACATAGTATTAAAATGGCAAAAACGTAAGGATAAAAAAAGAATCTTAAAAGTAGCAAGAGAAAATACAACAGTTACATACAAGGGAAATCCTATAAGGCTTTTAGCTGATTTTCAGCAGAAACTATGCAGGCCAGAAGGAATGGCATAATATATTCAAGGGGCAGAAAGAAAAAAAAACCTGCAACCAAGAAGACTCTATCCAGTAAGGTCATCATTCAAAATAGAAGGACAGATAAAGAGTTTCCCAGACAAAGGTTAAAAGAATTCATCAACACTAAACCAGCCTTATAAGAAATGTTAAAGAGTACTTTGAGTGGAATAGAAAGACCATAAGTAGGAGTAAACAAAATAGGAAACACAAAAGCAGTGATATTAAATATAACTAAAAAATCCATGAAGAGATTCAAAAATAGTATGATGTAAAGCATAACACTATATACCTAAAATGAAGCAGGGGGTAAAGAACAGGTTTAAATTTAAGCAACCATCAACTTAACATAGACTGCTATATGCAGAAGCTTGATAGACAAACCTAATAGTAACCACAAATAAAAAACCAGTAATAGGGTCACCTGGCCGGCTCAGTCAGAGCATGGGATTTGGATCTAAGGATCATGAGTTCAAGACCCACGTTGGGCAAAGAGCTTACTTAAACAAACAAATAAACAAACAAAAAACAGTAATAGATATGCAAAAAATAAAGATAAAGGAATCCAACCAAGTTCTAGGATCACTAAAGAAATTCAGCAAATTGTAAGAGAAGGCAGCAACAGAAAAAAGGAATAGCGGAAAACTACTAAAACAACCATAAAACAAGTAACAAAATAGCAATAAGTACATACCTATCCATAATTATTTAGAATGTAAAATGAACTAAACACTCCAATCAAAAGACATAGGGAGAAGGAATAGATAAAAAAACAAAACCCATCATATGCTGTGCACAACAGACTCATGTCAGACATAAAGATACATGCAAATGGAAAGTAAAGGGATAGAAAAGCATTTATCATGAAAATGAAAGTAAAAAGAAAGCCAAGGTAGCAATAATTATACTGAACACAACAGACATTAAAACAAAAGAGTGAAAGAGCCTGGGTGGCTCAGTCAGTTAAACGTCTGACTGTTGGCTTCACCTAACAGTGTGTGAGTTCAAGCCCCACATCGGGCCCTGTGCTGACAGCTTGGAGCCTGCTTGGAATCCTCTGTCTCTCCCTCTCTCTCTGTTCCTCCCTTGCTCTCTCTATCTCTCAAAATAAATAAATAAACTTAAAAAAATAAACACAGAGCAAAGACTGTAACCAGAGAAAAAGAAGAACACTATATAATCATTCAGAGAAAGATCCAACAAGATATAACAATTGTGAATATTTATGCACCCAACATGAAAGCACCAAATACATAAAGCAGCTGATAACTAACATAAAGAAAGTAATATATAGCAATAAAATAACAGTAGGGGACTTTAGCACCCCACTTACATCAACTGATAGATTACCCAAACAGAAAATCAACAAGGAAACAGTGGCTTTGAATGACACATTCGATAAGATGGATATGACAGATACATTCACAACATTCTATCCTACAATAGTGGAATAAACACTCTTTTCAAGTACATATGGAACATTCTCCAAAACAGACTACATGTCACCCTGAAAAACAAGTCTCAATACATTCAAAAAGACTGAATTTTGCATCTTTTCTGACCACAATGCTATGAAACTAGAAATCAGTAAGAAAAAAATCTGGAAGGAGCACAAATACATGGAAGTTAAAAAACAAGCTACTAAAAAATTAATGTGTCAACCATGAAATCAAAGAAGAAATTAAAAGTTACATGGAGACAAATGAAAATGAAAACACAATGATCCAAAATCTTTGAGATACAGCAAAAGCTATTCTAAGGGGAAATTTATAGCAATACAGGTCTACCTCATAAAGCAAGAAAAATCTCAAATAAACAACATAACCTTATACCTAAAGGAGTTAGAAAAAGAAGAACAAAACCCAAAAAGAGTAGATGGAAAGAAATAATAAAGATTAGAGCACAACAAAAAACAACAAAATAGAAACTAAACAAAAAACATGCACACAACAGATCAATTAAACTAGGAGCTGATTCTTTGAAAAGACCAGCAAAATTGAAAACCTTTAGCCACTTAAAAAAAGAGAGAGAGAGAGAGAGAGAGTACTGAAAAAAATCACAAAGAAAAGAGGATGCAAAAACAACAGACAATACAAAAATATAAAGGATTACAGACAAATATTATGAAAAATTGTATACAACAAATTGGACAACCTAGAAAACAATGGATAAATTCCTAGAAACATATAACTTCCCAAGACTAGATTAGGAAGAAATAGAAAATTTAATCAAACCAATTACCAGCAATGAAGTTGAATAAGTAATCAAAAAATAAATAAATAAATCAGTTTAAAAGCAAAAACAAAACAATTCCCAACAAACAAAAGTCCAGGACCAGATAGCTTCACAGGTGAATTCTACCAAACACTTAAGGAAGCGTTAATACCTATTCTTCTTAAACTATTCCAAAAAAATAGAAGAGGAAGGAAAACTTTCAAATTCATCCTGTGAGGCCAGCACTACCCTGATACTTAAACCAGATAAACACATTACAAAAAAAGAGAACTACAGGCCAACATATCTGATGAACATAGATGCAAAAATCCTCAACAAAATACTAACAAACTGAATCCATTAATACATTAAAAAAATCATTCTCCAGGATCAAGCGGGAGTTATCCTGGGATGCAAGAATGGTTCAATATTCACAAATCAATCAACATCACACATCACATCAACAAGACAAAGGATCAAAACCACATGATCTTCTCAATAGATGCAGAAAAAGTGTTTGACAAAGTACAACACCCATTCATGATAAAAACCTTCAACAAAGTAGGTTGAGAGGGAACATACCTCAACATAATAAAGGCCAGCTATGAAAAACCCACAGATAACATCACACCTATGGTAAAAAACAGAGAGCTTTTCCCTTAAGACCAAGAACAAGACAAGGATGTCCACTCTCACCACTTTTATTCAACATAATACTGGAAGTCATAGCCACAGCAATCAGACTAAGAAAAAAAATCAGGCATTCAAATTGGTAAGGAAGAAGTAAAACTTTCACCATCTGCACATGACCTGACTACATATATAGAAAACTAGAAAGACTCCATGAAAAAACTACTAGAACTGATAAATTAATTCAGTAAGTTCGCAGGATACAAAAATCAATGTACAGAAATCTGCTGCATTTCTATACACCAATAATGAAGCAGCAGAAAGAGAAATTAAGAAAACAGTACCATTTACAACTGCACCAAAATAATAAAATACCTATGAATAACTTAACCAAGGAGGTGAAAAACCTGTACTCTGAAAACTATAAAACAATGATAAAAGAAATTGAACATGACACAAATGGAAAGCTACTCCATGTTCATGGATTGGAAGAACCAATAATGTTAAAATGTTCATACTACTCAAAGCACTCTACAGATTCAAAGAAATCCCTAGCAAAATACCAACAGCATTTTTCACAGAAGTAAAAAAAATAACCCTAATATTGGTATGGAACCACAAAAGACCCCAAAGAGCCAAAGCAATCTTAAAAAATAAGAACAAGGCTGGAGGTACCATACTCCCACATTTCAAGATATATTACAAAGCTGTAGTAATCAAACCAGTACGGAATTGACACACAAAAAAAAACACATAGATCAACAGAACAGAATAGAAAACCCAGAAATAAACCCACAATTATATGGTCGATTAATCTTCAACAAAGGAGGAATGAATATACCATGGGAAAAAGTCCCTTCAACAAACGGTTCTGGGAAACCTGGACAGATACCTACAAAAGAATGAAACTGGACAACTTTCTTATACACAAAAATAACTTAAAATGATTTAAAGACCTAAATGTGAGACCTGAAACCATAAAAATCCTAGAATAGAGCATAGTCAGTAATCTCTCTGATAGAGGCCATGGTAACGCATTTCTAGATATGTCTCCTGAGGCAAGAAAAACAAAAGCAAAAATAAACTATTGGGACTACATCAAAATAAAAAGCTTCTGAACAGCAAAGGAAACAATCAACAAAACTAAAACACAACCTACTGAATGGGAGAAGATATTTGTAAATGATATGTCCAATAAGGGATAATATCAAAAATATATAAAGAATGTTTACAACTGAACACCAAAAAACCCCAAATAATCCAATTAAAAATGGAGAGAAGACATGAACAGACATCTCTCTAAAGAAGACATACATATAGTTAATAGACACATGAAAAGATGCTTAACATTATTCACCATCAGGAAAATGCAAATCAAAACTACAGTGAGATTTCACCCTATACATGACAGAATAGCTAAAATCAAAAACACAAGAAACAACAAGCGTTGGTGAGGATATGGAGATAAAGGAACCATTGCGCACTGTTGATGGTACACAAACTGGTGAAGCCAATGCGATGAACAGTATGGAGGTTCCTCAAAAAATTAAAAACAGAACTTTCCTACAATCCAGTAATCATACTACTGGTTATTTACCCTAAGAATACGAAAAACAAAAACAAAAACAAAAACAAAAAACACCACAACACTAATTCAAAAGGATATATGTACCTTTGTATATGTTTCTTACAGCATTACTTACAATAGTCAAATTATGGAAGAAACCCAAATGCCCATCAATAGATAAATGGATAAAAAAGATGTGATAGATATATACAAGGGAATATCATAAATCAGCCATAAAAAGGAATAAAATCTTGTCATCTGCAACAACTTGGATAGAGTATAATGCTAAGTGAAATAAGTCAGTGAGAGCCAAATACTATATGATTTCACTCATATATGAAATTTAAGAAACAAAACAAATGAACAAAGGAAAAAAAGAGAAACAAAAAAATCAGACTCTGAAAATATGGAGAACAAACTGATTGTTACAAGAGGGAAGATGGGTGGGTGCGATGGGTGAAATAAGGGAAGGGCTTTAAAAGTACACCTATCATGATGAGCACCAAGTAATGTGTAGAATTGTTTAATTACTATATTGTACAGTTGAAGTTAACAGAACAACACTGTATGTTAAACATAAATTTAAGAGGAGGAACTGGAAGATGGCGGGTAGGAGGACGCTGGGCTCACCGCGTATCCTGCTGATCACTTAAATTCCACCTACACCTGCCTAACTAACCCAGAAAACCACCAGAAACTAGCAGAACAGAGTCTCCAGAGCCAAGCGCAGACGAGAGGCCCACAGAAGAGGAGGAGGAAGAGAGAGGGAAAGGTGCTGAAGGGGTACTTGAAGAAATAATAGCTGAGAACTTCCCTGAACTGGGGAAGGAAAAAGGCATTGAAATCCAAGAGGCACAGAGAACTCCTTTCAGACGTAACTTGAATCGATCTTCTGCATGACATTTCATAGTGAAACTGGCAAAATACGAGGATAAAGAGAAAATTCTGAAAGCAGCAAGGGATAAACGTGCCCTAACTTATAAAGGGAGACCTATGAGACTCGTGACTGATCTCTCTTTTGAAACTTGGCAGGCCAGAAAGGATTGGCACGAGATCTGCAATGTATTGAACAGAAAAAATATGCAGCCGAGAATCATTTATCCAGCAAGTCTGTCATTTAGAATAGAAGGAGAGATAAAGGTCTTCCCAAACAAACAAAAACTGAAGGAATTTGTCACCACTAAACCAGCCCTACAAGAGATCCTAAGGGGGATCCTGTGAGACAAAGTACCAGAGACATCGCTACAAGCATAAAACATACAGACATCACAATGACTCTAAACCCGTATCTTTCTTTAATACCACTGAATGTAAATGGACTAAATGCGCCAACCAAAAGACATAGGGTATCAGAATGGATAAAAAAAACAAGACCCATCTATTTGCTGTCTACAAGAGACTCATTTTAGATCTGAGGACACCTTTAGATTGAGAGTGAGGGGATGGAGAACTATTTATCATGCTACTGGAAGCCAAAAGAAAGCTAGAGTAGCCATACTTATATAGGACAAACTAGACTTTAAATTAAAGGCTGTAACAAGAGATGAAGAAGGGCATTATATAATAATTACAGGGTCTATCCATCAGGAAGAGCTAACAATTATAAATGTCTATGCGCCAAATACCGGAGCCCCCAAATATATAAAACAATTACTCACAAACATAAGCAGCCTTATTGATAAGAATGTGGTAATTGCAGGGGACTTTAACAATCCACTTACAGAAATGGATAGATCATCTAGACACATGGTCAATAAAGAAACAAGGGCCCTGAATGATACATTGGATCAGATGGCCTTGACAGATATATTTAGAACTCTGCATCCCAAAGCAACAGAATATACTTTCTTCTCGGGTGCACATGGAACATTCTCCAAGATAGATCATATACTGGGTCACAAAACAGCCCTTCATAAGTATACAAGAATTGAAATTATACCATGCATACTTTCAGACCACAATGCCATGAAGCTTGAAATCAACCAAAGAAAAAGTCTGGAAAACCTCCAAAAGCATGGAGGTTAAAGAACACCCTACTAACGAATAAGTGGGTCAACAGGCAATTAGAGAAGAAATTAAAAAATATATGGAAGCAAACGAAAATGAAAATACAACAATCCAAATGCTTTGGGACGCAGCGAAGGCAGTCCTGAGAGGAAAATACATTGCAATCCAGGCCTATCTCAAGAAACAAGAAAAATCCCAAATACAAAATCTAACAGCACACCTAAAGGAACTAGAAGCAGAACAGCAAAGGCAGTCTAAACCCAGCAGAAGAAGAGAAATAATAAAGATCAGAGCAGAAATAAACATTATAGAATCTAAAAAAACTGTAGAGCAGATCAACGAAACCAAGAGTTGGTTTTTTGAAAAAATAAACAAAATTGACAAACCTCTAGCCAGGCTTCTCAAAAAGAAAAGGGAGATGACCCAAATAGATAAAATCATGAATGAAAATGGAATTATGACAACCAATCCCTCAGAGATACAAACAATTATCAGGGAATACTATAAAAAATTATATGCCAACAAATTGGACAACCTGGAAGAAATGGACAAATTCCTAAACACCCACACGCTTCCAAAACTCAATCAGGAGGAAATAGAAAGCTTGAACAGACCCATAACCAGCGAAGAAATTGAATCGGTTATCAAAAATCTCCCAACAAATAAGAGTCCAGGACCAGATGGCTTCCCAGGGGAGTTCTACCAGACGTTTACAGCAGAGATAATACCTATCCTTCTCAAGCTATTCCAAGAAATAGAAAGGGAAGGAAAACTTCCAGACTCATTCTATGAAGCCAGTATTACTTTGATTCCTAAACTAGACAGAGACCCAGTACAAAAAGAGAACTACAGGCCAATATCCCTGATGAATATGGATGCAAAAATTCTCAATAAGATACTAGCAAACCGAACTCAACGGCATATAAAAAGAATTATTCACGATGATCAAGTGGGATTCATTCCTGGGCTGCAGGGCCGGTTCAACATTTGCAAATCAATCAACGTGATACATCACATTAATAAAAGCAAAGATAAGAACCATATGATCCTGTCAATCGATGCAGAAAAGGCCTTTGACAAAATCCAACACCCTTTCTTAATAAAAACCCTTGAGAAAGTCGGGATAGAAGGAACATACTTAAACATCATAAAAGCCATTTATGAAAAGCCCACAGCTAACATCATCCTCAATGGGGAAAAACTGAGAGCTTTTTCCCTGAGATCAGGAACACGACAGGGATGCCCACTCTCACCGCTGTTGTTGAACATAGTGTTGGAAGTTCTAGCATCAGCAATCAGACAACAAAAGGAAATCAAAGGCATCCAAATTGGCAAAGATGAAGTCAAGCTTTTGCTTTTTGCAGATGACATGATATTACACATGGAAAATCCGATAGACTCCACCAAAAGTCTGCTAGAACTGATACATGAATTCAGCAAAGTTGCAGGATACAAAATCAATGTACAGAAATCAGTTGCATTCTTATACACTAATAATGAAGCAACAGAAATACAAATAAAGAAACTGATCCCATTCACAATTGCACCAAGAAGCATAAAATACCTAGGAATAAATCTAACCAAAGATGTAAAAGATTTGTATGCTGAAAACTATAGAAAGCTTATGAAGGAAATTGAAGAAGATATAAAGAAATGGAAAGACATTCCCTGCTCATGGATTGGAAGAATAAATATTGTCAAAATGTCAATACTACCCAAAGCTATCTACACATCCAATGCAATCCCAATCAAAATTGCACCAGCATTCTTCTCAAAGCTAGAACAAGCAATTCTAAAATTCATATGGAACCACAAAAGGCCCCGAATAGCCAAAGTAATTTTGAAGAAGAAGACCAAAGCAGGAGGCATCACAATCCCAGACTTTAGCCTCTACTACAAAGCTGTAATCATCAAGACAGCATGGTATTGGCACAAAAACAGACACATAGACCAATGGAATAGAATAGAAACCCCAGAAATAGACCCACAAACGTATGGCCAACTATTCTTTGACAAAGCAGGAAAGAACATCCAATGGAAAAAAGACAGTCTCTTTAACAAAGGGTGCCGGGAGAACTGGACAGCAACATGCAGAAGGTTGAAACTAGACCACTTTCTGACACCATTCACAAAAATAAAATCAAAATGGATAAAGGACCTGAATATGAGACAGGAAACCATCAAAACCCTAGAGGAGAAAGCAGGAAAAGACCTCTGACCTCAGCCGTAGCAATCTCTTACTTGACACATCCCCAAAGGCAAGGGAATTAAAAGCAAAAATGAATTACTGGGACCTTATGAAGATAAAAAGCTTCTGTACAGCAAACGAAACAACCAACAAAACTAAAAGGCAACCAACGGAATGGGAAAAGATATTTGCAAATGACATATCGGACAAAGGGCTAGTATCCAAAATCTATAAAGAGCTCACCAAACTCCACACCTGAAAAACAAATAACCCAGTGAAGAAATGGGCAGAAAACATGAAGAGACACTTCTCTAAAGAAGACATCGGGATGGCCAACAGGCACATGAAAAGATGCTCAACGTCGCTCCTCATCAGGGAAATACAAATCAAAACCACACTCAGATATCACCTCACGCCAGTCAGAGTGGCCACAATGAACAAATCAGGAGACTATAGATGCTAGAGAGGAAGTGGAGAAACGGGAACCCTCTTGCACTGTTGGTGGGAATGCAAATTGGTGCAGCCACTCTGGAAAACAGTGTGGAGGTTCCTCAGAAAATTAAAAATAGACCTACCCTATGACCCAGCAATAGCACTGCTAGGAATTTACCCAAGGGATACAGGAGTACTGATGCATAGGGGCACTTGTACCCCAATGTTTATAGCAGCACTCTCAACAATAGCCAAATTGTGGAAAGAGCCTAAATGTCCATCAACTGATGAATGGATAAAGAAATTGTGGTTTATATACACAATGAAGTACTACCTGGCAATGAGAAAGAACGAAATATGGCCCTTTGTAGCAACGTGGATGGAACTGGAGAGTGTGATGCTAAGTGAAATAAGCCATACAGAAAAAGACAGATACCATATGTGTTCACTCTTATGTGGATCCTGAGAAACTTAACAGGAACCCATGGGGGAGGGGAAGGAAAAAAAAAAAGAGGTTAGAGTGGGAGAGAGCCAAAGCATAAGAGACTCTTAAAAACTGAGAACTGAGAGTTGATGGGGGGTGGGAGGGAGGGGAGGGTGGGTGATGGGTATTGAGGAGGGCATCTTTTGGGATGAGCACTGGGTGTTGTATGGAAACCAATTTGACAATAAATTTCATATACTGGGGAAAAAAAAGGACAAAAAGGCAAATAAATACCTATAAATTAAAAAATATATATCTGCCAAATCCAATCAGTAAGAAAAGCACATGATTCAAGGGTCAGAATGAAGGTTTGAGCCTGCTTTTGCCTATTTATTGATCAAGTTAATTTATTAACTGCTAATTATAACAATTATTTGTACAGAGTGCAATAGTCCTAATTCTACCTCATCATATTCAAATACAACAAAACGTCACTGAATCAGAAAAGAATACATCAAATAATATGTACACGAAAAAAATCTTAGAAAACTCTAAAGTATTGTGATATTATTTATTTCAAATACAGCTGATAAAGTACAAATGCATATTATGGTGTAAAAATGACATAAATTAATGCAAAATTACAAATGCCACTTGTTCCAAAGTACATAATCATGTATCCTAAAAGAGAAATATCTTAAAAAATAGAAAAGAGAATATTAATTGCTTCACTTAGAATTTGAAATTACATTGAAGGCATAATTAGACGACCTTTTTTTTAAGCTACAAATGTTATCCTAGTTCTCTTTTATGATCAAAATACCAAAATTTTGAGAAGAGAGACATAATCTCTATTTTCCTGCTAAATAAAATTGCATTTTGAAATCAAATTAGAGATAGGGTATCTTTTTTAATGAAGAGACATGTGAATGACTAAAATGTGCCCCAAACTTAGGATTTATACTTTACTATACATGAGAGTGACAGTTTGCTTGCTTCTATTTTAATTAATTTAAATCAAGTATTACTAGAATACTGTCTACTTCCACAACCACTTGAGGAGAAATATGCCAATGTAAACCTCAAAAGCAATATTGAGTCTCTGTGAATACTAGATGCGATACATTACTCCAGCACTTTTGCCCTCAAAACTTGTTCGCCAATACCACAGCATAAAATGGATCCCTTCTCCAGATCCTCAAATTCTCCATCGGCCTCCATCCATGAAAATGCTAATTAGGATTTTATACCCAAATGTCTTCAAGTTACCCTATCTGAAAAGCTAATTTTTTTTTTCTTACCCAAGATCTTGAGGACACCACCACTCGGGTCTTTTCTCACAAAGCTTAAACCAAAAATTGGCCTAAATATCCTTTTCTATGTCCATCCTGTTAGGCATCATCATACCTTTGTCTCTCCAAAACTCTGACTCTCCAAAACCTACCACTCAAATGGCAAGGGGAGAGAAAAGAAGTGTAGAAAAGTCTTTCTTCCTACCTACCTTTCTTCTTTCCTTCCTTCCAACCGTCCTTCCTTCCTACCTAAGTCTCACTCTTGATGTTTTTTTTCCTCTTGGTCCTCACTTTTGTCCCACTTGAACTCCAAGATGAAGATAATTTTTTCAAATGGGAAGAACCATTTCTCAAACATGGTAAAAACTGTTTAAGAAGGTATATCGCCTTAGCCATGAAAACAAATCACTTTAAAAAAGACCCACAAAATGTCTAGCTTCCACAAATGTAACTTCCTAGTGTGTCTTCCAGGATAAAATGATTGCACACTAAATCAAATACCTTAGTAGAGCAGGGCTCTTATGTGATGTCTACCAAAAAGGATTTCTTGGTTCAAAGTTTATCTGTGGTACTCCCAGATAGTATATAGGAGAATGTTAGTTTTTCTATTCCTTAAATTAACAAATATTTTATATTTAACAAGAAAAATAACCAATAATTAAAAAATAAGATTCTTTTGGTATAGTTTTGAATTCTAAATAATTTTTGGAGGAGACAATTTCCTATGGGAATGTGCATGTAATATAGGTCTAGTGATATATAAAACATTTATAGTAATTTATGCAATTATGATGAGTATATAATATGTTATGTACTTTGAAGAAACAATATGGAATTCTATGATGTAGCGATAACAGAGAAGGAAGGAATTATATTTACAACTCATTCAACTATGGCATAAGTATAAATTAAAAAGAAAGTCTTGACCATGTCTCTATTTTAACCTATTAGAAATTATGATCTGATTTGTCAAAATACCATCATTATTGACCTTCACTTTAGCATTACCCTATGACTCAGCAATTGCACTACTAGGTATTTACCCAAAGGATACAAAAATGCTGATTTGAAGGAGTACATGTACCCCAATGTTTACAGTAGCACTATCGACAACAGCAAATTATGGAAAGAGCCCAAATGTCCATCGAATGATGAATGGATAAAGATATGGTATATATATGCAATTGAATGTTACTCAGAATTCAAAAAGAATGAAATCTGGCCATTTGCAACAACGTGGATGGGACGAGAGTGTATTATGCTAAGTGGAATAAGTCAGTCAGAGAAAGACAAATTTTAAACGATTTCATTCATATGTGGAATTTAAGAAACAAAACAGATGAACATAGGGAAAAGGAAGGAAAAATAAGATGGAAACAGAAAGAGAGGCAAACAATAAGAGACTCTTAATTAAACACAGAATAAACTGAGGGTTACTGGAGGTGCATTGGGCCGGAGGATGGGCTAAATGGGTGATAAGCATTAAGGAGGGCACTTGTTGGGATGAGCACTGTGTGTTATATGTAAGTGATAAATCACTAAATTCTACTCCTGAAGTCATTATTACCCTATATGTTAACTAACATGGGTTTAAATTAAAAATTAAATGGAAAAAAATTTTTTAACTTTAAAAAACTGCTAAAAAATTAAAATTGTGCAGTCTCGAGTGCTTGGGTGGCTCACTCAGTTGAGTATCTGACTCTCGATCTCAGCTCAGGTCACAGTCTCATGGTTCGTGGGATTGAGCCCCACATCCAGCTCTACACTGACAGCATGGAACCTGCTTGGGATTCTTTCTCGCTCTCTCTCCCCCTCTCCCTCTCTCTCTTCCCCTTTCCTACTCTCCCACTCTCACTCTCTCCAAATAAATAAATAAACTTTAAAAAAATAGTGCAGGCTCATCTAAGCATTATTAATACTTAATAAAAAGGAGGTCTGTACTGTGTTCACCACTGCATCCTACAAACATACTCAAAGCAAAGCTATTAAACCTTTCTTTTATTATTAACAGTGACTGACAATTATTTTTTATCTTCTTGCTTGTTGTTTACCAAATTATATCTTAAAACATGGCATATCTTTACTCATTCAAATATATTTTCCAGTAAATGTATATTTAATGTGAAAATTATTTCCATTATTTTTAGTTTCCTCAGTTTAAATTCTGCCTTTTTCTTTGAAGAACATGCAACTCCCTTTTAGTATTAATCTGTTTAAAGGATTATCCTCCCACACGTTTACTAATAAAATCATCTGTAAGTTTCTTCCAGCTTCTCTCTAAACTAAAGCTGCATCTACACTAACAAAATTGCTTAACTGAGTTGGCCGGTTGGAATAATTTGGTGTTATGTCTTTAGTAACCCAACCAGTCAGTTTATAATTCATAGGTAGGGGCTTAAGCAGAAATATGAATTTTGTGCCTACATATATAAAAAGAAAAAGAGAATTGAGGCAACATGATTTTTACCCCAACAATGCAGTTATAAGGGAAATACTGAGTTATTCAAGTAGAGATCTCTTTTATTTTAATTCAAAAGAGACACCTAAAATTATGTTAGCATATCTTTAAGAAAGTTCCACAAGTATGAAAGATATGGAATTAACGATTCCTAAAGGGAGCTGTTTTCCTTCACCATGTTTTCAAATCTAAAACATGATGAATTAGCAGATGTTAAGACTATATATACAATGATCAAAGAAACAATATAACATGATGTCTTTCTAATACTTGCAATGTGAAACACAAAACATAAAAAAAAATCTGTACCAGCCATTTTAAAAGTACTTCTTATTGAAAATAGCAAATCAACTTTCTCCAGTTAAAACCTTGAACTTGAGATCAAACCAAATGGTCTGAGAAATAAAATATGCTTTAATATTCTATTAGATTTTTAAAAATTTTTTTAACGTTTATTCATTGAAAGACAGAGAGAGACAGAGCTTGAGTGGGAGAGGGGCAAAGGGAGAGGTAGACATAGAATCCAAAGCAAGCTCCAGGCTCTGAGCTGACAGCACAGAGCTCGACCACAGAGCTCAAACTCACGGACCATGAGACCATAACCTGAGCCCAAATTGGACATTAACTGACTGAGCCACCCAAGCAACCCAATATTCTATTAGTTTTAAGTCAAAACAAAAAGTATGTATCAGAAATAAGAAAAACTCTGTACTTTTAGGATTAAATGAACATTTTCAAATTTTGCACTGAATTAAAACTTAGATATAATATATTCAAAGGAGTTTAGATTTTTCATTTAAATTCATCCTGTTTGAATGCAGCCTTACTTCTCTGCATATCTTTTTTCTTCCCCGTGAATGAGTTGGTTGGAATGCCACATCCATTCTGATTAGCCAGCAGATAAGTAATATGAAAACTGATTTAAAGTCTCTACCACTAGAGATGTCAAAACAGATGTTACTTTCCTACCGGATGACAGCACTGGGCCTGAGATGTCAAACATAATTAAAAATTTTATTTTCAAATGTACTCCACAGTTTATACATACTAAAAGTATGTCTTACCTTTTGAACTTGTAGAGTGCTGTGCTCTGCAAAATGGGAGAGGCTTTATTTTAGTTTAGACTCCATTTGGGAGTGAAATCATTTCATCAATCGGTACCCAGAGGTTTCCTTCAGGATTTGGCATGAAAAGACTGGCATTTCATTAAAATGTGCTGACAACTGAAAGAGCGATTCTAGCAGGACTGATTTCTCTCACCCTCCTATCTATGACTATCAAGGTTTGCTCCTAGATTATCCAAATCAGAGAATAAATTAAGGAGTCTTTCTTTTTTATGATGATATTGCTCATTTCATTCTTTGAAAGAGTAGAGGGTCAGAAGTTGCATGTTACTTAGTCATATTTATTTATTATTTACTAAGTTTCTCCCAAAGTCTTTCCGTTGGCAAAAGAAATAATAAAATGCCGGGGGGCGGCGGGACGAGTCCCTTTGCCTTTTTTATGATATGCACTGAAAACAGATTAAAAGTTCAGAACTCACCATATACTTCAGAGAATATCATGTCCATAGAGGGAAAATACAGAATTCCAAAAGCATGGATGCTCCAAAGAAGGTCCTTTGCTTCCACATCCCTGCATGTTATCTGAGGAGCCTTGACCTACCCACAACCATAGCCAAGTACCTTATATTCACCTTTGAAGTGTAAATGGTTATTCACGTGTTTATCTCCTCTACTACAGATTAAGTCTCCTGAGGGCAAGGAAAGTGTCATATTCATGTGGTTATCAACTACAGAGGATTCAAGATGCCATGTGTAGATGACTTTCAGTATATTTTTTGAATCAATTTAGTTGGAGAGTGAGAAACCCAACATGGAACATCTGCCTTCTAAAGACCAGAGCAGTGCAGCATTGTACATGAGTAGCAGATTGGGCACTCAGCTGCTTGATTTTGAATCGCAGCCCCACCATTTACTAGCTATGTGAGTTAGGCTCATCACTGAGCCTCTGTTTCTCCATATGTAGCATGGTTATTGTGAGGATTAAATGAGATGATACATATATCATCAGAACAGTGCCTGGCACATGGATAAGCACTCAATAAATATGAACTACCACTATCACCTTCCTTTAAGGTGTCAGTGATGTGCTAACTTATTGAAAGACTCATTGCTGTAATGTTAGTGATTAGGAGTTAGTGACACCTGTGCCCCCTAAGTATATGCATAAATGCTTGTTAACTTCAACAGATCTCCAGGTAGTGGAATTTCAGGCAGTGATTACTGAGTTTAGGAATTTGGAGTTACCTGCTGAAAATCTGAGTGATGCAGAAACTTTCATCATTCTGGATTATAGAGATTTGCTACTGTTTGTAAGGGGTTCAGGCAAATTTTCTTCTAGTTGCTTCTCAAAAACTGACCTCAGAAATGTTCATTTGATACTAGCTCCTGTAGAACCCTTGTTCCTTCTTTGGACATGCATACTGATGTTTCCTCTAACCCTAATTATTACCAGAGTATTTAGGGTGTTTCTTAGTAGTAAACCAGATTCCAACTAGTCTTTTTCCTGATTTTACAGAAATTACTTCTTGGAGTCCACTGTTATATATGTGTCCTGCTGGTTTCTGATGCTCCTTAGTCTATTAAGGGAGTTTTCTTCTATTCTTAGGTTACTAAGAGTTTTTATTAGAAGTAGACCTTGAATATTATCAAGTGCTATTTTGTATGGCTATCAAACTAATTCTGCCTTCACCTCTTATTAGAGTGTATTGCAGTAGTAGACTTCCTAATATTGAGCCACACGTGCATTAATAGCATGAAGGGTCTTGGTAATGGTGTATATTCCAATATACTACTGTGTTCTATTCGATAACACCTTAAGATTTTTCACATTAATATTCCCAAATGAAATTAGAACCAGGCCTAGTTTTCTTTTTTTGGATTATCATAGTCAAATATAAGTACCAATATTATGATGATTTTTAAAAACACATCAGAAGGTTTTCTTCTTCCACAATACTTGCAAAAGATTAATTATCAGAGTTATCCCTTCTTTGAAGATTTAAAATAAATCACCTATAAAATCATCTCAGTCTGTTATTTCTAAGGTATAGTTTTAGAAAATGTTCTCAACTGTCTATGATTATTTATATATTTGTCACTTCTTTCTTTTCTTGAACCAATCCTGGTATTTTTATTTTTCCTTATCTTTGTATATTTTATTAACATTTTCAGTTATTATTATACAATTGAAAATTTTATTTTATAAATCTTATCATTTCCTCTTTATCTATAGTTATTTTTCCTTACTCAGTTTCTACATATGTACATTTGTGGTGTTTTCTTTTGTTTGTTGTTTAACTCTAATGGTAATTAATCTGGTGAACTGTTCATTTGTCATATTCCATTTTTTTAAACCAGATCTGTGCCTAGTGTATTAATATTAATTTTATCAACTTACCTTTTTCTACCTAATAAAAAAATCTCCTTCTCTTTTTACTTAATATTTTATCCTTTCCTCAGTTTTAATTCATTGATTTCTGCATTTATCCTTGACTTTTTCCTACTGCTTTCCTTAGATTTATTTTGCTCTTGGGGCACCTGGGTGGTTCAGTCGGTTAGGCATCCAACTTTGGCTCAGATCATGATCTCATGGTTCGAGAGTTCAAGCCCCGCTTTGGGCTCTGTGCTAGTGCTTGGAACTTGGAGCCTGGAGCCTGCTTCATATTCTGTGTCTCTCTCTCTCTCTGGCACTCCCCCACTCATTCTCTTGCTTTCTCTCTCTCTCTCAAAAATAAACATTAAAAAATTTAAAAAAGATTTATTTTGTTCATTTTTAACTTCTAAAATTGGATGCTTAATTCATTGTTTTCACTCATTTTTTATATATTGAAGATGTCAAAAGTTATAAATACTTCATGTATAACTTTGTAGAAATCTCATATGTTATGATAAATAGTGCTCTTATCATTAATTTCTAGATATCATAATTTACATTTATTTTACTTACAAGTTGTTTAAGAAGTTTTTATTTATTTTTTTTTTTAATTTTTTTTTTAAATTTTTTTTTTTCAACATTTATTTATTTTTGGGACAGAGAGAGACAGAGCATGAACGGGGAAGGGGCAGAGAGAGAGGGAGACACAGAATCGGAAACAGGCTCCAGGCTCTGAGCCATCAGCCCAGAGCCCGACGCGGGGCTCGAACTCACGGACCGCGAGATCGTGACCTGGCTGAAGTCGGACGCTTAACCGACTGCGCCACCCAGGCGCCCCAAGAAGTTTTTAAAAATTTATATTTATTTAGTTTTCTAAATGTCTGATATATTTATTTTTGTAAATGTTATTTCCTTTTTCAATATTTAAAAATTTTTTCACTGTTTATTCCTTTTTTGGTCATGGACTTTTCTTTTTATTATGGACTTCTAATTTTTATTACACTGTGATCAAAAGACATCATTGCATTCCTTCCACTCTAAAGTATTTATTAAGGTTTTCTTTGCGACCTAATGTACGGTCATTTTTGTAAATGTTTCATAGCCCATAAAATAGCTGGTTTCTGGGTTTTTTTTAAGTTTATTTAGATTTTGAGAGAGAGAGAGAGAGAGAGAGAGAGAACAGGGAGGAACAGAGAAGGAGAGACAGACAGAGAGTGAGAGAGAGAATGAATCCCAAGGAGGCTCCACAGACAGCATGGAGCCAATACAGGTCTCAATCCCACCAATAGTGAGATCATGACTTGGGTCAAAACTAAGAGTCAGACATAACCTACTGAGACATCCAGGTGCCCCAAAACTAGTTGGTTTCTGTCCGAAAGGCACTAAATATGGAATATTCTATTAATTAGTATATTTATAACTGTGCAAGTCATTGTCTACTTTTTAAATCTTCTTGCTCTGTGGGCTTACATTACTGATGTAATACAGCTCTCTACAAACAAGAATGCAATTGTTATCATTATTTAAACAAAAGCTATATAAGATAAAGAGACTATATGCTAACAAAATGGTGAGAAGAACAAAAATAGACATTTGCTAATTCTTCATCTTTTATATGAGGGCGGTCAATATATGCCATTTCATTTCTCAAGCTGTAATATAAGAATATTTAAATTAATGGAGATAATTACTAATAGACCTAAAAATATGCTGCAGTATATATTTTCAAGTTACTGAGATATGATGAAGGACTTGGGAGGAGGCATAAAGGAAAGAGATATCATATATCAACAGAAAGGAAACAAAACACAGCAAGAAAACCAAAAATAGGATCATACATAAATAAACACTGATACAAGAGAATTAAGTCCAAATATGTATCATAGAAGTTAAGATAAGAGAGATAAAAACCATGTTCTAAAATAAATTGACTCCTAAATTGAAAGAGGTAAAAGAAATAAGTTCCAATCACATACTGTATCCAAGATGATATAAAACAATGTAATCTATAGCTTTAGTATAAAAGGGTAGGCAAAGGAAAATGAGATTTACACAAATAAAAACAGAACAAATACAGCAATATCAATGTTGGGCAAAATAAACACAATACACAGAACACTAAACAAAACAGAGTTATTCTTTTTTTGATGAAGTTTTCCTTGTTCAGGTAAGCTACTTAGAAAGAACACACGGATGATATATTTTAGGATCCCTTGCATATTTAAGTTTATTTTTAGGTTGCCTTCATACATAAATGAAAACATAGCTGATATGAAATATTGGGGTCACATAGCTTACCCATAGGACTCTTTGTGTATTGCTTGGTTGACTACTGGTATCTAATGCTCCCAAGAAAATACTGAAGCCACCTTGATTTTTTTTTTTCCTAATACTTTTGACTGACGTTTATCTTCTGCTTGGATACTGCATCTTTATGGCATAATTTTGTTGTTGATTTATATTATATGCCTGGCATACATTACTGCCATTAATTCTTAGAACAACTATGTAATATTTGAGGTTTGTTGAAATCCAATGAAAGTGATCAGTTCCAATGTTAGTGATGGGAAGGCAGACTTTATAGTATTTTAATAAATACCCCTGAACTGTTGTAACTCTAAGGCACTCTCTTAGACAAATTCCAAGAAACTTGTTAAAACTCTGCTGCTAATTTATAAAGATCTTCTTGACATTGCATTTTATCAGAGTTCATAATATCAAGCTTATATGAATATATCAAGATAAGACTTAAGACATATCATCCCAAAAGCAAGTTCTTATCTACCAATCAATTCTTCTAGAAGATTATAGTCATTCCTTTTAAATATTATGATGTATCCAAACATACAGAAAATTACAGTATAGCAAATACCAATGTAACTGCAATCCAGGATCAACAATATGCTAAAAAATTTTACTATGTTTGCTTTAGGTCTTTTTTTAATTATTATTAATAAACTAATCATTCCAGACTTTAAGTCCCCTTAATACATCTCCAAGGTCTCATTCTGCTACCTCTCTTCTCAGAGACAACCACCAACCAGCTCATCTGGGTTTCTACATTTTATTACATATGTTTATATGTATACTAAGTTTGCACTGTCTGATTTTTATTAATATATATTGTCTTGTTCTATACTTTGTATATACAACATTTTGTTTTTAAAATCTATCACTTTTGAAACATTTTAACATAATAAAAAACATTAATCTCTCAGTACTTGAAAAGAATGTGGCTTCTCTATTTGTTATAGTCAGGAACTATATGTATCAGGTCTCACACATATCTCATATCTATTAGATAAAACGTGGTAACTGAACTGTTCAAACCTGTATCCTTGAAAACATTTTGTCTATTTATTAGTTACTAAAAAAGGCATATGCATATTTCCTGCTGTAACTATAGGTTAGTCAAATTTTCATTACAACTGTGTCCATTTTTGCTTTAAATATTATTTCTACAAAATTTTTTTCTTGTGATAAGAACTTTTAAGACCTACCCTCTTAGCAACTTTCAAATACAGAATACAGTATTGTAAATTATAGTCACCTTGCTGTATATTACATCCCCAGGACTTATTTATCTAATGATTAGAAGTGTGTACCTTTTGATCACCTTCACTCTTTATTTAATATTTAAATATGCTTTAAATGTTTTGAGGTAATGTTATAAAAGTTTTAATTTTATTGCTTCTTGGTGGAATATTCCTTTTATATCTATATTGCATCCCTTTTCATTCCTATTAAATGCTTTGCATGTTAAATATTTTTTGTTTATTAATCAATAAGCATTTACTTGACTAATATTTTATGGTACATTTTTCCAGAAATATATTTTACCTTTCTGGGTCATGATACAATGTTTTGTGTCTATTTATAAATGAAATATATCTACATAGTGTTTTTTGACTAATATGAGTCTCTTTTACATATGTGGATTTACTATGTTTATTTTTAGAATGACTCAGATTGCTAGGGCACCTCCCAGTCTGTGAGTAGTTTTTCTAGCCTCTATTTCAAGGACTAAACAACATTTGATGGTTCTAAGCTTTATGTAGAAAGCTCCCTACAAGGCACAGGCTTAGATTTCATCTCTGATTTGAGTCTAGATCTTGGAACCTTAGCAGCAGTAACACATGTCCAGTTCTAAAACCATTCAGCTTCAGCCTCCCTCACTTGCAACTATGGCTTTACAATATTTCATTATTTCTAGTTCTTAGGGCCTTTCCACATACTTTCAAGAATTGACATGTATTTTTGAAAGTTTATTGTTAAATTTATCAACATGTGTTTCAGATAGGAGTATGATTTTCTATATCAGTTTAACATACCGTATTGACCAGAAATCTTATATACTATTCCTTGTCTTCGAAATTCAGTAACTTCCCTAAATCTTATCTTAATGTGGTTATCCTCTGTTAGTTTTTCCTAAAACATAATTAGCCTTACTGATTTGCTTTAATTTAGTAAATACTGAACTATGAATTTGAATGTTGATTCTATTACCACTAGCTCCATTCTCTACTTAAGTATTTCATTTGCTACATGCTGTATTTGTGTTTGTTTTCTAATTTTCATATGTATCATCTTCTTTCAGGTGACAACCATTTCTTTATCAATGGTAATTCTTTTCACCCTGTCCTGTTCTTTATCAATGGTAATTCTTTTCACCCTGTAACCTTGAGTTGTGTTTCTGCTGTGTCAATGTTACCTCTAAGACTGGAGTAAACAATTATCATGTAAATGTACTTAAGTATTCAATTGTTCAGAGGTCAATTCTCCCCCAAATTTATCAATGAAATCCCAGTCTGCCTCACAAAACCAGTATGCATTGAAGATGGCAGCCAAAGTGGGAAGGTTTCTCCAGGCTTGGATTACCCAACATGTGAGTGCTATTCCTTGGGGGCATCTATGCCTCTGCAGCCTTAGACCTGCTGTTTCCTGAAGAACATGCTTGACAAATGTGTTATGATTTGGTTCTGGTCAAGTAAAGTTCACTCTTGGCACCAGTTCCTCATACTATGCCCTTGACGCACGTAGCACACACCCTATTTAAAGGGTATTGCAGTTGTAAACAGAGTTCCAAGACCTAAGGCTTGATGACTTTAAGGGGAAATATTGGCGCTATTCTTCTATCCTTCGGATTTCACTTTTGTTTGTCCTACAGAAATTGATGCTGTTAGTGACAAAGCCAACGAATTTCATGATATAAACTGTGAAGTTGCTGCAGTTTCAAGATTCCCACTTCACCTATCTTGCCTGGATAAACACACCAAGGAAGAATGGCAGTTTGAGCAACATGAACATCACACTCTTATCAGATTTGACTAAACAGATTTCCTGAGACTACAGTGTACTGTTAGAAGTCCCTGATGTTGCTTTAAGACATCTATCTCTTCATAACTGACCCCAGTAAAGTCGTCAAGTATCTGAGCATCAATGATTTCTCAGTGGGCCAAAATGCAGAGGAGACCCTCCACTTGGTAAAGCCATTTCAGTTTGTGGAAACCCAATGAAGAAATCTGCCCTGAAAACTAGACACTCGATTCTCCTACAATCAAGCCAAACCCAATTGCCTCCAAAGAATACTTTGAGAAAGTAAATCAGTAATCATCTCATGCATACCTGTAGCTTCTCACATCAGAAAAGAACCACAGTTGGAACTCACTTTTAGCATTTGAAAGATGGTTATTTATAGAAGACAGAAAGCAATTATGCTTGTGCTCATAAATAATATGCTAAATGTTTTGTTTTTGTAACATTGGCTAAGGCTTTTAAATGTACTCATATACATCAAGAGTCTTTTCTTAGTAACTTCTGGAGGGCTAGCTAGTTTATGGAATACTAGTTTACCTATTTCTTGGATTGTATCTTTAATGGGAAGAAGAAACACTCTTCTTTATTAATCTAACTTAAACTTTTATGTACACCAGAGTAGTACAACAACCATCAAAAGCTTCTGATCAAGGGTCCTGAAATTTTCTTCTTGAATTTCTTTGTACTGAACTGAATTTTCTTTTAAGATAACAAAGATCATAGTTTTAAGGTGTTAACATCAGCAGTCTAATTTAACTCTTACAATGGATGTACACGTACTTGAAACAAATGTGAATCATGTTTTTCTAAAAAAACAGGGTGATAAAGTGACTTAAGTGATCATGTATGTTTCTCATCCCTGAGATTAATATAGCTATTTTACTTGTTAATTGTCTTAAGGTCTACATACAATTCTAGATATTGATTGGATGTAATCATAAAAAATATTTATTGAATCCAGGAATTGTATTTTGAAATCATTGTAATTATTTTCTTTTCTGAAGTGCTCAATGTAAAGTACATAATAAACATATTTTAAAAGAAAAAAAGATTCAACGAAATCCCAATAAAATTCCTAGTATACTTTTTTATGGAACTTGAAAAGCTGATTCTGAAAATCACATGGTAATATAAGGGATCTAGAGAATCTAAGAAAATTTTGAAGAAGAACAAAGTTAGAGGACTTAAAGCATCACATTTAAGATTGACTATAAAGCTACAGTAAATAGGACAGTTTGGTATTGATGCAAAAGAAAATGTACAGATCAAGGAAAAAGAGAGATAAAAATACCACATAATACATATGATCAATTCCTTTTGACCAATACAATTCAGTGGTTGGGGGGTGGCTTTTCCAATAAATTATTCTGAAACAACTACATATCTGAGAGAACCTTTATACTTAATCTAATGTTATATACAAAAGTTAATTTGTGAAGATATGGTATACATTGCTTTAACATGCAGTCTACTCTAAAGCCTTTATGAGAATATTTTCAAGAACTTGTGATGCATTATAATTCATTGAGAAGGATACAAAAAGCATTAAACATAAAAAGAAACAGTTAAGTTGGACTTCGTTAAAATGAAAATCATTTTCCCACAAAAAAAAAATACCATTAAGAACCACAGACTGAGAGAAAAATAGTGTCTATGTATTGATCCAACAAAGAATTCATATTCACAATATATAAACAACTAGTGTACATCATTAAAAAAAGACACCCAAGTTTTAAATGAGCAAAAGAACTGTATAGACACTACACAAAGGAAGATACATAAATGGCCAATAAACAATAAAACGGTGCTTCAGATCATTACTCACACTCCCTGTGTGGTTGGAGGTTTGTGAGGCACATCTCACTGCTGCCATAGTCCAACTTTTATGCTATTCCCACAGGCCTCTCTTCCTAAGGAGAAACCCAAAAGAGGGAGGTCTGTGGCATGAACCACAGTCCCATCACTCAGTTGATCTTAGGACCATATTGTCACATATGTTCTCCCTTCTCCAAAATCCATTCTAAATTCCCCTCACTCTCAGCTAACACCTCAGTTGGCCTAAGTGGTGATATGATCCAAACATTCAAAAGATACCATTACAGGAATAAAAAGACAAGCCACAATGTGGGAAGTGATGTTCCTAACACATGAAACAGATAAAAGGCTTGTAACCAGAATATATAAAGAAATTCTAAAAACTAGTAAGAAAAAGAAAGACAATCTAATAATAATATGGGTAACAGACTTTAACCAAATACTTTATTTTTAAAAAGATATCCCAAGGGCCAATAAACATATGAAAAAGATCAAATTCTTTAGTCATTAGAGAATTCAAATTAAATCTACTGTGAGATACTACTAACTACGTACCAGAATGACTAAAGTGAAAATAAGAGACAGTGCCAAGGATTAATGAGAATATGGAGCAACTGGAACTCTCTTACATTGCTGATAGGAGTAAAATTGATACAGCCACTTTGGAAAACTGTATCCAATATCTATTTATACTCAAACTAGCAAGTGTACTTCTAGATATATATTCAACAGAAATACATACATGTGTTTCCTAAAACACATCATAGTGGAAATACTTGGAATTGCCAAAACCTGGAAATATCCAAATGTCCATTATAGAATGGACAAATAAATAGCAATGTTTTCACCTGTGCTATCTCAGTTATCTGTTGCTGCATAACAAATTAAACTAAAACTCAATGACTTAAAACTACAACGTAATATTTTCAGAAACTGTAGGTTGGCTAGGGGTTTCTTCTACCAGTCTGTCTGGATTCACTCATGTGGTTATGGTCATCTGATGTTTCCCCTAGATATGCAGATGCAAGATGGTCTCTGGAACATGGTTCTGGCTATCACTGGGCTCACTATTACTCTTCTGTCATCCTACAGAGCCTTTCATCTTTAGTAGGCTACTTTAGGCTTCTTCAGAGCATGATAATAAAAGGACATAAGAAGGCGAGAGAGGAAACTGCAAGTACTCAGGGATAAGAAGCACTAGAAGTTGCATAATATCATTTCCACCAAAATCTAAGTCAAAGAATTTATAAAGCCAGCCTAGATTCAATACAGTGAAAAAACAGCCTCCATCTTTTGACAGAAGAAGCCAACAGCACATTACAGAGGGCATATACACAGACAAGCATGATTTACTGGGAGCTATCACTGCAGCAATCTGCCACAACCAATATATAACAATAACAATGAATGAATTACTGCTACAAGTAACAACAGGAATGAACTTCAGGAGTACAAGATGCAAGTAACAAGAGGATATATGCATCGTGTTCCGTTTATATAAAATACAAAAATCTGCAAAACCAATACATGGTGTTAGAAGTCAAAAGAGAGTCTAAGGAAAACATCTTGGCACTACAAATGTTTTATCCCTTGATCCATGCAATGGTTACGTGAAATTTTTCACTTTGTGGTCATTTCTTGATTGTTTTGTTCTTTTGATTTATGTAATTTCCTACATGTTTGTCATACTTGAACAGAATTTTTTTTTAACCAGAATAAAAATGAAGACAAAACTAAAATATAATGGAAGTGAATTTTCTTCAATTCAGTTCAGTTACCTGAGTGGTGTTTCATGCCTTTTCTGGAATATCTGCTGATGTTACACATTCTACTACTAAAGGAATAAGGAAGATTCCAAGTCTATGGTGGGGAACTCTGTCTCTGTTCTTGTCTTATTTTGTTTAAACTCCTACATCAAGGGTCAGTTCACTGGTCACCACTTTTGTTTGACGTGCAATTATTTTCCTCTGCTCAGATTCCTCTGTTTACTGCTGCCAGTCCTAATAATTGGCTAATACAATTATTCCTAGGAGATTATTTGTGTCTTCCTGTTTCATCTGTTGCAAGGTTGGGTAGCATCCCAGTCCCAGTCTTTAGTGCTGCTTATCAAAACAAGTGAGGAACATTTTTCATATTTTTTTCCTGGTAAGCCAGATTCTTCATGTTCTCTTAAATAGAAAATACGAATGAGATTTTTCAGGGCTTCCTCCACTTACCTTGCTGTCATACAGGGCAATTCTTCTCAGAAATTCAAATCCTTGCATTTTTTTCCCCAAATGATTCAAACCACTTGGTATATAGATTATATTGTATAGGAGTTAACAATGTAGATGCTGGAAACAAAATGTCCAAGTTCATATCCTGACCTTGAGTTAGGGCAGATTATTTCCCTTACTAGCCTCAATTTGCACATTTGTAAAATGGGAGATGACAAGATGTACCTCTTAGGGCTGTAATGAGGTTTAAATAAATTAATCCATATAAATTAAAAATGTGCTTAGCCCTTTAAGTACTCAAAAAATATTCTCATTATTATTAAGCATAGTTATTAACAGGGCAGAATGTTGACACATGTCCATGATTATTAACACTGATGATTTTATAGCCTTTGATATGTTAATTATCTTTTAATCATTTCTGTCGGTTTTATAACCCTGAATTTATACCATCATTTGGGGGGAGGTAAGGATATCTGTTGCCCAACATTCTTAAAATGAAATACCAACTTTTAAGAAAAAGATTTAATGATTACATTAGCATTGTAGTTATAAGGAAATATTACACAGCCATAAAAAAAGATGAGACTGTCCCATCTGAGATAACATGGGTGAACCTATTTGGTATTATGCTAAGTGAAGTAAGTCAGCCAGAGAAAGACAAATACCATATGATTCCACTCATAAATGGAATCTTAAAAAAATGAATGAACAGGGGTGCTTGGGTGGCTCAGTCGGTTAAACATCTGACTTTGGCTCAGGTCATGATCTCACAGTTCATGGGTTTGAACCCCATGTCAGGCTCTGTGCTGACAGCTCAGGACCTGGAGCCTGCTTTTGATTCTGCGTTTCTGTCTCTCTCGGCTCTTCCCCTGCTCACATTCTGTCTCTCTCTCAAAATAAATAAAGATTCAAAAAAAATTTTTTAATAAATAAAACCCCAAAGACTTAAAAAAAATGAACAAAAACCGGAATCATAAGTATAAATACAGAGAACAAACTGAGGGTTATCAGACAGAAAAGAGGGTAGGGGATTAAGCAATATGGGTGAAGGGAAGTGGGAGACACAGGTCTCCACTTATGGAATTAGTGAGTCATGGGAACAAAAAGCAAAGCATGAGGAATACAATCAATGATACTATAATAATGATATAATGGGACAGATGGTAGGCATACTTGTGGTGAACATAGTATAATGTATCAACTTGCCAAATCACTAAGTTATACACCTGAAGCTAATGGAACATTGTCAACTATACTCAAAACAAACAAACAAAAACAAACCCAAAAAAACAACAACAACAAAAAAAACCCAGCATCATATGGTATTATGGGGATGGGAAAAAAAAGAATTGGAGGTATATGTAAATGATAAAAATGTATTTGCATTTTCTCATATTCACTCCATTTTTGATCTAATCATCTGCATTTAAAATCTAAAACCTCTCCAGAGAGAACTGTTTGTTCCCAGTCCTTCCAGGTACAGTTCTGCTAGTTATTGCATAGGCTAAATGCAGGAGTGGAGAGAAAGGCACAACATCATCTAACAGGAGTCAGCCCTGAAATCATCCTTCTAAATCTACTCTCTCCCTCCTCAAGTAACTGCATATATCTTCAATTGCTAACTTTACATTTCTTGAAATGGGGGTGCAGGAAGAAGAGTTTCCAGGAAAGCCATCAGTATAAATAAGAGTTAAAAAATTAAACTGGAGGGGTGTCTGGGTAGCTCAGTCGGTCAAGTGCTAATGTCAGCTCAGGTCATGATCTCATGGTTCATGAGTTCAAGCCCCGGGTCAGGCTTGTGCTGACAGCTCAGAGCCTGGACCCTGCTTCAGATTCTGTGCCTCCCTCTCTCTCTAGCCCTCTCCACTCGCACTCTGTCTCCCTCTCTCTCAAAAATAAAAAATTAACATTAAAAAATTTTTTTAAAAATTTAAATTGGATCCATAGTCCATGGGCTTCTCTAAAACTCTTCCCTTCTCTTGCCTCTATTACTATTCCAATTCCCTAAACCACTCTAGATATGGTTCAAAAAACTGAAAGTTCCTCTGATGACAGGAATTCAGCCTTGAGTGTTTTTTTTTTTTAACTTTTGACTGGTTTTATTAAACTATGATTCAAAAATGTAACCCGGTGTACATTTTTGACATGTTAAGAATAAGGGGGTACATCACAGGGTTCAGGTAAGACTTAAACAAACTGCATTCCATAATTCTGATTAAATGCAATCATGGATTATAATTCATCATGCAAGGCAGAAAGGTTAATTACACAGACTATGTAAGCAGCATATAGCTGCATGTTTATCAATTCAGATTTTACCTGGTGTATGTAATTTATAAGAAGAAAAAAAGATTGATTTATAAGAGTGGGCTGAATTTACCATTTTGGTCCCCTATACTCTAGTTAAATAGAGTTCCTCTCCTCAAAAATAATCTCAATTTGTCCTGGCTTGACAGATTATAATGAATATGCTCTTTCCTGTGCTGTTTGAGAATTATTCCATTTGGGGGAAACAAATGCAGTATGGCAGTGAATGCTAACTTTAGATACAAACTAGAACCACTTGAGAAGCTTTTAAAAAAATCCCATTGTTCAGGCCATGCTCCATGTAGTCAAATCAAAATTCCTAAAACTAAAGCCACAGCATGAAGCATTTTTTTAAAGGTCCCTCAGGTGATTCAGAGGGCAGCCAAGGTTAAGAACCACTGAGGTGGAGCTTCTACCTCCACTACCATCCTTGACAATGTTCATACAGGTTATTGATATTGATCAGTTACTCGTCAATCACCTCAATTGACTAAAATGGTCATGCAGACATAATTTTTTAATTATTAAAAATACTTTGTTAGGGGCATCTGGGTGTCTCAGTCAGTTAAGCGCCCAACTTTGGCTCAGGTCATGATCTCGCCATTCCCAAGTTCGAGCCTCACTTTGGGCTCTGTGCCTCCCTCTCTCTCTCTGCCCCTCCCCTGCTTGTGCTCAGTCTCTTTCTCTCTCAAAAATAAATAAACATTAAAAAAATTTTTTTAATACTTTGTTAAGTGTCTGCACAAGAAGTGTTTGCTCAAATCTGCTTAAGTAATTTGAAGAAGCAATTAAATATATATTTGCACATACATATACACAGATTTATAATATATAGATTATATATATAATTCAATTCAAATATACAGGTATTATTATTTAAAAGTTCAATTCATTACTGTAAACATAAGAAACCATAATTTGTTAATACAACTTCCAGGAAAAGAGAACTTTTGAGTGTTTCAATTAAATTTATCCTTTACCATGTAGATTCAATCCCCTCTATGCATATTTAATATTTTTAATAAGAACATACACCTTGGATAAAGGATTTTGAAATCAAAAGAAATATATATACTAACACTGAAATACACACAGTAAAACCTCTTTTATAAAAGCCGCTTTAGAGAACCGAATCAGTATGCAGAGGGCAGATGTTCCTTTAATATAGCTCTGTGGTTCAGGACATCTCTAAAACCCTGGATCTATTTGTAAAAAAAAAAAAAAAACGTGAAGTGTGTGTTTCCACATAATTCCCCAGTAACATGCATTTTTGTTGAGAGGAATGATGGCTTTGATGAGGTACCTAAAATCAGTAAGAGGAATCTACTCTGTTAAGGGCAGAATGTCATTCTGCAATTGCAGGTGTTACACATTATAGGATGGCATTTGACACACAGCATATCTCCCATCTCTGTGAAGACAGTTGAGCATAGTGGACTATATCTGGATTCTGACAACTTGGATTTGAGTTTCAGCTCTGCAATTTACTTGCTGAGTAAATGCAGCTTTTCAAGTTTCAGGTTTCTGGTCTATAAAGTGATGATAATAATGCGTCCTACCTATATAATAGAATTGTTAAAAAGTTTTAAATCAAACAATTATTTACAAATTCTAATCCTCAAATAAAAGACAAGAAAAGATTCAGCATAAAAAGCAAGCTCTGCTTTGAGTAGACTGCTAGCTTCTAAGCCAACCTTCATGAACTCCTATGTAAGTAAAAAAAAAAAAAAAGATGCTCAAGCAAGATGCTGAAAAAATGTTTATGCATGATTTAAGTGAGTTTGGGGGAATAAAATTGACATGTCTGAGACTTTTGTGACAAGGAATGACACATAGATTTGTGTGCTTGGAGGTATCTTTCCCTCTTTAAAAGAAGAACTTCAGTTGAGTGAGATCCTGGTACAGTGGTGATTAACAGATAATAGTAGGAAACAAACCAAGAAGCAGGGAGAGACCAACACTCCTTCATGAATCTTCTTGGTGACATCTCCAAAAGAAACATGGACCAAAAGAAAAAGAAGCATGTAGTCACTGAGAGCATCTATTTGGGAACACTCATAAGATTCTCTGTGGGGACTTCCAAAAACAGCTGAGGACATTTTAGGTGTATATATGGAGTAGTGGTGAAGTTTATACTCTCTTATCAGGAAATATGGAGGGAGCAAGAAACCCTGCTACATCTAATATCATCACTGAAGAAACAACAAAGTTATAATGCATTCTGCTCTATTTTTCTTCTACTTCATATCATGGGTGCTTGTTTGTATGCAAAAATTCTAAATAAATTCAATTGTTTATATACTTCTGCTATTTATAGTTTGACCAATTAAATAATTACTGTATTTTCATATACAATGAAGCATATATCCCTGTGAAGATTATGCATGTTATATCTGCCTGATATGTCCTTCTTAAAAGAGTATTTCTAAAATCTCTCTTTCCCATTTCTCCCTCCCTGCCTTTCTCTCCCTTCCTCCTCCCCCCCCCCACCACACTTGAATAAATATTAGAAGTCTTAAAGATTGATTTTACACTTCCTAGATTAAAGAAGGATTTGTTAATTGCCATACTTTAGACAGTATCTTGTTCTACCATAGCATAAACGCCACAGATTGAATGAGGTTTACCCCTTACTCCTTATTTTTAAAACTGATTTGTACTTTTCTTTCAGGAAGAGATTTTATTTAACAGGATTATTATCAATGTTATAAGTACTTTTTTTCTAATGTCTGATGACAAAAGATTTCCTGTTTGTAGATACTTTTATAAGGTTTTGATCAAAACATTGTAGTATCCATGTATATAACAATCAAAAATGTTTTCAAGGACAAATGAATATGACTTGAAATCTTAGCATTGTCTTTAATACCATTTTCTCCTTCTTCCAAACTCTAATTTTTCATCAAGCATTTAGTTTTCTTCTTGATTTCTTGCCTGCCTCATCTCTGTGTGCACACAAACCACAATGCTCCACATTGCTGTGCCTCACACTTCTACTTCATCTTCCACGACTGATATCTCCCCTTTGCTCAGGGAACTGTCATGATTAAAGCAAGTTCAAGCATTATGTCTTTTATGAAGGTTTCTTGAATTTCCATCTTCACTATCAGGTAAAATTAACCACTCCTTCATCTATGCTTCTTTGTAACTGCCTGATCAGTCTTCTTCCCATGTATGGACAAAAACCTCATGAATTCCATAAAATGTCTGGTATCCAGACTGGAACATGTGCCAACCAGCAATTTGATACTTCATCAAACTCATATTGTTTAATATTTATTTTAAAATAATAGGAAGAAATTTCCATTAATAAAACTGTATATACTTTATGTTCAAAATAAAGACTTATGTCATATGCACATAACATTTTAACTCATACATAATTGGAATTGTTTCTTTAAGCCTTCTCATCACTTATAATTGAATACCATCAGGCAATATGTTTACATGTTCAGCAAACTTCTGTATCTTCCTAATTCTTGCTTCCTTTTGTTCAATCATTTAATAACCAGATTTTAGCCAGGCATTATATTTCTTAGACTGGTATACATATAGATATATGGCTTAGACTGGCTACATACAGATATAACAAAAAGCCTTGTCTAAAATATCCTATTAAAGTTTTTGTTCTGGCTTTCATTATGTTTCATCAAAATACTTTCTAATGAGTCTATGCTTTTAATAGTTGCATGTCCAGATAACACCACCAAAGAATATAAATAATTATCAATAGGATAAATAGACACTTTCAATTTTAAATATGTAAAAAACTATATATGACATTATTTTCAAGATTCTCGATGACCATTTAGATATTCACAATAAAATATATTTCATACTCTATGTATTGCTAACTGTTTAGGTTTTTATTAAAGAAGTTTTTAGCATAAAATTCAAATGGTATAAGTTGGAAATAAAGTCATTCTAAGATAGCTAGTTCTTAAACATTGCCTTTGAGAGATGCGTTTTTCTAACTGAATTTAACCTGAAGTGTTGATAATCAACCTAACACAAATCTAACTGTAATCAGAAAGCTCACTCTATTCTGATAAGTTTCTCACTTCACACTCCTTTGATGACCTTGGTCTGCTCCATCTCTAACATAAATCTTGCACTTAAATAACCTCGTGACCAGGTCATGAAGCTAAATGGCATACTGGAACAGGGGAGCGGGAGAGTTCAGCAAACTTCTGTTATCTTCCTAGTTCTTGCTTCCTTTTGTTCAATCGCTTAATAACCAGATTTTAGCCAGGCAGTATATTTCTTAGACTGGTATTTTCAAACTTACTCCTATTGCTTTACTTTTCCCAATTTAAACAAAAATTAACGTAATGTTTAATAATGTTACATATTTAGTATCCATAGTCCTTCAAAATATAGATATCTCTCTCCACCTGTAAGTCCATCATTTTGATAGTTAACAGTTACAAGTCCTTAGTGGCACGGCTGGCCACACATTTGGCACATCCTGAAAATCCCAGAACTGATGCAATGGAAAACTACCTAAAGTTCAAAAGTACAAGTTATAGAATTCTCATATGTGCCTTAAAGCTTATCTAGTACAATTCTATAGGATATTTTGAGGGCATGTGGTGGGCAGTGTCTGTGTTGTTATGAGACTTTGACAAGGAAAAGAAGGGAGTGGTTGGAACATACAGTTTTGGGAAAGGAGATTCTAAAATTACAAAGTATTTTTAGTCACATAGCATTTTTTGGTCACATAGCATTTCTTAAAATACCAAAATAACATTGGAGTAAGACATAAAACGTCTGTTTATTTTTAGAGATTTTTTTAATTGGTTTTAAAGTTCAGTTATTTCAGTGATCTGGTTTAGACTCAATAATTTTCATAGATCAAGAGACTAGACTAAGATCCTGACCCTCTTGAGTGATGTAAGAGTCACAAACAGAACAGCTAAGCACCTAGGCACCAAGAATTACTGAGAGATTTCTGAGGAATGAAATGCCTCTTCACCTCTCAAAAATTCTGATGAATAGTTAAAACAGATAAGATTTTACAGATTATACACTGTGGCTGCAGAGCACATAGATTGTTGGTATACTCAGAAAACTGGAAACATGGCCAAAATTAGAACTGAGATATACTTTCTGCTATAGCATACTTTTCCAATATAAGAGTTAAAACCATATACTGTTTCAGCATTTATACTAGAGGAAGATTTTGAGGTAAAAATAATTTATTATTTCCCATTTTACAGATAACAAAATATAATCTCAATGGATGAATGCATAAACAAAATATGGTATATACACTCAATAGGATATTATTCAGCCTTAAAAAGGAAAAAATCCTGTCACATGCTACCACATGGTAAACCTTGAGGACATTACGCTAAGTGAAATAAGAAGCCAAATACTGAATGATTCCACTTATATGAAGTATCCAAACTAGTCAAATTTATACAAACAGGAAGTAGAATCGTGATTACTAGGGGCTCAGGAGATGGAGAAATGAAGACTCCATTTAACAACACTAAACTACACTTAAAAATGGTTAAGGTGGAAAATTTCATGGTTTTTGTCACACAAAAATAAATTCAACTTCAATGATATATAAAACTAGTTAGTAACTGACAGTTAAGACTTGGATTGTGATTGAAAATCTCCAATTTTTTTACCCTGGATTCCTCTGTGCCAATTATTTCTCCAATAATCTCTGCGTGGCTGACTATATTGCCTACATGATTGTAAACCTGTGTCAACCATGCATCAGCATTCCTATGCAGGACAATCAGAAATGGGCAAACGCCCTTGTAGAACAAAATCTGAGGAAGCAAAACCCCCATCTTGCCATACTTGGAACCCAACATTCCAAGGGAAAACATTAAAACTATCTTTTTTTTAACAATGAAAACAAGTGATCAGTATGGTGTGATCACAAAAATAGGTCATTGGTCCACTGACTTGACCATTTCATTCCCTTTTATAATGGTTACTTTCTGTTATGGAGAAATAGCCATTGAAAGGTAATGCTTGGTAGGTACACAGCCATCTCCAGGAAATGAGGCCTGAGGACATGCTTTACTCATGTGGTGAGAAAAAGTTAATTTTCACAGCCCTCCACTCAAACCAACATTTTATCTGTTGGCATGTTTACAAGGAAAGTTGGAAATCAAATAAAGGATAATTGCCCATTCTCAACAGGATGTGGCAACTTTCATCTATGATCCTTTATTTTCAGGCTTCAGCAAGGCTTCCCAAATGAGCTAAATGAGGAAGGATTCTGATGGAGGAATGATGTTAAGACCTTAGTCTGTGTTCCTCCCAGATGCCAGATTAATTGCTGTAATATAAACGCGCAGCACAATGTGTTCTCCACTGATTTCATCCACTTATCTAGGGCCTGTCTGTGATGATTTCCACTAATAGCCAAACAGTGCCCTGAATAACTCACTGAGTTGTACAAGATTGATCCAAATTTGAATAAAGCTTGTATCTGGTAAAGTTAAAAAACTATTAGGATCATTCCAATAAATGCTGATAATTTTCTCCATTAGATAGTAGAATATGCCATTGTTAAATCTTTCTTGAGTGCTTACTAACATCACTTTTCTTACAAGGATTTGTCTTTGGGGTACACAGGTTTTCTAATAAGGGAGTAGGCATACCTTTCATGAGGACACAAGTATTGCTACATTGTGTGTTTTTGCTGTTGTTATTGTCATTACTGTTTTCTTTTAAATAATTTCTGTTTATGATATCCAACTTCCCTTGGAAATTTTGCCTCACTCCATGAGGTTGGGCTACAGGGAAACTTGTGTGGCATGCCTAAGCTACATCCAAAATCAGATTTCTTTTCCAATATTGACCAATATTGATCTTTGGATCAAGCCAGGGGGCTGAAGTTCTTTTTAAAACCGAATCTCTTCCTTTGAGAAACTCGATTCCTCAAATAAATATAACAATACTAGATCCACCCTGCCAGGCCACTGGGTACAAACACAAGAATTCTTTCAAAAGCCTTCTACATAGGGATGTAGGACCTAACTCTGGAACCACTGGGAGGCTGATGGCTTTTTAAGTCGAAGGAATCTAACAGCACAAATTAGAATGGATCAGAAAGGGAAAAGTTTGGAGGCAGCGAGGCAACTTAGTAGGCCATAGTAATCGCTCAAGAAAATGAAGTCTTGAACTAAAATAGTGACAGTGGGAATGGAGAAGAATAGATAGATGAAAGGGCAATCACAGAGATAAAACTGGCAGGTTGTGCCAAACTAGTGAATGTAAAATACAGAGTAGGAGGAATTTTATCAGAGTCATCTTCCTAAAGTGGAAGTAAGATCATATTCCTCATCTGCTACATCCCTGCAATAGCTTCCCAATACACTTGGAGTCTAAAAGTCTTAAAAGGCTTAATATAATCTGGCCCCAGCTCATTTATTCAACTTCACTGTTCCTCAACTTCATTGCTGTCCAATTTTTTTTTTTTATATAAAGCTCTAGCGTCACTGGATTTTCTTTCCTATCTCAGTGCCTACGCACTTGCTAGTCCTTTCTGCTTGGAACTCTTCCCCTAGGCTTTTGCATGACCATCATTTTCTTTCCACTGAGATCCCAACTCAGATCTCTTTCCACCTCTTCAGAAAATTATTCACTGTTATACATCCACATCCCAATAGTCACTTTTTACATCACCAGATTTGTCCTCTCTAGAGAACCTATGTACCTGAAACTATCTTGTTTTTGACATGATTATTGTCTGTCTCTCCATACTAGAATGTCGACTCCCTTGGGACAGGAATCCCCTTTATCACCAGTGCCTACCATGTGATAGGTTCTCAAAGAATACTTATTACTGATATACAGATATACATATACATACACATATACATATACACTTACATATGTGTAAATGTGCATGCGCATACATACCATATTTATAAATATACTTCACGGTAAAAAGTTATAACTTGATATTAAAACTATCAGACTCAGATAGTTTGTGAATTCTAAGTGTGATTCCTGTACTGAGGTAAGAAGTATTAATTTATAAGTCTAACAATTGTTACATATTGAACTCTACAAGAGCTAAAAATACTTTTGATAGAGGAGAATCTGATTGGGAAAAAATACTCATCTAGAAATAAATTTCTAACCCAAAGCATCTAAAAAGAAGCAAAATGAATCTCAATCTCAATTTTAGCCCAATAATTTGTAAATTAAAAATCATATTTTGGAGACATGAAAATAAGGGAGGTGGCACGTTCAAACCACCCATGACCATATTATTCTGCTGGATTATTAAGTAATAAAATTAATTTCTCTAGTAGCAGTAGTAGGTAAAATTCAGATAAAACTAATTTTTAAAGAGGACCTTATTACTCCAACTAGATCTGATAGAGTCTATTTTATGAGGCAGAGGAAAGGACGTTCAGGTTCTATAGCCCAAGCCATGTTTCTTTATATACATCACAGGGCTATCAAAAGAGTTAAATGAGTTAATCATTTTTTTTTATTCTTAAAAAATTTTTAAATGTTTTTATTTATTTTTGAGACAGAGAGAGACACAGCATGAGAAGGGGAGGGGCAGAGAAAGAGGCAGACACAGAATCCAAAGCAGGCTCCAGGCTCTGAGAGGTCAGCAGAGCCCGACGTGGGGCTCGAACTTAACTGCAAGATCATGACCTGATCTGAAGTCGGATGCTTAACTGACTGAGCCACCCAGGTGCCCCAATGAGTTAATCATTTTATATCAACTTTATACCTCATTTTCAAATCATTTTTGATTTGAAGTTTCACTGACGGTCCAACATGGATCATTCTGAGTTCCACCTATCATCAGCAAAGTTCCAGGGACCTCAATGATTACTTTGTGCTAAAAGCAGCATTGGATGTGTTGAGGACATGGGGTAATTGATCATGACTGAACAATGTGAGCGCTACACAGTACCCACATTTTCTTCCTAATTTAGAACTCAATCATTTGAAAACAATTATATTAGTTGGGGGAAAAAATGGCTCCTACTCAAAGAAAATGTATTCCATCAAAAATGGACTGGGGCGCTTGGGTGGCTCAGTCAGTTAAGTGCCCTACTCTTGATTTAAGCTCATGTCATGATCTCTCAGTCCTGAGTTTGATCCCTGCATCTGGTTCCTGCTGTCAGTGCAGAGCCTGCTTGAGATTCTCTCTCTCTCCCTCCGTTTCTCTGCCTCTCCCCTACTCTCTCTCTCTTTCTCTCTCAAAATAAAAAAAACTTAAAAAAAATTTTTTTAATGGACTCCAGACGGGGCACCTGGGTGGCTCAGTGGGTTAAGCTTCCGACTTCAGTCCAGGTAATGATCTCATGGTTCGTGAGTTTGAGCCCTGCATCAGGCTCCGTGCTTATAGTGCAGAGCCTGGAGACTGCTTCAGATTCTGTGTCTCCCTCTCTCTCTCTCTGCCCCTTCCCCGCTCACACTCTGTTGCTCTCTCTCTCTCTCTCTCAAAAAGAAAGTAAACATTAAAAAAAAAAAATTTAAATGGACTCCGGGCAATAGAATAATTGCTCATCAGATCTATGGATCTCACTACTCGTTCGACACTTTCCAATGCTGCCAAAATTGGATGGGCGCATGACAACGCCGACCAATCCTATTGCTTTTCTTTACCATGGTGCACCTCTGCCTGCAGGGCCTCTTCAATGATCTTTGACTTACCGAGGCTGTGGCAGCAATGGCATGAACATTAAACAGAGGAATGGCACCTGTCTTCAGGGAGACTTCAATGAAAATAAGCCTCTTGAGCTCTGTTTAATGGTACTTTCTATTTCAGCTCCAGTAAACATACACTAAGACTATGAATTCTGAGAAATATAACTTACATTGAAGCAACTTGAAGATGAGGTAAATCATTCCAGTGATGTAGCATTAAGTTCAAATGAGGAAAATACACAAGGTTATTAAAGAAGTTTTTTTTTCAAAGAGTCACAGAAGTAACCACTTTGAGTATCTGATAATCATTTGAACCAAAATTCAATTCCATCATGGACTAGAAACACAGTTTCATTAAAATAATATTACAGTGATGCTTTTGTATAAAATGTTAGTTTATCACATATCAAAAGTAAAGCAGGAATGTCACAATTGTTTGCAAAAAAATATATATTTTCTTTACAAAATCTTTGCAGAGGCTGGCATTTTATTCAAAAATGTATTATTTCAAGTCAGTCATTATAAAAGCAATTTACTCTTCAGGATAAAGAATTACAGGAATATTAAAATAATTCAATACTTCTAAAAATATTAGTGAACTATCCTCATATGCTCATATTATCTTATATGTGAACATATGTTTACATAATTTATATAATAACTCACACATTTTCAGTATTATATATTTTACCTAACATTACTCATTTTCAATAGTTTTATGTAATCTTCATAATTTTAATAGCTCCATGCTATTTTATTCTTCAAGTTTTTCTTTTCATATATGTTGTCCTTTTCTAATATGGTTTTGAAATATAGATCATATTCTCTTTTGATGTTTTAGAATGAATTTAAATATTTAATATCATTCAGATTAATATAACATCTGATAGGCATTACTCATTATTTATTAACTCATAACCACATTATCAACCACAAACTTATTTTTGTTCTCTTTATTTAAATAAAAAAATTCAATTGGGGATTTTTGCATCTGAAACCCATTCCACTCCAAGCTTACTACTTTGTAGTAGGTAATGAAGTTTAGTATTTGCATAATAAATTTTTTATCTCTTATGTTCTGCTTTTGTTATAACAAATAAGTGAATCAGAAATAATTCCTTTCATTTACTAGGGTCATGTAAGTAAACATTAACTCACACATACATACACCTTTTATCATGTTATCTCTAAAATGAATGGTTGTTTTCTTTTGTAATCTTAAAACCACATTCCAGCAACCTTCCTAATCAAAATTTTTCTTTCCCCTTCTCCACATACCCAACTACCTCAACCTCACCTCAATTTCATTTTTCTTCTGGAATTCTAAGATTTCCTTTAAATAACAGCCACCAAAAAAAAAAAAAAAAAAGATATGTATATAGTAAGTATTCTGAAAGTTTTTAAGTCAGAGAATCTGTTTCACTAGTCCTCACAAGCTGAAGAGCTTTATTGGAATACGCTTTTTCCTTTAAAGGTTTTTTTTTCTAAAAAAATTGTTTTTAATATTTACTTTTATTTTTGAGAGAGAGAGAGAGCACAAGCTGGGGAGAGGCAGAGAGAGAGGGAGACACAGAATCTGAAGCAGGCTCCAGGCTCTGAGCTGTCAGCACAGAGCCCAATGCAGGCTCAAACCCATGGACTGTGAGATCATGACCTGAGCCAAAGGTGGACGCTCAACCAATTGAGCCACCCAGGTGCCCCTTTCCTTAAAGGTTTTAAAGTTATTATTCCATTTTCACTTTTACTGATTGGTGAAGAGAAGAAATACAACATTTTCTTGACTTTGGTTCCTGTGATGGTCATTTGGCTTCTTCTGTACAAAAGCGTAAATGATGATTTTGTATTTTACGTTTAGAGACATTTAAAGACTGCATTGCTGGTGAGATACTTATGTACTTATTTTCTTAAAGACCCATGTTTAGACAATGTCATAAACTTATCCTACCTGCTCAAAAGAAATTGATGATCACAGATATCTACAAAATATGACAGGGCTTTTATTAGCAACTACCTTCACTGCATTATATATGCAAAGTTTTGGTTCTCTGTCAATGAAGGTATCTTCTCAAATACTTTGTATGGTTTGATAGTTTCTTTTATTCCCAATTTTTGCTCCATATCTTCCCAGCTTTTGTGAGATTGAGGAAATACCCTTACAACAAATACCTCTACAAGTAGAGGTCTACAGCTTTATTTCTCTTAATGAGTAATAAAGACAGACATAGAGAAACGAAGAGCCAGGATGAACCATTGGGTTACATACCAAGGAGAAAAGACCCAGCTATTAAAAGGACCCATTGATTAAATCATCCACAAATGAAGAGATCAGTGGTCCAGGGTCAATGTTTTGTGTCCCAGACACATTATCATAGGCAGAAATGCTTTCTTCACTACCAATTTTGCTTCTGTTGATTTTCTCCTCCACTGGAGAAGCTAGAATAGAGGGGCTACTTTAAAGGTTGGTATGGTCAGAGGTGCCTGGGTGGCTCAGTCAGTTAAGCATCTAACTCTTGATTTCAGCTCAGAACATGATCTCACAGTTTGTGGGATTGAGCCCTGCATCCAGTTCCACATTGACAGCATGGAACCTGCTTGGGATTCTCTCCCTCTTTCTTCCCCACTCCCCTCCTCTCTCTCTCTCTCTCTGTCTCTCTCTGTCTCTGTCTCTCTCTAAAAATAAGTAAACTTAAAAAAAAGGTTGGTAGGGTCATTAAAGCCATCTACAATAGCCTTAAAAACCTATATGCACATTATCTCTTTTCCTCACAAAGTCTAAGTCAAGCACAGAGAAACTCTTGAATAAGAAATTTTCAGTAGGATAAGAGATCATAGTACTGCCTACTTCTCTCATTAAACCAATTACAGGAAAAACTGAGCACAGAGGTCTGAAGAGGTAATTGAGGCATTTCTCTACAACTGAGATGAAAAATATTCAGTGTGACCTTCAATGCTTTTCTGGAAGACTTCTGAATTCCCTAAATACAAAACATATTACAATTTAAATATAATGCACTTGCCCAAAGTTCCCAGAATTATAGGGGTTCAAGTAAAAACTGTAAGATTTCAGGTAGATTTCATTTTCAGTTCACCTAGTCTTCTCTAACTACCATCAAGTCTTGCAACAATAATGTGGATATGTCAAGCCAAAACATTTATTAGACCAAATCACTTAGATATGTATATTTCCCATGTACTCAGTAACAACTGAAGGTGTCACTGAAGCAGAAAAAAAGATTTAAACATCATTCTAGTTTTGAATCCATTTGGGGGGAGAAAACTGTGATTGGACAAGAGGAGTAAAAGGAAGCTGGGGGTACCTGGACCTGAAGAAACTGGAGAGAGAAAGGAACTACCAATAAAGGTTCCAGTAAAGGAACAGGATCTTTGGCCACAAGACCCAAAGGGTGAGTGGAAGAAGCTCCGTACTTGGAGATGCTTGAGAGTGAACCACCCTAATTATTGTCTGAAAGCCACTCAGTGTCCAATAGTCCTGGATACTTGTAAGTGCCCCACCGTGAAGACACAAATGCTTTGTATTAAGATGGGAGCTTGAAGAGAAAATCTTTCCCCTGTCCAAGGTAGGGAGAAGTTAATACCATTTAAGAAACTTCCTGATGGTAGAAGAAACCATGGACAAATCGCTACATTTTCAAACACATTCAAACATTTTTCATAGTTGAATCTTTATTGTATATATATATTTTGTGTACTTTTTAAAAAATAAACACCTTTTCTCACTATCAAAATTTCTTCCTATAGCATGCCTAGTGGCCATATAATGTTCTATTCCATCAGTTACTAAAAACTATTCCCTTATTTGGCTATTAACGAACATAAAAGCCTGAGATGAACACTTTATTTTTTTTTAACATTTATTTATTTTTGAGACAGAGAGAGACAGAGCATGAACAGGGGAGGGGCAGAGAGAGAGGGAGACACAGAATCGGAAACAGGCTCCAGGCTCTGAGCTGTCAGCACAGAGCCTGACGCGGGGCTTGAACTCACGGACCGTGAGATCATGACCTGAGCTGAAGTCGGACGCTTAACCGACCAAGCCACCCAGGCACCCCTGAGATGAACACTTTAAAACATAAATACTGGAAGATTTCTCCAAGGTAGGTTTTGGAAATTTAATTACTGGTGAAAAAGGATGTACAACTTTATACTTGCCAAAATGTTTTCTAGAAGAGTCTTAAGAAATTCTTCTCCCATCAGGGCCTATGTGAATTACCTTATCCTATCAACATAAGCACTGAATACCAGTTTCTTTTAATATTTTTTATTAAGTCAAAATGGTATTTATAGTTTTAATTTATAATTATTCATGAGATTGAATATTTTTCATACATCCATTATATGTGTGTATATCTTTTCTGACATGTTTCTGCACAAAGAATCTCTTATTGATTTATGTGAGTATATCACATAAGGATAGAAATTCTTTGCCTATTTTTTGTTATAACATTGCCCCATTTATTGTTCAAACTTTAATTTTATGACGGTTTGACATCAAAGAGTCCTTTATCCCTTGACATTTTCTCTTTTTGTTTCTTTCCATTATACTCAGAGACCAAGTAAATGCCTAAATAATTATTACCCATACAGAAATCAAATAAATAAATACCTAAATTAAATAACAGGCTTTGCTATTTTTTTCATGCTGTAACTTAATTTACCTGGATTTTTTAATGTATTAAATACTGTTGTATAACAAACCACACCAGGGTAACTCATCTCTGCTCCAAGTAGAACAGCAAGGCAGCTAAGGAGATGCACTACCAGGATCCTGTTTTCAAAGGATTGGCTACCCAGTTGTGGGTTATACAGTCAGCAGACACCTCCAGCTGTCAGCTCCTTCAGAGTCTACCTCAGGTATAGAAAACTACTTTATGTGAGGTCACATCCTTTCCAGAACAGCTCAACCTGATGACTGAGCAAGGGAAGGACCTGAAGGTCTGGCCATTTTAGCTCTATCCTGAACAAATTTGATGGGCAAAACTCACTATAGAGTTTCACATTTCATTGGCAAAGGCTTCATCAGACCTTTACGGTAGTTTAGATTCTTCCTGTGCCCAAACCCCCCTCTCACACAGATGCTGAACTCTACTAACTACCTGCAACATTAATTCTATTTTGGTGTATGCTTCCAGAGAACCTAACCAGCAGTAGGCAGCTCAACTGAGTGTGGAAGATCCTCTTTTAAGATGGCTCACTCCTGTGGCAGATAAAGTAAAGTGGCTGGTAAAAGAGAGCTCAGCTGGACCTGAGGACTGAGAGCTCTAATTTCTCTTGATGTGGTCTCTCCAAGGGCTGTTTGGGCTTCCTATGGCATGGTGGTTTGTTTTTATAAGACACAATATGAAAATGCATATTATGTTTTTGTAAAGTACAAAGCTGAAGTATTTTTCATCACTGTATCAATTATATTGTCCAAAATCTCTATACATTTTTGGCTGCCCTGTATAAAAGAGAGAATTTCTGCTTTTCAGCTTTAGAATGTATTTGATATGTATATTCCCTACGAATGATACCCATTTGATGACAAACTGAGCCCTTTGACACAATACTATAAAACTAAAGTAAAACTGTGTTTGTGGTAGTTATCTCCAGTTACATGCATAATTTTTATTTAAATCTTCACCTGTGTTAAACAATAATTTTAATGAGTTAATGGCAGAGAATGAATGTTTATTTCATATTTAATATTAAATATAAAATTTCCAAAATGGGTATATAGGTTTTTGTAATTGTCACAAATCTTTGAAATCCCCTAGCATGTGTAACTGAAATCAAATGAATATTCAGCAACACACCTACTACACACAGATTGATAGGATGGGAATACTGCTCTTAACACACTAGAGGTATTACAAGGACAAGAATGAAGTCCTTCTTCTTCACATAGGAATGTCTCCCCAGTACAGTGACTGTCATATTATTATGATTAAAACATAAAGGATACTTTATCTGCATTGTAACCAATATTATAATTCAGAACTTGAGATCTCAGCTTATGTATGCTGTCATTATTTATGAAGAGTCTTAATGGGCACAATACCTTCAGGAATCTTTCATGGAAGATTCATGAAATTGAAATATCAATGGAATTTTACTTCTTTAGCTCATAACATAGTTTTCAAGTTATCTCATATAATTACATCATTTAGCATGAGGTAGACTATAACCATAAATGTTACTCACTACACTCCTTTTTAACATCTCCTGGGGAAAATACTCTGTTTTTAAAAGACACCATGTTGCTAACTAATGGTAGCTTATGTAATTCATTATGACTTTTAGATGTTTTTCGAAAAAACTCGGATCTAGCTCATTATTCATTTTATATTTTATGATGTGGTTTTTGTTCTTTGAGTGTACTAGAATGTCCTTATATTTGTTTCTTGCTCATCAAGGTCTTTTAATTCTGTTCCCAGTCTCCAGGAGGCTGATGCTTCTGCCCACCACCACCCATGCATTCCATCCTACCTTATCATCAAGATGTTCTTTCATGTAAAACTTAATGAAGGTGTTGACTTACATGCAAGTCAGCCTAACAATGTCTTTGAAGTACCTGCTGGGTATACAGCACAGTACTGAAGTTAAAAGAAAATACAAAGGAAACAAAGGATATAGTTCAGCTCTTTAAAAAGACTGTACTTGAGATGAAGAAAATAACAGAAATTGAAGCATATTTTCCCAAGGCAACAACTTCATCCATTATGTCTAAGTGCAGATTCCAAGTGAAAACTGAGTATACATTAAATGCTTAGAAATTAATGGTATCATATGTGAGATCTGTCAGGGGAGGTCAAAATGCATATTACTGATGAGGGTGTTGAAACTAAGACAGGACTAATTCCTTCTTTAAAAGCTACTTACCATGCCCCGTTTCATTTTGACTCTGAACAATAAGTTGCAATCCTTTTTGTCTAAAGCCTACACAACTGTGCATCTATAAAACTGTTCTTCAAGATCCTCATGTGCTATAGAAAACATGTATATATTATATATATGTATATATAAAACTAAAGTGGATAAGTTAAGAGAAATAAAGAACTAATTGTGAAAATTTCCATACACTATCCTAATTCACTAGAATAGATTATATAATATTGATACATTCTATAACAATTAACTGTAATTTTAGGCATTTGGAATGTTAAAAAAATATCCTAACAGTGCTTGTCCTGCTGAGGTTTCTGAGATGCCTCCTCCAGCTCAGAATTCAATGATTGCATCTTCATGTGCCAAATTCTGTTAAAGATTCAATTCCTAACCTAGTAAACTCCCAGACTATGCAGTTTGGATTTGGAACTGTTCTCACCTCTAAGACAGAGGCCAACCAGTTCTCACTGGATTATATGTTGTATATCAGTCTGTGAATGAAAGGTTTTGTGCCCAGATAATTCTGGAAATGCTAAGTACAATATTTTTCTCTTAGAGAACTTTAGCATTTAAAGCTCTGACAAGCAACTCAGCTTTTAAAAAATGTATTTGACTCTGTTTAGCCCAGTATTTTCCAAACGTCTTCAGCCAAAGAACTCCATTTAGTATAATAACTGCTGACATCCTACAGAAACAGAGTTCCAAAGGATAGTCATAGGGAAATATTGATCTATCAAACCTCCACTTAATAAACACTTAGTAAGCATTTTCTTCATGAAGTTGGTGTTTTTTTTATCTATGCCATGGAGGCAATTAAGATGAGTTAGGCATCACCTGTGTCTTCAAGAAACTTTCAAAGAGATGAAGGAAACGGAAGATTAAAAGCTAACTGCATTCTCAAGAAGAAAAAGTTCAGTGCCATGGTAGAGGTCCAAAAGAGCATGCAGTTGGATTCCAAAGAAGGAAGTAAGTCCAATGAGATCAGAGAGAGCTTCAAAGACAATGTGGAATTATGAGGTCGGCCTCATAGGAAGATAATATTTTGCTATGTGGGAAGGTGATCCTACAAGGAGTTGATACCACGGGGAAAAACCAAGAGGTTTTGGAAGGGTCAAAGAACAGATGCACTGGAATGTGCATAGAAGGGAATGAAGTAAAAAGTGAAACTGAAGTAAGGTCAGATTGTTTTGGCACCCAATTTTCATATTTAAGGAGCACCTACCATATAACAGTGACTTTTAGGAAAGCAATAGTTGAAATCAAGACTGACCATGTAAGCATAGTAGGTCAATAATTAAATCAAGATTTACAACACATTTTGATAAGATTTTACAACAGGCAAAGACTAAAAATCCTTAAGAGCAGGGAACCTTTGTACCACACACAGTGTCAAGATATGCATCCTAGAAGAATTCATAGTTGAAAAATGGAATGCTCAGGGCGCCTGGGTGGCTCAGTCGGTTGAGCGTCCGACTTCAGCCAGGTCACGATCTCGCAGTCGGTGAGTTCGAGCCCCGCTTCGGGCTCTGGGCTGATGGCTCAGAGCCTGGGGCCTGTTTCCGATTCTGTGTCTTCCTCTCTCTCTGATGACCCTCCCCCGTTCATGCTCTGTCTCCCTCTGTCCCAAAAATAAATAAACGTTGAAAAAAAAAATAAAAAAAAAAAAAAAAAGAAAAAGAAAAATGGAATGCTGAACTTTATTCTGTCAACCATGGAAAACCATCTTAAGTTGTTTGTTTTTAAAGGGGGCAATTGGATTAGATCTCTCTTTTCAGAAGAACTCAGGGGCAATGTGAAAGACAGACTGGCAGAACAGACAGGAGGCAAAAGACCCAATTAGGAGTAAGCTATTGCATTACCTAGTAAAGTTTCTAAGGACCAAAGTTAGGGCAGGGTCAACAATTGAGAAGAGGAACAGATACATATAAAAGAAGCTCACCATGTTCTAATGACCAATTAGATGCAGAGTTACAGAAGAGAGGAAAAGAAACATTTTCCAATTTCCTATCTGTGATAATCAATTACAATTAATTTATTATTAGAAATGTATCTGATATATCAGAACAAAATATCAGTAGACATGGAATACAAATGGTCTAAAGATGCATCAATCACTTAATTTCATTCAGAGACACATTTTTTCCCACACACACAGACATATTATTTTGTGTAAACAGTTACTATAATCCAGAAAGCCAGTCTGGTCATGATGAAGCAGAAGAAAACAATATAGTAGTTTCAATGAAATGCCCCAATAAGTTTTATTATCTCTGACCTTTTATTGAAAATCCATGAACCTCACTAGATACCTTTAGCTAAGAATATTTTCCTTTCAAATGCCATCAATTGATCACTGCCCAACAATTCCTAGGTATGTTTAATTTTGTGAGTGTCACAGCTTTGTAGAATATTTTATAATGTTTAATTTTCAGCTTCTCTATCTTCATCCAATTTTTTCTGTTAAATGTATATAAATTTAGATTCTTGTGATCTCTTACATGTAAATCATCTCCTCTTTCTACTCAACTAACCATAAGCATTAACTCATTTAATGAATAATTTATTATGATTCACTAGAAATATAAAACCTATTTAACAACTTTATTTTGGAATCAGACTGGTTCAATTCACTTAATCACAATAGTGGTTTTAGGACATCAAGGGTCAAAAATCTGTCAAAATTAGAATTACATGAGTTAATGCTTATAAAGGCACAGCCTCTGACAAATAATAAACAGTCCTTAGGTGTTAGCTATCCTCTATTCAAGACTATACTAAGCAATTAAGCACTGCTTAAACCATCTGTGTAGGGTAGGGTTTCTTTCAACACTCAAATATCCAGGAAACCAGAGCTGGCATAGCTCATCTGAACAAAGGGGCATTCACAGCAGAGCTTGCCTAAAGCTGGTAGTTGAACTCCATGAACACAACTAAGCAACTTAGAGGGAGAGTGTCAAATGACCCTTTTTACTACCTTACCAAGACAGCAATAGAGACCTCAAGTGATATCTAATCATAAGTCTCTTACTTCATTTAGGACATTAAGAGAGAATTCCCTCTCTTAAAAATTTTAATCATCAAGTAAGCATAATTCCTGAGTAAAGAAAGATTTCTTCTACAAATTTGGCAGGCATTACAGTTTTTCCTGTCTTACTACACAGGAAGGGGCACACACAGCTTTGCAATATCTTGCTTATGAATAATGACCCCACTTCTATTATGACTTATGAGAAGCAAGAATTGCCATATGCCAATGCTGAAGAGCCCCTAGCCCCTTAGATTTTCTGAAAGACTTTCTATCACATTTTTACTACCTTGTGTCTTCCTATCAACTGGATCAAATGAATTCAGTAGTCTCTGAAAAGTCATAATCCTTCATGCAAAGTTAAATAGAAGTAAGGTGTGTGGGCTAGGCACTGTCTTCCTTGACAAGAACTGGGAAAACAATCCACCCAGTAATCATGAAAAGGCATGAAAACCCAAAATTGTGAACAAGTGTAGATTTTCCTCAGTGGTACAGAAACCATCAATCACACATTTCACATTGGTCAAGAATGTGTATGATACATATGCCTTGTCTGTTTTTAATTTAAGCATCTCTACCTGATCTTTAATTAATTTTTTTGCCTAATGTCAAATAAGATGGAACCATTTTAGTTCAATCAAAATGACCAAGTTCACAAATTAAGGAAGATTCCAACCTATCTCACTGTCTTTCAAGTATGATAATTTGACCGTTCATAAGCTTTGTCCTCCCAAATTTATGTCCCTTTGTGAGAGGGCCTTTAAAAAGTAAACAAAGTTAGGGTCTTGGTGTTCTTGTGTGCTGGAGCCCTTATGAGTTAAGTTTCTTGACTTGTTTAATCATTCTTGGCGAACTAATTCAATGATAGAACTCAGTCTTGTTTTTCCCTCTTATAGTTCTAAGACCATGTTTCAAATTATTTTTATGGTCATGTGTTCCAGTTTATAACTGCTGTCCTTTAAGACAGAATGACTTGTTTGACAGTTTGGCCCAATACAGTCACATGGTTTAATGAAGGTGCCTCACAGGCTGCTATGGAGGGAGAAAGAAAGAGAGGGAGAGAGGGGCAGAGGGACTGAAGGAAGGGTGGGAAGTGAGAGATGGACAAGTTCTCACCATTTTTAGCAGTGGATTTTCAGGTAAAAATTTTTGTTGGAAAAAAAGATTCTAAGAATGAAACAATATACAGGCCCATTTATAAGAAGAATATATTTCCTTGACCCCTTCTAGTTCTAATGCTTGGTTATTCTGTGGTTCTGTGATACTCTCTCTAGTGTATGATTCTCAGTGTAGCATGGGAAAACACATGTTTCCAAGGTAATCTGTGTATAATTCTGTAGTCTGCTCCTTTAATCTGGGTATTTACCAACTGGTCTTTTCAGTTGATGGGTGTGTGTGTGTGTGTGTGTGTGTGTGTGTTAACATACATAAAGTATTCATATATCTATAAATATTAAGTTGTCTTTTTTATCGTGAAAGAAATATGGGTTCCTATCTGACGCCTTCACATCTTAGGGATTTGTCATTGTTCAGTTTCAATAAAGGGTAGCAGGGTAACAGCGTCCCTGGGGTGATTTAAAGTGCTTTCTTAAGTAACCCTGGATATAGAGGATCCAGATATGCACATTTGAGTGGAACTAAGGTAATCAGGAAGTATTTATCCATTCTTCACTGTTGTAGCATGTTTGCCCTGAGGTGCAGAGCCATGTTCAGTCTAGTTTAGATGACAGATTTCAGCTCTCCCTGATAAAAATATTAAAGTCTTTTTAAACATTAAAAAATCCTTAATGCGTTGTTATTGGCTCTTTTCCCTTTGTTAAGAAGAAAATATATTCCCTTATTATTTTTCTTTATGGAGTGGCCTACTTACAAGTAGTAAGTTCCCCAGAGCTACAAAAGTTCAATTTGTGGGTGGATGATCAGTTTCAGCAATGTTATAAAAGGAATTCCTGTATTATATAATGAATTTTACCTAATAATCACTAAGATCCCATTTGTTTTATGATTCTATTATCCACCTTTTGTTTCTGGAAGTTCAAAAACTCCCACTTTCTCGCCATAGGTTGCATCTCCTCTCTCACTCAGATATTAAAACTCTGTAATTTTATACTTTATAGTCCTCAGTGAAGACAGAGCCTCACTCCTATTTTAACTACTTTTTTCAACTGTACTTGATTTTTACTGATTCTTTTTTTTAAGTCACCTTCTATACCGTAAGGTATAATATTAGATTTTTTCCAACATCCTTAATACTTTTTTCTTTGTTTTCTTGGATTTTTTTACCCTAATGTAATTCTATATCATGAGAACCATATGATAATGTGGGAAACCCCATGAGATGTGCTGGAAACTCTGCCAAAAAGACAGAAAGGAGTAACTTATTCTGAAAATAACTGACTAGCATAAAGGCCAAGCCCTTGTCCCAGACATGCAAAAAGTTACTTACACATCCCAACGTATTTCTCACAGCATCTGCAGGATATTATCTGGGTATATGGCTAGAGATACAAAACAATAAACAATGCTCAATACTGGATGAATGTCTTCATCCCAATTGTGAAAAATAAATTATTTCTGAACAAGTCCTCAGCCAACTTCAGAAGTACTAAAAATAGGATTCAATGGCAAACATCAAGAAGTGTGTTGAGACAACAGCTAAAAATGAAGGGCTCTCATCCTAGCTGGAAACCAAGGAAGGTAATCCAATGAAGGCAGAGGCAATACAGGGAAACAGTGTGATCTGTTGGGCACAGGCTACACCAGGGTCACCCCAGGTATCATGAGTATGGTCTATCCTAATTCCAACCAGGCATCCCATGCTCATCATGCATTCCCTGCCCTGGTAGAACTGACTCTGGGCACTGCTCATGTCTGAGCCTGGAATGAAAAACATCTGTGACTATAACTTTGCAAAATGTTTAAAAAAAAAAAAAAAGGATTGAAAGTCTGCCCTATAATTTCACATGTTTGCCAAAATCAGCTTTCTAAACACTCATTTTATTTTTCAGGATTTTTTTAGGCCTTCTCTCAGAATCTCTAATTCTGCCAATTCATGATTGCTTATCTGAAGATTATGTTCCAATTTTAAATCCTTAAGCATTTCCCTGTTTGAGAAAATGAATTTAGGAATGACATCTGGACTAGTTGGCACTTCTATGTGGTCTTTGCTGCACTGCAGGAATTTACTGACAGGATTTGTGACCTGGGGCATCGATTTTTGACAAATGTTCATATGGTAAAAAAAACTCTCATCAGCACCAAGTTCTATGCTGAAGAAGTCTCAACAAGCTTCTCTGAAAAGGCTGGCTCATTTTTTCTCCCTTTATAGTTTTCCGATTAATTATAAACTCCAACTACTAAGTTACCCATTCTCTCCTCTCTTTCCTACCCAGAGTGGAATTCTCTAAAGTTACTTCTCCAGTCTTGATATAAAAAATCATATTAATAAAGGTTTATATTCTTTTTTAACCAGACATTTCAGTAAATCTTCCATTTTTGTACAGGAATGAAACATCAGACTGTACATTGCTTATTAAATTCTTTATGTAAAAATTTATAACTATTTTCTTAAAATTATTGTTAGTATGATGTTTAACCTCTACAAGTCTCAGCTTTATGATCTGTAAAGTCAGAATTTTGTAGTAGTACCTATCTCCAAGAGTTGTTGTGAGCATGAAATGAAATGATGTATGTAAAAAGGCTTAGCTGTCTATAATCTGTAGTATTACCATTACTACTGGTTCGTTTATCTCTAAAGTATGAACTAATTGGTTTCTCCTGCTATTGTCCCTCTTTCCAGATGAAGCATGAGAGTGGGTTACCAAAACAGTGTGATGCAGCTATCCTGCATAAAAAGAAAGTAGCACTTCATGGCTGATGTTGGGAGGCTCACATGCAGGGCCAAAAATCTGAGACTCTTCTTAAAGGGTCATAAACCCAGTCCTAAGTGGCACAAACTGAGAAGAGCAAACAAAAATGAGAAAGCAAGAGGGTCCAGCATCATGATGAGCTGATGGGTTTTGCTAAGCCAAGGAGAAAATAGACAACGTTCTTATAGAGTCTCTGCTCACAAGTGAACATCCATCCTATATCATCCCTAACACTGAAAGATTAGAAAATTCCTAGGACTTCTTTATCATACAGAGAACAACAGTACAAACATGTATAACCTAGAATAGACAAGGCCAACTTTATGTTCTTAGCTAACCTTGACTCTTGGAGACATATACTCTTTTATCTTTAAACTTCTACTTTATTCAAGCAAAACTTGAGTTTTGAAAACTGGAGATTTCAGAAGCACTCAGCAGGCCTGAGGCTTATTGATAGATTTCAAGATCTTGTTGAGTACTTTAAACTGCAATTAATTATAACTCACTGTTCAGAAATTGTTATAAAACACCATTTTGTAATTGAATTGTATAAACATATATCCAATTTGCATTACGTTTGTTTTTAATGGTCTATAAATACTTAAATTCCATACATTTTCAAAGGTTTTACCTAAAACCTTAGTATCAATTCATACATACTAATGTTTATAATCTAAAAGTTGTTGTATATATACCATCTAATGGTATTTGATTGTCGTTATCCCCTACTTACCCATGACCAAACCTTAAACGTTGAAAGGTTACTTTACTAACTGGCCGGAGAATCAACATTAGAACCAGACAAAAATAGCCAGTCTTTTTCCTGAGTCCCATTTATTTTCTTTTCACGTTCAAATATTACTTATAATATGAAGAAATTTTAGGGATAAATGTAGTCAAGCAACTACCATACCATATTGTAAATGTCTATCTCTTGTCCACTGTCCCACTACCCTGTGGGATATTTGAAGTTAGAGTTTTACTCCCTGGGCTTAGCATCATACCTGAAACTTAGTCATTATTCAACAAATTAATTAGTAAATTGAAAATACAGTAGGACAAAATTGCTTCTAAACTATTAAACATTTAAACATTTTGAAATTTAAAACCAATTTATAATATGAACTCTGGAATTGGCATGATATCAAATGACTTATCTTAAATTTGCATTGCTTATGTTATATATACTCATATATGTAAATAGGAAAAAAATATTTATTGGAAAATACATTTAAAGGGAAAAGAGTTATAAATCTTTTAAACAACTCAAGAAGTTTTCATTTTTCACACCTTTCCTCCCATTTTTTTCCGTAAAAAAAAAAAAATCTCAAACAAGGTTAGACAGAAAGGCACAGATAATCCAAAGATAGCCTCACTATTCTCTGTACAGATAATGATAGCAAGGAAGAAAGAAGAAATAGAATCTCTCTGTTGATATACCAACCCAGTCTCAAGGATTTTTTTAAAAAAGATATCACTAGGTAGAGAAATCAGTGCTTTTAAATTCAAAATCTGTTTTACCAGGATTGATTTAGATCAGAACAGAACTTGAAATGCCATAATATAGATTTCTAACATTTAGCACTATCTTGGCATAAAATGTTGTCTTTTCACAGAGGAAACAAATAAGGGCCTTTTAAAAATTGAGTAAACAATTGTTAAGAAAACTGTCCCTGTGGGTATCTTCTGTGACTGCAAGTGGGAAAGCTGACTACAGTGTATCCACATGCTCATCAGGGCTGCCTTGATGGGGCTAGACAGAAACTTTTCCCCATGGGAAGCTGAGGAAGGCCTCTTGGGTCACTGCTCCCTGGAAGACTTACTGAGACCTCTATCACAACTACATAACAATCTTGGTCATTCCCTCTGCCCAACCTCCTTCACTCTGTGACAGGTGCTATTCCCAGGGCCCTTCTCAGTAAACCCACTGTACACGGGTCTCCATCTCAAAGTCTGATGCAGGAATCCACCCTAGGCCACCTGGCAACCCATGTATTTCCTCCCACCGGTAATATTGTTCACTCAGCACTCTAGAAAGTAACAATTTGCCTTGTATGAGCCTGATAAGGCTCTGAAAAACTTCATTTTCTGGCATTAAAAGGCAGACATGAACAATTACCTAAGCATTTTGGCAAGAATCAACAAAAACATTTCATTAGTATTGACACTGCTGTCAGCATGTCAGGGATTTGCTTTTTAACATTTTGAAATTAAGCAACTTTGGAAAAACTTTTGAGTGTCTTTGAAGGAACTAATAAACACAGGGCAATATCATTCTCAGGAGATCACATGTAAACTTGCTGATAATAGTGTTCATCAAACTTAGGAATTACAGCAAGACAAGTTTAGAGATTCTTCCCATGGCATAAATGCTCTTTTATTTTCTGCATGGCTTATAAATGTCCTCCTGCAATGTGGCATACCATCTATAACATTAGGTAAAATGCTACACATTGGAGACTTAGTTCTCATTATGGATGCATTGCATTTACATACAAATGGAAATAATTTGGCTATGTCTTCCAGCTATTGCAGGACCCTATCAGCTCAGCACCAAATGATTATAGCATCACAGCTCTTTATCTAGACAGACTCCACAGGGTAAGATCTTCTGGAAATATTCTGGAAGGCAAAAGAACTAAAGGCTGTTTGTGGTCCCTGTGTCTTTGCCCTATGTCTTTGTTGGTTTAAAATAAACAAACAAAAAAAAAAAAAAACAACACTCTGGAATTATCCACTGCCTTGTGAGATGCCCCACTTATGGTTCAGCTTCCCTCTTCCCCAACCACATGACTCTACCACAGACACACTTTTACCTGTATTTATAACTTCTATGTAGCCTGTTCTTTTTTTTCCCCCCATTTATCTCTTAGCTTTTAATATTATGGGACTTTGCTTTACTTAGTGGTATAATACTCTTAGATTTCATATTAACTGAGACTTTTTAATATTAAAATATCATCATATATGTAAAGGTTACCCACATTTTATTAAAATATTTTTTAATGTTTCTTTATTTTTGAAATAGAGCAAGAACACAACAGGGGTAGGGGCAGAGAGAGAGTAAGACACAGAATCTGAAGCAGGCTCCAAGCTCTGCGCTGTCAGCATAGAGCCCAACACAGGGTTCAAACTTACAAACTGCAGTATCATGACCTGAGCCGAAGTCGGACAGTTAACTGACTGAGCCACCCAGGCACCCCTTATTAAAATATTTTACAAGTACATTTTCCCAATTTTCTAATTTCATCTTGCAGTTTTCTACTAACTTTAGCATTTATGTATCATTTTCAACCTCATTTAGTTTATTACGTTCTTTTCTTTTATACTTCTACTGTGTCTTACAATTTTCTTTCCTTTAATTCTCAATTTTCTTCTTAAGTGTTCTTCTTAAGTGTTAATTTTTAGTGTAAGGCCATCTTAACCTTTAACCTGGAAAATTTCCATTTGCTTTTCTGATAACCTACAAGGATTCAGACTGCAGGAGCACAAATACTGGAGGACTGGATCAATAAGAGCTGGAAGCCTCTGCTGCAACTACAGTATGACACAACAGGCCCACCCAGGCTGCCTCTGCCCCAGAACCTCTGGTCCCCCTAATCAATGGCCTTCTGAAGTCAAAGGAGGTGTTTCCAGAGACTCGTCTCTATATACTCACATTCCAGGCACCTATTCTGCTACCTTACTGGCTGAAAATGGCTGTAAGAAACAGGAGAAACACCCTATCAAAACATTTTTAAGAAAAAGGAAATAACAACTCTACAGTTCTACCTTCCCTTCATAGTACTTAATTTAATCATAATCATATAGTTATGTGTGCCATTATTTACATAAAAATTATATCTCTTATGTTTCTCTTCATCACTGCTGAATGCCTAACCCAAGGTTTTATGCAAAGTACAGTATCAAAAAATACTGTTTAATGTGTAAATGAACAAATGAATAAACTAAATGTCAAATATGCTAATTAGGCAGTAAATTCACTGATTATTTTCTTACCTTTGGATTTTTTTTTATTATTGCTGACTTTTACTTGGCACAGGGTCTTAAACCAAAATTTTGAAGTCAGTGACTATTTACATACAGTTGTAGTGCAATGGCTTAAAGAATAAATTTAAAAATAAAAGTAAAAAGGAAGGAAGGAAGGAAGGAAGGAAGGAAGGAAGGAAGGAAGGAAGGAAGGAAGGAAGGAAAAAATAAATAAGGTGAATTTTGTTCTACAACTTTCTTTAAAACAATACTTTGTCCAGAATTGTATGAGCGATAAACTGAATACCTGTGCCCCCTCAAAATTTCTGTGTTGAAATATAACCTCTAGTGTGATGGTATCAAGAGGTAGGGCCTTTTGGAAGTAATTAGGTCATAAGAGTAGAGTCCTCATGAATGGGATTAGTGCTAGTGCCCTTTATAAAGGCAGCTGCAGTGAGCTCTCTAGTCCCTTTGCCATGCGAGGATACAATGAGAAGTTGGTAGTCTACAACCTAGAAAAGAGCTCTTACCAGAACCCAACCATACTGGCACCCTCGTCTCAGATTTCTGGCCTCCAGAGCTGTGAGAAATAAATCTCCTTTGTTCATAAGCCAGTCTATGGTATATTTGTTATAACTGTTCAAACTAAGACAGATTGTTGACAATGTTATCTTGGTTTGGTGTTTGCTTCTTAAGCTAAATTTGGAGTCTCTTTTTATTTCTCTTGTTATATTTTTTATCTCTGTGTTTTTATATCAAATGCTTAGACAGATAATCAGACTATTTCATAGTCCAAATGTTGGTTAATATTTTAAAATTGTTCTATTCACTTTCACATTTACCTCCTGCAAACATACTGTTAGATAATTTGAGAATAGTATGTCATTTATCTTGACATAACTACAGATCAAACTTCTAATTAATGAAAAACAGAAAGCCTCATAATACAATGTAATTCATTTTAACTCAGAACAAATGTAGGATTTCTGCTTTTAGTACATCTTCAATTTAAACTCCTGAATGTCTCTTTATTAGGAATGAATGCCAACATGCTGTTACACAGTGTTTTTTTTTTTTACTTTAAGCCTTTATTATTAGATATAGGAGAATATTTATATTAACTCCATTTGGGGGAAATATAAATAAAGTGAGCTGCATTTTACCTTCTTAGAATCATGGTTGAATAAGATTGCAATATTTAATGAAAAAAAAGTTTCAAAAGAAACTTGCCCCACGAAGAATTGAGTGAGAAAATTTTAATGTTTGTTCATTTTTGACAGAGAGAGAGAGACAAAGAAAGAACATGAGAGAGGGAGGGGGAGGGGCAGAGAAAGAAGGGGACAGAGGATCCGAAGTGGGCTCTGTGCTGATAGCCCAATGCAGGGCTCAAACTCACAAACCGGAACCGTGAGATCATGACCTGAACTGAAGTCAGACGCTTAACCAACTGAGTCACCCAGGCGCCCCATGAGAGTTTCTTTTTACATGAGGTATTCAAAATAACAACCTATATATGCAAAATCCTAAGAACAGATCATTCTCAATATTTATTTTTTTTAATTGCGACATAATGCCCACAATAACTGACATTTAGTCCCTTGCTTTAGGAAGAAAAAGCTCTTAAATTTAAGATAAGCATATGGTAAAAGAAGCTCTTTATATGTTTGGAAAGCTTTGCCTCTAAAATAAAGGTTTGGGCCTGAGGTCCTACACACATTTCTTTCAATTATATTGATTACATAAACTCTGATTATACTGATCAGTGGTCACCTGTTTGGTTAACTCAATAATCAATATTGGCCATCATCTAGAAAGCCCTGCGATTTCAGGGAAATGATTATATTCTGTGGCTGCTGGAAGGAGATGGGGTATTCTTTTAGGAGTTTCTCAAACACAAAAAGTTCAAACAGCTCCATAGCTTTTAACAATCTCTACTTTAAGTTCTGTTTTCAAAAGCTGAAAAGCAACTTGACTTAGGTTAGAACTTTGCAGTCAAATGTTTTCTGTTTGGAATAGCAACAAAAACTCTGTGTGTGGTCAGTCACAAAAATATTAGTAGCCATTATTGTCTTGCATTCTTAGTTTTCAGGGCAGGGCTTGAGGGGGAAGTGAAAAAGAAAGTGGGAGGCTAAAGAACCCAGAGGAAGATGATGGTGACAATTAGCAAGTCAATATCTACCTATATTATCATAGTAGTTATAGCATTATATAAACTACTTCTGGTCCTCATTAATTTAGAATAGGTATCTTATAACAATTTGTAGCATATATATATAATATTACATACAATTCCTAAAATATATTTTGATAAGTCAATATCTACATAATTATCAAGTCAGTATCTACCCAAATTATCATAGTAGTTATAGCATTACATAACTACTTCTGGTCCTCATTAATTTAGAATAGGTATCTTATAACAAGATATATATATATATATATTTCATATATAATGTATATATGTATATATATTATGTATGCATATTATATACGTGTATATTATATATATGTATATTATATATGTGTGTGTGTGTGTATATATATATATATATATATATATGGGTTTATATATATAAAATACATAATATTACATACAATTCCTAAAATATATTTTGATAAGTAGGATATACTGTTAAAACATCAATATTTGTGCCAAAGTTAGTATCATCATAATATTATATGAAGGAATTCATACTTCCCCAAACTATCAAGTAACTGAAAAATGCACACTCTAACCTTATAATCCTATACAGTGTCAAAGAAAAATTGCACTGAGAGGAGTTAAACGGACAAGGAAGACTTTATTCAAGTACACTACAATAGAGGTCAAAACTATCACAATAGAGGGAGAGATTAAAATCTACTCCTCTAAAACAAAAGTTGGGATGGTTTTTAAGCACTGGGGTGAGCTAGTGAAAAAGTACTGGAGGATGTTGTCAATGTGAGTAGGCCATCTATGTATGCTAATTGACTAAAGAAGTTAGGCTCCTATCCTCCCAGAGGGGCTCTGTCTTCCTTGATGATTACTTTCAAAGGGATAGCTCCCTGAGATAGACATTTCTGAGTTCTAAAACCAGCAAGAGACTGGGAGAAGATTTATATCTCAAAAAACAAAATTTACAATTGTAAGTTTAAAATAAATGTTCTAAGAAAGGGAGATCAGGAGCTGGTACGAAGAAACCTGGCCAAAGTTTAGTCAACCTGAGGGGAACATTAAAAGAGGCCATGTTGGTCAGTAGATAAAAAGAGGACTGTGGTAAAACAAGCTGCAAGGTGCAATGCCACAGGAAGCGGATGTTGGTGGAAGGCAAGGAAAATCTGTGGATACTTTATATTAAAACGATGGGGTTCCTATTGCAATTCTCTTAGCAACAACTCAGTAATTCTTTATACTGATTTCTAAAAGGTGGTTTCTGGTGGAACTATTGAAAGAAAGGCAGGTGAAGGTCAAACTTGACCACTTATAGGTTGTATCTGTCAGGGTTCAAACAGAGAAACAGAAAAAGATATACATTAAGGGATTTATTGCAAGAAATTGGTTTACAGGATGTGAGAGGCTGACTAGGCAACTATGAAATCTACAGAACAGACTGTTAGGGATGGCAGGCCAGAATGAGAATGAACTCAGTCTAAGGCATGAGCAGAATTTCTTCTTTCTCCAGAAAATCTCAGGTCTGTTCATAAGGCCTTTCAATTGATTGAAGCAGACCACCTTGATTATCTAGGATAATCTCCCCTACAATTGATTATGAAAGTTAATCACAGCTACAAAATACCTTCAACAACACCTAAATGACTGAATAATTGGGTACTATAGCCTAGCCAAGTTGATATAATAAACAGATTATAAAGTCATAATGTTGAATTCAGGCAATATCAGAAAGATGCAACCAAAAAAACATCACCAATTAAAATAAAGTGGTTGGTCATAGGGTCCAACTGGGTATATGTACTGAACTTAGAATATTTTAATCAATTAATTTTAGAACATGAGGGCATATATGCCACATGGTTTTCATTGATCCCAGGGCTTTATTCCCTAGGGGGGAAAAATGTATGTGTGTGTGTGTGTATGTATGTGTGTGTGTGTGTGTGTGTGTGTGTGTGTATAAAATATTGTATATATGTTAATATTTTCTACATAACAATTTTTAAAAATGTTTGTGCAAATCTATAGAGTAAAATGTTGAGCATTTTGTTTATTTGTGCAAATTTATAGAGTAAAATGTTCAGCATTTTAGGTTCTAATCTACATCTTAACTACAAAAAACTATAGTGTGATACTTAAATCAAAAGTTTGTTATAAAAATGATGATTAGTTACTAGGGCATCACAGAAGAAATGATACCCAACATTCACTTTACAACAGCAATCAAAATTACTGAACATTTTCTAAGTGAATTAAATATATATTTAAATATTTATTATCTCATAACAATAAATTACTTTAACACCATTTCTTAATCATATTGCAAATTTTTCATGAGTTTGACTAAAATTTTAATGACCATTTTCATGATTCTGTATTTTGTTTTGCATATGATTTCTGCAACCTAATTTTTAAGATTTTAAGATGTAAAAATATGATTGAATTGAGATTCTTAGTTTTATGTATTTTTTAATGTAAATAAGACTTCCTCTTCTCTCAGTCTCTATTACCTCAGTATAATCCCCAAGACTCATAAACACGTGAGTAGCACCGACACTAGTGACATGCTGTTAACAAGAAAACCACTAAGAGATGTTATTTAATCAAATGCGCTTAGCATATAAGAAGTGTTATCCTAGATCTCCTGGCCTTCACTGCCTGCTATAGCGTTCTCATCTGACACATTCCAAAAATGAATATTTTATTATGAATTAGGTTTCAGTGAATACTATTTTCTCCTACTCTTGCCTAGATGTGAAAATTGTCATCTGCCATGAGCTAAGGTTAAAATAGTCACATTTCTGATAAATAGAATTGGCCCTTCTGTTAAGTGTTGCTTTCAGCAAGCTTCTTGGATTTCATATTTCATTTCTATTTTATATTCTTCAGTCCAAAGCATGGAAAACCTCCTAGATGTGTGTGAGGTATGAGGAGAAGGGTGTATAAAGCAATAACCCCACACACACACAGGCACACACACAGAATCCCACACACACTTAACAGAATAGGTTCCCGTGACTCTGGAGAAGGGTAAGGAAAAGAGTAGGTTCGCTTAAGATAGAAGCAAATAGTCACATGAAGGGGATGACAGCAATAGCTGTGAAGCTGAGGTAGCATTCATTCTGACACTGTAACTCATTGGAAAGTTGCCAGGGAAAACTAGGAATTCCATCTGAATCACTTTAAACCTCTCAGAGGAAATGTGCTATAAAAATTCAAGACAGTGTTGCCATTATTAAAGCTATTATTGCTAACATTTCTCATTATGAATACAAAGTGAGGAAGGGGGAAAAAGGCTGGTAAAGAAATCAGACAGATAATAGGGAGGAAGGCTGACAATTATTATTCACATAGGTAATGAATTTTGTAACGTCTAACCTATATAGTACAATGGATCTGTTACAATCTTTCCTAGATTGTGAGAAGTAACAATTTTTAATATAAATGTAGGTATTTAAAAGAAATTACTATCTCCAAGGCTTAAATATTAAGCCTAGGTCTCATATATGTGTGCTATACTACTGTATCAATCAGTTTGTGCTGCCATAACAGGCAACCATAGACTACATGGCTTAAACAACAGAAATTTATTTCTCACAGTTATGGAGACTGGTTTAAGTCCAAGATCAAGATGCCAGCAGGGCCCGTGTAATTCTGAGACATTTCCTCTTGGGTTATGGGTAGCCACCATCTCCTATGTGCTCATATGACCTTTCCTTTGTGAGTATTCAAGGAGAGAGAAAGCAAGCTCTCTAGTGTCTCTTCTTTTTTAGACATTTACATATTTTTGAGAGAAAGAGAGAGAATGGAGGAGGGGCAAAAAGAGAGGGGGACAAGGGATCTGAAGTGGGATCTGTGCTGACAGCAGAGAGCCACATGCAGGGCTTGAACTCACGAACCATGAGATCATGACCTGGGCCCAAAGTCGGCAGTTAGCCGACTGAGTCACTCAGGCACCCCTAAAAATTAATTTTTTTAATGAAGTATAGCTGACATACAACATCACATTACTTTCAGGTGTATAACCTAGTGATTCAACAACTCAATTATGCTATGCTTAGAACTATAGGTACCATCTGTCACCACACAACTATTACAATACCAATGACTATATTCCCTATCCTATATCTTTCATCACATGACTTATTCATTCCATAACTGGAAGCCTGTATGTCCTATTCCCCTTTACCTCTTTTTGTCCATCTCCATCCCCCTCCTCTCTGGCAACCACCAATTTGTTCTCCTTATTTATGGGTATGTTTCTGATTTTTGTTTGTTCATTTGTTTTGTATTTTAAATTCTACATGTAAGTGAAATTATATGGTATGTGTCTTTCTCTGATTTATTTCACTTAGCATAATGCCCTCCAATTCTATCCACATTGTTGCAAATGTTAATATCTCATCCTTCTTTATGGCTGAGGAATATTTCAGTGTGTGTGTGTGTGTGCGTGTTTGTGTTTATACACACATGTATACCACATCTTCTTTATCCATTCATCTATCAATGGACACTTAGGTTGCTTCCATATCTTGACTACTGTATTATAATGCTGCAATAAACATAGGAGTGCATATATCTTTTCAAATTAGTGTTTTTATTTTCTTTGGGTAAATACGCAGTAGTGGAATAACTAAAACATGTTTTATTTTTGTATTTTAAGAAACTTCTATACTGTTTCCATAGTGGTTACATTAATTTGCATTCCCACCAACAATGCATGAGGGTTCCCTTTCCTCTACATCCTCACCAAAACATGTTACATCTTACCTTTTGGATACCAGCCAATCTGACTAGTGTAAGAGCCCACTGTGGTTTTGATTTGCATTTCTCAGATAACTAGTGATGTTGAGCATCTTTTCATGTGTCTATTGGTCATCTGTATGTCTTGTTTGTAAAAATGATTATTTAGGTCTTCTGCCCAGTTTTAGATTAGATTATTTGGGTTTTTTTGGTGTTGAGTTGTATAAGGTCTTTATATATTTTGCCTATTAATTCCTTAACAGATGTATCATTTGCAAATATCTTCTCCCATGCAATAATTTGGCTTTTTGTTTTGTTGATAGTTTCCTTCACTGTGCAAAAACTTTTTTTTTTATTTTTCTGTAGTTCCAATACTTTATTATTGCTTTTGTTTCCTATCTCTGACAGAACATATCTAAAAAAATGTTGCAAAGGCCAATGTCAAATATATCACTTCCTATATTTTCTCCTGAAATGTTTTATACCTTCAGGTATCACATTTAGCTTTGATCCATTTTGGGTTTATTTTTGTGTATGGTGTTATAAAGTGATTCAGTTTCATTCTTTTGCAGGTAGAGGTCCAGACTATCTTTTCCCCATTACCTCCTTTGTCATATATTAACTGACCATATAATGTGGGTTTAATTCTGGGCTATCTATTGTGTTCCATTGATCAACGTGTCTATTTTTCTGCCAGTACCATACTGTTTTGATTACTACAGCTTTGTAGTATATCATGAAATCTGGGATTGCGATATTTATCAGCGTTGTTCCTCTTTCTCAAGATTGCTTTGGCTGCTGAGGAGCTTTGTGGTTTCATGCAAATTACAGGATTATTTGTTCTAGTTCTGTGAAAAAATGCTATTGATATTTTGGAAGAGATTGCACTGAATCTGTAGATTGCTTTGAGTAGTATGGACATTATAATAATATTAATTCTTCCAATCCGTAAGCATGGAATATTTTTCCATTTACCATGTCATCATCAATTTTTTTCATCAGTGTTTTATACTTTTCAGAGTAAAAAGTCTTTTACCTCATTGGTTAAGTTTTTTCCTTTGTATTTTATTCCTTTTGGTGCAACTGTAAATAGAATTGTTTTCTTAATTTATCATTCTCTACTACTTATTAGCATATACAAACAGATTTCTGTATATTAGTTTTGTATCCTGCAATCTTACTGAATTCATTTATTATTTCTAATAGTTTCTGGTATCTCTTCTTATAAGGGCACTTAACCCATCAAAAAGGCCCCATATTCATAACCTGATCGAATTATTTCCCAAAGGTCACTTTTCTACCATAACACTAGGGCTTAGGGCTTTACCATATGAATCTGAGAGGGACACAAACATTCAATCCATAGCAAGTACTATATATACAGTTTCCAGGTTAAAAACATCACTTATTTGGGCGACTGGGTGGCTCAGTCGGTTGAGCATCCGACTTTCACCCAGGTCATGATCTCACAGTTCATGGGTTCGAGTCCTGCATCAGGCTCTGTACTGATGGCTCAGAGTCTGCAGCCTTCTTCAGATTCTGTGTTTCCCTCACTCTCTGCCCCTCCCCCGCTCACCCTCTGTCTCTCTCTCTCCTTCAAAAATAAACATTGGATGCTCGGAAGACAGCAGTGTAGGAGGACACTGGGCTCATCTTGTCCTGCTGATTGCTTATATTCCACCCACATCAGCCTAAATGACCCAGAAATCCGCCAGAAGACTAGGAGAATGAACTCTCCGGAGCCAAGTCTAGACAAGAGGCCCACAGAAGAGGGTAGGAAATGCAGAGAGGCAGCACATGCTACACACACTGGCGGGAGGGAGCCAGGGCAGTGGAGGAGCAGCCCGCTGGGAAAGGCATAGCCCTCGAAGTCTGGCTTGCAAAAGCAGAGGTGCTGGACTCCATGAGTTCTGACAGCCAGCAGGACTTAACATCTGGAACGTTAAAAGTCAACAGCTCTGCTCTCGGAGAGCTGGGAGAGTGAGAGGACACCAGGAGGGAGAATTATTGAGCCCCAGAAGGACAGAGCTCAGCAGGGGAACAATGGCACTGGCAAGCACCATTTCCCTCTCCCATCCCCCAGCCAAAATTCCAAAAGGAGCCAATTCCCATCACCAAACTTGCTTGCACCACACAAACACCCAATGCTATGCTTCTGTGGATCCATCCCTCCAACTTGCATGCCTCCCTCCTGGTGCTGCAGGCCACCCCCCACCCCACCCTGCAGGGGACCACCAAGGGCAAAGCTAGCTAAGCCTGCCCCTTCCACCCCTGTGCAGCTTGCGGATCCACCCCAGCTAATATGCCCTTGGCCAGATCGCATAGAAGCAGCACCACAAGCCTAGCAGTGTGCAAGCAGCCCAGACAGGGCGACACCACTCCACAGAGAGTCCTGCCCCTGGGAGAGTGGAAGATAAGGTACACACCAGACTGACTGTGGCCCCAGTGGTGGGCTGGGGGCAGACATCAGATCTGACTGTAGCTCGCCCACCAACACAAGTTTCTCTGCACAGCACAAGGGACGTGCCTTGCAGTTTGGAGCCACCACAGAGACTACACAAAATGACGAAATGGAAGAACTCTCCTCAAAAGCAACTCCAGGAAGCAGCGACAGCTAAAGAATTGATTAAAAATGATTTAAGCAATATAAAGGAACAAGAATTTAGAGTAATAGTCATAAAATTAATCACTGGGCTTGAAAAAAAGCATAGAAGACAGCAGAGAATCTATTGCTACAGAGATTAAGGGACTAAAAAATAGTTATGAGGAGCTAAAAAATACTATAAATAAGGTGCAAAATAAAATGGAGGCAGCCATAGCACAGATTGAAGGGGCAGAGGAGAGAATAGGTGAATTAGAAGATAAAATTATGGAAAAAGAGGAAACTGAGAAAAAGAGACATAAAAAAATCCAACAGTATAAGGGGAGAATTAGAGAACTAAATGATGAAATCAAATGGAACAATATCCTTATCATAGGAATTCCAGAAGAAGAAGAGAAAGAGAAAGGGGCTGAAGGTGTACTTGAACAAATCATAGCTGAGAACTTCCCTGATCTGGGGAAGGAAAAAGACACTGAAATCCAAGAGGCACAGAGAACTCCTTTCAGACGTAACTTGAATCAATCTTCTGCACGACATTTCATAGTGAAATTGGCAAAATACAAGGATAAAGAGAAAATTCTGAAAGCAGCTAGGGATAAACATGCTCCAACATATAAAGGGAGACCAACAAGACTAGTGACGGATCTATCTACTGAAACTTGGCAGCACAGAAAGGAATGGCAGGAAATCTTCAATGTGATAAACAGAAAAAATATGCAGCCATGAATCCTTTATCCAGCAAGTCTGTCATTTAGAATAGAAGGAGAGATAAAGGTCTTCCCAAACAAACAAAAACTGAAGGAATTCATCACCACTAAACCAGCCTTACAAGAGATCCTAAGGGGGATCCTGTAAGACAAAGTACCAGAGACATCACTACAAGCATGAAACGTACAGACATCAAAGTGACTCTAAACCCATATCTTTCTATAATAACACTGAATGCAAATGGACTAAATGTTCCAACCAAAAGACACAAGGTATCAGAATGGATAAAAAAACAAGAACCATCTATTTGCTGTCTACAAGAGACTCATTTTGGACCTGAGGACACCTTCAGATTGAAAGTGAGGGGATGGAGAACTATCTATCATGCTACTGGAACTCAAAAGAAAGCTAGAGTAGCCATACTTATATCAGACAAACTAGACTTTAAATTAAAGGCTGTAAAAAGAGATTAAGAAGGGCATTATATAATAATTACAGGGTCTATCCATCAGGAAGAGCTAACAATTATAAATGTCTATGCGTCAAATATGGAAGCCGCCAAACATATAAAACAATTACTCACAAACATAAGCAACCTTATTGATAAGAATGTGGTAATTGCAGGGGACTTTAACAATCCACTTACAGAAATGGATAGATCATCTAGACACATGGTCAATAAAGAAACAAGGGCCCTGAATGACACATTGGATCAGATGGCCTTGACAGATATATTTAGAACTCTGCATCCCAAAGCAACAGAATATACTTTCTTCTCGGGTGCACATGGAACATTCTCCAAGATAGATCATATACTGGGTCACAAAACAGCCCTTCATAAGTATACAAGAATTGAAATTATACCATGCATACTTTCAGACCACAATGCCATGAAGCTTGAAATCAACCAAAGAAAAAGTCTGGAAAACCTCCAAAAGCATGGAGGTTAAAGAACACCCTACTAACGAATGAGTGGGTCAACAGGCAATTAGAGAAGAAATTAAAAACCTATATGGAAACAAATGAAAATGAAAATACAACAACCCAAACGCTTTGGGACGCAGCGAAGGCAGTCCTGAGAGGAAAATACATTGCAATCCAGGCCTATCTCAAGAAACAAGAAAAATCCCAAATACAAAACCTAACAGCACACCTAAAGGAACTAGAAGCAGAACAGCAAAGGCAGCCTAAACCCAGCAGAAGAAGAGAAATAATAAAGATCAGAGCAGAAATAAACAATATAGAATCTAAAAAAACTGTAGAGCAGATCAACGAAACCAAGAGTTGGTTTTTTGAAAAAATAAACAAAATTGACAAACCTCTAGCCAGGCTTCTCAAAAAGAAAAGGAAGATGACCCAAATAGATAAAATCATGAATGAAAATGGAATTATTACAACCAATCCCTCAGAGATACAAACAATTATCAGGGAATACTATGAAAAATTATATGCCAACAAATTGGACAACCTGGAAGAAATGGACAAATTCCTAAACACCCACACGCTTCCAAAACTCAATCAGGAGGAAATAGAAAGCTTGAACAGACCCATAACCAGCGAAGAAATTGAATCGGTTATCAAAAATCTCCCAACAAATAAGAGTCCAGGACCAGATGGCTTCCCAGGGGAGTTCTACCAGACGTTTACAGCAGAGATAATACCTATCCTTCTCAAGCTATTCCAAGAAATAGAAAGGGAAGGAAAACTTCCAGACTCATTCTATGAAGCCAGTATTACTTTGATTCCTAAACCAGACAGAGACCCAGTAAAAAAAAGAGAACTACAGGCCAATATCCCTGATGAATATGGATGCAAAAATTCTCAATAAGATACTAGCAAATCGAATTCAACAGCATATAAAAAGAATTATTCACCATGATCAAGTGGGATTCATTCATGGGCTGAAGGGCTGGTTCAACATTCACAAATCAATCAATGTGAACATCATATTAATAAAAGAAAAGATAAGAACCATATGATCCTGTCAATCAATGCAGAAAAAGCATTTGACAAAATTCAGCATCCTTTCTTAACAAAAACCCTGGAGTATGTCGGGATAGAGGGAATATACTTAAACATCGTAAAAGCCATCTATGAAAATCCCACAGCTAATATCATCCTCAATGGGAAAAAACTGAGAGCTTTCCCCCTGAGATTAGGAACATGACAGGGATGTCCACTCTCACCACTGTTTTTTAACACAGTGATGGAAGTTCTAGCATCAGCAATCATAAAACAAAAGGAAATCAACGGCATCAAATTTGGCAAAGATAAAGTCAAGTTTTCACTTTCTGCAGATGAGAGGTACTATACATGGAAAACCCGATAGACTCCACCAAAAGTCTGCTAGAACTGGTAGATGAATTCAGCAAAGTCGCAGGATACAAAATTAATGTCTAGAAATCAGTTGCATTCTTATCCACTAATAATGAAGCAACACAAAGACAAATAAAGAAACTGATCCCATTCACAATTGCACCAAGAAGCATAAAATACCTAGGAATAAACCTAACCAAAGATGTAAAAGATCTGTATGCTGAAAACTATAGAAAGCTTATGAAGGAAATTGAAGAAGATATAAAGAAATGGAAAGACATTCCCTGCTCATGGATTGGAAGAATAAATATTGTTAAAATGTCAATACTACCCAAAGATATCTACACATTCAATGCAATCCCAATCAAAATTGCACCAGCATTCTTCTCAAAGCTAGAACAAGAAATCCTAAAATTTATATGGCACCACAAAAGACCCCCGAATAGCCAAAGTAATTTTGAAAAAGACGACGAAAGCGGGAGGCATCACAATTCCAGACTTTAGCCTCTACTACAAAGCTGTAATCATCAAGACAGCATGGTATTGGCACAAAAACAGACACACAGACCAATGGAATAGAATAGAGACTCCATAATTGGACCCACAAAAGTATGGCCAACTAATCTTTGACAACACAGGAAAGAATATCCAATGGAAAAAAGACAGTCTCTTTAACAAATGGTGCTGGGAGAACTGGACAGCAACATGCAGAAGAATGAAACTGGACCGCTTTCTTACACCATTCACAAAAATAAACTCAAAATGGATAAAGGACCTGAATGTGAGACAGGAAACCATCAAACCCTAGAGGAGAAAGCAGGAAAAAATCTCTTTCACCTCAGCAGCAGCAATTTCTTACTTGACACATCTCCAAAGGCAAGGGAGTTAAAAGGAAAAATGAACTATTGGGACCTCATGAAGATAAAAAGCTTCTGCACTGCAAAGGAAACAATCAACAAAACTAAAAGGCAACCGATGGGATGGGAAAAGATAATTGCAAATGACATATCAGACAAAGGGCTAGTATCTAAAATCTATAAAGAACTCACCAAACTCCACACCTGAAAAACAAATAATCCAGTGAAGAATGGGCAGAAAACATGAATAGACACTTCTCTAAAGAAGACATCCAGATGGCCAACAGGCACATGAAAAGATGCTCAACGTCGCTCCTCATCAGGGAAATACGAATCAAAACCACACTCAGATATCACCTCACACCAGCCATAGTGGCTAAAATGAATAAATCAGGAGACTATAGGTGCTGAAGAGGATTTGGAGAAAAGGGAACCCTCTGGCAGTGTTGGTGGGAATGCAAACTGGTGCAGCCACTCTGGAAAACAGTGTGAAGGTTCCTCAAAAAATTAAAAATAGACCTACCCTATGACCCAGCAATAGCACTGCTAGGAATTTATCCAAGGGATACAGGAGTGCTGATGCACAGGGGCACTGGTACCCCAACATTTATAGCAGCACTTTCAACAATAGCCAAATTATGGAAAGAGCCTAAATGTCCATCAATTGATGAATGGATAAAGAAGTTATGATTTATATACAATGGAATATTACTTGGCAATGAGAAAAAATGAAATATGGCCTTCTGTAGCAACGTGGATGGAACTGGAGAGTGTTATGCTAAGTGAAATAAGTCATACCGGGAAAGACAGATACCATATGTTTTCACTCTTATGTGGATCCTGAGAAACTTAACAGAAGACCATGTGGAGGAGAAGGAAAAAAAAAGAAAAAAAAGGTTAGAGAGGGAGGGAACCAAAATATAAGAGACTCTTAAAAACTGAGAAAAAACTGAGGGTTGATGGGCGGTGGGTGGGAGGGGACGGTGGATGATGGGTATTGAGGAGGGCACCTGTTGGGATGAGCACTGGGTGTTGTATGGAAACCAATTTGACAATAAATTTCATATTAAAAAAAATAAAAAACAAAAAAAAACAAAAATAAACGTTAAAAATTTTTAAAAACATCACTTATCATCAAAGAAATGCAAATCAAAATCACAAGATATCACCTCAAATCTGTCAGAATGGCTAGAATCAAAAACACATGAAACAAGTGTTGGCAAGGATATGGAAAAATGAACCCTTGTGCACTGTTAATGGGAATGTTAATTATAGCAGTCACTATGGAAACAATATGGAGGTTCCTCAAAAAACCAAAAATAGAAATACCCTATGATCCAACAATTCAACTAGTGGGTATTTACTCAAAACAAACAACAACATTAATTTGAAAAGATATAGGCACTTTTATGTTTGTTGCAACATTACCTATAATAGCAAAGATATGAAAGCAACACAAGTGTCCAACCATAGATGAATGGATAAAGATATGGTATGTATATATACATACATATACCTACAATGGAATATTACTTGTCCATAAAAAAAGAATGAGACTTCGTCATTTGCAACAATATGCACGGACCTAGAGGGTATAATAATATGTGAAATAAGTCAGACAGAGAAACAGAAACACCAGATGATTTCACTCATGTGGAATCTTAAAAACAAAACAAATGAACAAACAAAGAAAAAAAGAGACAAAAAAGACTCTTAAATACATAGAACAAACTGGTGGTTGCTGTGTGGGATGGTAGGTGTGGAGGTAGGTGAAATATGCGAATGGGATTAAGAGTCCACTTATCATCATGAGCACTGAAAAATGTACAGAAGTGCTGAATCATAATGCTATACATCTTAAACTAATATAATACTAAATGCTAATTATACTTCAAGAAAAATTAAAATAAAGAAAACTCTAAAAATAAAGAGAGCTTGAAAAGTGTACTTTACCCTGTGAATATATGCAAACACAGTATTTAAAAATAAAGAGACAATCCTATGTATCAGTCTACTGTACCTCACTGGAGTCACAGGATTTATTAGATACTCTTCTTATTATTAAACAAAACCTGTACATATATAAAAGAACTCAAATGTTTTATTAAAATATTTAATTTTGAAGATGTATTTGAGGATACTTTAATAGCAAATAAAAATGTAGAGGAAAATAAAATATTTAAAGGGGAGGAAATAAAATATTTTATAAGTACAAATATATACATGATGACACTATGAAGTCAAGGAAGACTGGGGGAAAAATCGTCACACTGGAGTAATTAAGTCACCAGGTTTAACCAGGTAAAAACCCCTGTTGAATAGCTGCCCAAACAGAGTTTATTTATCTGTTCATCAGGTCCAGTTTTTCCCAAACAATCAGATAGCAAACAAAAGAGGTCTAAAGAGGAGTGGAAAAAATATCACTGATGGCTGAGGACTCTGTTTTCTAGTTAACAATTTTGAAAATTTAAATCACCAACTTGCCCATTCACCTTTTTCCCCCTAACAAAACACTTTCTGGTTACAAAATTAATAAACCTACATTATCACTCATCCTCAATAAATCTCTATTTCTAGATCACTTTATATCTAAGAAGGATGTGCTTGCTCATCAAGGCACATCTTGAAGAGCCTTGTCATAAGTAGTAAGAGAGGCAATGAATCAAGTGCAAAGAGAACAGGCATTTCAATCATATGGAGCTAGATACAAATTCTACCTCAGCCACTTACTACACTGGAGATCTTGAGTAAATATATAATCTTTCTTTATTATGATAGAATACTCACAATGATTATTACTCCATTGTATTTTCTAACACCACAGAAATACAAAGGATCATGAGAGACTGCTATAGACAATTATATGCCAACAAATTGGATAACCTAGAAGAAATTAATAAATTCCTAGAACCATACAACCTACAAAGACTGAACCAGGAAGAAACAGAAAATCTGAACAGGCCAATAATGAATATGGAGATTAAATCAATAATGAAAGACATCTCCACAAACTAAAGTGCAGTAGCAGATGGTTTCACTGGTGATTTTACTAAACATTTAACAAAGAATAATATGAATCTTTCCCAAACTCCTCTAAAAACCAAGAAGGAGAGAACACTTCTAAACTTAGTTTACAGGCTAACATTACCCTGATACCAAAGCCAAGCAGAACACTACAAAAAAAAAATAATAATAGTAATAAGAAAGAAATAAAGAAAGAAAAAGAAATATTGCAAACCAATATCCCTCATGAACACAAACGTAAAAATTCTCAACAAAATACCAGCAAACCAAATTCAAAGCACATTAAAAAGATCATACACCATGATCAAGTGGGATCTATTCCTGGGATGCAAGATGTTTCAACATATGCAATCAACCAATGTGATATACCACATTAACAAAATAAAAAATAATGATCTTATGATCATCTCAATAGATGCAGAAAAAGCATTTGACAAAATTGAACAACCTTTCATGATAAAGAATTCCCAACAGTTTAAGTAAAGGCCATATATATGACAAGCCTACAGCTAATATAATACTCAATGCTAAAAAGCTGAGAGCTTTTCCAAGATCAGAAACAAGACAAGGGTGCCCACTCTAACTACTTCTATTTAGTCTAGTACTAGAAGTCCTAGCCAGGGCAATTAGAGAAGAAACAGAAATAAAGAGCATTCAAATCAGAAGACAGGGAGTAAAATTGTCTCTGCTTGCAAATGACATGCATACACACACACACAAACACACACACTAATTTATTTACATTTATTCATGGGATTCATGAGATCAAGCCCTGCATCAGGCTCCATGCTGACAACCAAGGGCCTGTTTGGGATTCTCTCTCTCTCTCTCTCTCTCTCTCTCTCTCTCTCTCTCTCTTTGCCCTCCCACAACTCATGCTCTGTAAATAAACAAACTTTAAAAAATAAATACACACATACACCTCCCTAAAGACTCTACAAAAAAATGTTAAAACTAGTAAATAAATTCATTAAACTTGCAGAATAATCAACATAAAGAATCAGTTGTATTTTTGTACAAAAAAAAATAAACTATCCAAAAAATAAAACAATCCCATTTATAATAGCACCAAAAACAATAAAAATACTTAGGAATAAATTAAACCAAGGAGGTGAAAGATCTTTATAATGTTTTATCAACAAAACACTGATTAAAGAAGTTGAAAAGGACACAAATAATTGAAATACATCCTGTGTTCATGCACTGGAAGAATTAATATTGTCAAAATGTCCATACTATCCAAAGTGATCTACACGTTTAATGAAAAATGACTATCAAAATTCCACTGGTATTTTTTCACAAAAGTAAAAAATATAATACTAAAATGCATTTGGAGCCACAAAAGACCTCAAATAGCCAAAGCAATCTTGAGAAAGAAGAATAAAGCTGGGGTATCACACTTCCTCATTTCAAATTATACTACAAAGCTATGTTACCAGCATAAAAACAAATATATAGACTAACAGAACAGAATGAGAGCCCAGAAATAAACACACACATTATACAGTCAATCTTTGACAGAGGTGTCAAAAATACATAATGGGAAAAGGATAATCTCTTAAATAAATAATGTTAGGAAAACTGGATATCCACATGCAAAAAGAATGTAACTGAATCCCTACCTCATACCATATATAAAAACTCAAAATGGATTAGACTTACTGTAAGATCTGAAACTATTCCCTGCAAAGCATAGGAAAAAAGATTTTTGACGTTGGTCTTTGCAATGATTTATTGGCTATGACAACAAAAAATATAGGCAAAAAGACATAAATAAACACATGGGGTTACATCAAACATAAAACCTTCTACACAGCAAAGGAAACAACAAAATGAAAAGAGAATCTACAGAATGGGGGGAAATACTGGCAAATCATATATCTGATAAGGGGTTAATAACCAAACTACATAAAGAACTCATAAACCTCAACAGCAAACAAATAATCTGATTTTTTAACGTACAAAGAACCTAATAGACATTTTCCTGAAGAAGACATACAAATGGTCAACAGGCATTTGAGGCATCAATGTTACTAATCATCAAAAAAATTCAAAACAAAACCACAGTGAGAAATCACCTCACACTTGTTAGGATGGCTATTTATCAAAAAAACAAGTATTGGTGAGGATATGGGGAGAAAGGAACTCTTGTGTACTGTTTTGTTAGTGGGAATATAAACTGGTGCAGCCATTATATAAAACAATATAGTGGGTTCTCAAAAAATTAAAAATAGAACTATCATATGATCCAGCAATCCTATTTCTGGATATTCAAGGGACATAAAATCACTATCACAAAGAGTTATCTACACTCCCACACTCACTGCAGCATTATTCATAGTAACAAAGATGTGCAAACAACCTAAATGTCCACTGATAGATCAATGAATAAATAAAATTCAATATATATATGATGTATATAAAATATATGGCTGTATAAAATATACATATATACATATATTTACAATGGAATATTACTTAGCCATAAAAAAGAAAATCTTGATACTTGTGACAACATGGATGGATCTTCAGGGCATTATGATAAGTGAAATAAGTCAGATAGAGAAAGACAAATACTATATGATCTCATATGTGGAATCTTAAAAAAAAAAATGAGATACAGAGAATAGACTGGTAGTTGCCAGAGCCAGTAGCAGGTGGGAGGGGGGTAAAATGAGTAAATAGTGTCAAAAGGTACAAACATCCAGGTATAAAATAAATAATTCATGAGATGTTACATACAGCATGGTTAGTAATACTGTACAGCATATTCAAAAGTTACTAAGAGAATGAATCTTGAAAGTTCTCATCACAAGAAAAAAATCTTAAGTATGTGTGGTGATGGGTGTTAACTAGACTTATCATGATCATTTTACAATATATACAAATATTTAATAATATACAAATTTTTAATATAATATACAAATATTTTAATAATAATATACAAATATTTAATAATAACACCTCTGATACACTGTTATATATCAATTATATCTGAAAAAAAAAAGAGAAGCAAATCCTGTCATTTGTGACTACATGGATGAAAGTACAGAATATTATGCTAAGTGAAATAAACCAGACAGAGAAAAACAAATACTACATATGATCTCACTTATATGTGGAATCTTAAAAAAAAAAAAAATCAACTCATAGTAACAGAATAGAATAATGGGGTTGGAGGATGGGAAGAAAATGGACACAGGATATAAATTCCCTTTCCATTTCCCCCACCACTCTCTGTTTTAAACATCTCATTTTAGACATTGTGTCCTCTGGGATACCTGTCTGGTCTACATGTCTGAGTTCAGTCACCCTCTTCTCTGCTTGTACTTTGTTATACTTCTCCTTCTTAACCAATTACAAGTACTTATTTATGCAACTACTTATTTATTTCTGCATATCTCCACTAGAATGTAAACTCTATGTCTTGTTCAGCCTACTAGGCACTTAATGAATATTTGTTGATAAATAAAAAAAAATTATTTCACATTTAAGGATGTCTCTTTGAAACCCTCAAAATATAGACTTTCTACCTATGCACTTAGTTTTTGCAACCTTCTCTCTCCTTTACTCTTTTGTGTAACTAGGCTATCTAATTTCTTGTTTATCATTTCATTGAATTGTCTTACTTTTTCCAATATGTTGTTTCAAAACATACTATGCTTTTTATTTTTTTATTTTTTTTTAATTTTTTTTTCAACGTTTATTTATTTTTGTGACAGAGAGAGACAGAGCATGAACGGGGGAGGGGCAGAGAGAGAGGAAGACACAGAATTGGAAACAGGCTCCAGGCTCTGAGCCATCAGCCCAGAGCCTGACGCGGGGCTCGAACTCACGGACCGCGAGATCGTGACCTGGCTGAAGTCGGACGCTTAACCGACTGCGCCACCCAGGTGCCCCGAGAAACTATTTTAAAAATAATAAGAATGAGGCCATCATATAGAAAACCTATGACTGACTTCCAGATCTGATTTCAGACATAAGTTTAAAGGTTTAAATGTCTTTTTAATGTTAGTTATAATACTAAAAATTATAAACAACAATCAAGCAATAGTTATTACCCAAGTATTAAAAGTCATATTTCTTATATATTTTTAAATGGCATAGAAAACAGTTCCAGTATAACATTATATGAAAAATGTAGTATCCAAAACTAAGTATATTACAATATGTGGTTAAATGAAAGGTGATATGCAATAATAACTCTTCTGAAAATTTGGAAAGAAATAAGAATTAAAGGAATAGAATAATAATGGCATAAACACATGTAAGAAAAGCAAAATTTGAAGACCAAATATACTTTCTATGTGCCAAACCATCTTTTAAAAATAGTTTAGATCTGACTGATATATAATTTAAATGTGTTACCCTCAATACAATTTTCTAAGTAAGCATATCAAAGTTTTAGTACTCAATGTGTTATCATTTTCTTTCCAATACGCTAAAATTAATCTATCATTATGACCAATCTTAGGAAAAATCATACATCTAATCTCTATGGAGTTGTAACATGGACAAATGATTTGATTTTCATGGACACTGCATATTCTCAAGACAAATTTTAAGAACAATAAGTAACAATGGGTAGGCCAAATCTCACTATAAGTATCTCTAAAAAAAATCTATGTATGAGACAAAAGTGAAAGTTAATAGTAATACATGAGTAAAAAGAGAAATTGGATTTTCTAATGAAATAGAATTCTGCAGTTCATATCACTTGTGGTAGAATTCTGTAGTTCATATCACTTGTGGTAATTATCTCACTTCAACCTAGTAGAAAGCCTTTGGCAGCCCATAAATTAGATATGAAAATTAGTGCTATCATATAAAGAATCCAGAATTCACAATAATACAGGCTTTTAAAAAACACACCAAGCACTGAACACAAAGGTCAATGTCAGCTTTTATCCATATAAAGCTGAAAGCTAAATCAGTTTTATTAGAGATCTATGCCAATAGCATACTTTGTGCCTGACCAGGATTTTCAATGTTTATTTTTCTTTTCAATGGGTAACAGCATCATTATTGCTAAGTAAATAACATACAGCAAGGCATACATAAAACAGAATATGATTACAGAGTACAGTATTGTGAAAGTTCATAATTTGTAACCCTTTTCAGGAGTATATGTAGATTTTAGTGACCACAGCAGACAAATGTTACTTCTGAACTATTTGCATGAAACTTCACAAAGACTCAGCCTATGAAGAAAAGCTTCAGAAGCATGAATTTCTTTTCACTGGCATTATGTCTTCTTTTCCAATTATTAAAAGAAATGTCCTTAAAAGAACTCAAAAGAAAAAGACCATCACCTATCCATATATAGTAGGCAGATAAAATTCACTAATACTAACTTCTTCTCCCTTCTGAGTCTGACAGGCTGAATAACTGCCACACAAATAGCATATCTAACTGTGAATATGTGAAGTTATACAGTAAAGCGGAATTAAGGTTGCTAAGCAGCTGACCACAAAATGGAGATATTATTCTGGATTACCTGGGTGGGCCCAATATAGTCACAAGGGTCCTTGTAAGTGATACAGAAAGGCAGGAAGGTCAGAGTTAGAGAAACATTTGAGGATGCTATGCTGCCAGCTTTAAAGATGGATTGGGAGCATGAGCCAAGGAATGCAAGTAGCTGAAAAGACAATGAAATAGATTAACTGCTATAGCCTACAGAGAGACTCAGTCCTACCATCATCTTGATTCTAGCTTAGTAAGACATGTGTCGGAATTCTGACCTCCAGAACTGTCAGATAGTAAATCTGTGTTGTTTGAGCCAGAGTTTATTGTAACTTGGTTACAGCAGCAATAGGAAGCAAAGTAAGGGCCACACTTAAGGAGAGAACTAATAAAAATCCTAAAGAAATTTACAGAAGTTTCCCTTCTCCTCAAACAGAAACTATGAAAAAAGAATGGGTGTTTCTTAGAGTTATGGCTATTTTGGAAAATTAATAAGTTTATAATTTTATATGAGAAATCAAGTAGTATAAAAACGTTTTATTTTAATTATCAGTGTATGTATTGTCAAATCCAGGGCTTATCTAAGGTTAAACTTCACATACAGGGTCACATTTATAGATAAATGGATTTCAAGTAAAATTTTGAGGTTCCTTAAATAAATTGTTGCTGTTTTAAAAATTTACTATTTTGTAGGTTTCTATATGAAAATGTTGTCTTTACTTTCCCTCTATATTTTTGTGCCTTCTCCCATGCCTTCTCTTGTGTCCTTGCTCCCAAATTTTCACCCCAAGACTCCATGCCCATATCTTCTGAGACTTTATTTACACCAATAAACTTCTCTCTTACAGTTTCGGACTTCCCCTTTTACTTCATACTTCCTGCTCATGTTTCCCTGATCCTGCATGCATCCTTTTGGCATCAAACATGGTTCTTAGTTTTGGTCAACCAATAAACAAACAAACTTTGACAGATTTAAAGAGAAAAAACTTATCAAAAATATATGGTCAGAGATAATACCAAGTGTTGGTGAAGATTTTGAACAACTGCAGCTCTCCTTGGAGGGGAGGTATTAGTTGGTAGAAATATTAATTGGTAAAATCACTTTGGCAAATTGTTTAGAAATATGTTTGTAGGCTATGAAGGAGAAACAACATCTAAAATCATGCAGAAAAGCTACTCCTATGAAGACACATCTGTCATTAGCCCTGGGTAGCAACAGGAGAAGCTGCAATACCACCACTAACAACTCAGCATTCTAGAAACTGTCCATGAAACAAGAATCATTACTGCTTCTGAGGCCTGCATGTAGCTACTGCCTCTAACACCATCTCACCAATGGTCCCAGAGACTGCCCCATAAGAGACTAGCACAGGAAGGAGTTCCAGAAGTCAAGTAATCAAAAAGCAACTAAATGTTCCATATTTCTCCTACCACATCTTAAATATATTCTGCAACAATCTCAGGGTAGCCATCTTTCTACCTCAAAAATTTATTCCTCATAATCTTATGTGTCTTTGCAGAATCAATATGTACCTATATACCAATGGCTCACAAATTTGTGCTTCTGACCTGCCTATCATAGGCAGAATATTGGGACTTCAAGCAAGTTTCAGTGTGGGTTCTTTTTCAGATCAAATATTGCTTTCTTTGAAAAAACCAACAAGTTGCCTGGCCCCACTCACAGATGGTCGTTCCCACACAGGTATATACTGACCCTCTACAGAAGCAAAATATAAAGACTTTTCCTTCACAAGATGTCTTGGCCACTCATACAAATATCTAGAGGACATGAATTTCCTTTCAACTACAGAGATCACCTGCACTTCAGTTTTTGCTGGAGACCTGAGTCATGACTAACCTGCTATCTGACTATTTTCCAAAGACTGGCTGAGACAACTAGTATTTGAGAAAAACATTCTGAAGGGTAGACAAATATTTATTCTTCAAGATTCTTCAGACTTCATCTTTATATTAAGCTACCTATCCAAAGCAATGACATTCTGACTTCCTAAAGAATTGTGTTTTTCTTAATTTATTTATTTAAATTCAAGTTAGTTAACATACAGTGATAGTATTGGTTTCAGGAGTAGAACCCAGTGATTCATCCCTTATATATAACACCCCGTGCTCATCCCAGCAAGTCAAGTGCCTTTCTAAAGAATTGTTTTTAATTAGACAAGACTGATTTGATAATAATGGCAACAACATAAGGAATTTTTTTGTTAAAATTAATAAAATTATTCCATGCCCTTATATAAAATTTCTCATGATAAATTTTTCTCAGAATGTCCAGGAGTAAAGGTTGTTTCTTGTGATAAAATTTATGCTTGTTACCACAACACAATGAAAACTATGCAACCCATTTATTCTAATTGCCCATTTTTGTACTCAGTTGCATTTAGTGTTCCTCACCAGTTGTGGTGTTTGTATCTCCTGCTCTACCTTTATTTCTTAGTTACTGTTTTTTAATTTTATCACTTAATGAAAAATATTTACTGTACTATTATAATAAGCCAGCACCCCTCTAGCTGTTAAGATACAACAGGTAAGAAATAATAGACTAAAATCCCTGCAAATGCAGAATTTACATTTTAGTACGGTGAAAGACTGAAAATAAATATGTAAAATATATATAAGATGTGGGGGTGCTATGGAGAAAAATAAAGGCAGAAAAGGATGAATGAACATATAAGAGCTGAATAAATTTTACACACAGTAGTCAACTGAAAGGTAACAACAGAAAAAAGAACAGTATGTAGGAAAGGAGAGAGCAAAAACTAGAGTGGAGAAAAATATGAGGGCCAAATCACATGAGGTCTTCTACTCTGTGGTGGGAAACCAAGGGGGTTTTGTACAGAAAAATAATATGGTAAAACTTGAGTTTTAAAAGAACACCATATTGAAAACAATCAGTGGCACATGGAGACAGATCAATTAGATGGCCACTGCAAATCAACAGTGGCTTACATAAAATACCAGGATATTATCAAGAGGACAGTTGAATAAAACAAAAAATAATGAATGCAAAATTTAAGGACAAGTGAGACTTGGAGAGAAGGGAAATATCAGAGAACCAGAATAGCATGAGATTTCTCTACAACACTGGATGTAAGAAGAAAATGGAGAATGACTTCAAAATTCTAGAAGAATTTTTTTAAAACTAAACCCAACCCAAAAGCAGAATAAAAGATACCTTTAATATGGTAGAACTGCCTTGCAACCCCTCTTGGAAAATATGCTTTAGCAAAACAGGAGATCAAACCTAGAAAGTAGAAGACACGGGATTCAGGAAATGATGGGAGAATGGGAAAGAAGACGCATAGCTTCACAGCAGTGCAGCACAACAGGCCCAGAAAGCAACAAGGCCAGATTCAAGCAGGAGGAAGAAAATCTCTAAGGTCAGGTTTACAGGAAAAATACCAACTTGATAAATAGATACGATAAATGATATAACATATATGGAAAAATAAAAATACATATTTTTAAATTAGGCAAATAAAAATAAAGCAACTATTAGTGCAACTTTACTATAGTTCTTAACAAACAGTATTTACATTGTCATAATGACATAAACACAGATTACTGCTTCTACTCAAATGAATGTAAGAACTGCATTAGGAGGACAGGGAAAGGGAGGTGGAAGTCCAAGGAAGTTAAACATACAAATAATAAAAAATTGTCACTGCATAACAACTAAAACGAAATCACCAAACAACAAAACAGTAAAAACATTATACAGAAAAAGATGGACATCACAGGAAGAAAGAGCTAAAAGCTGTTAACCGTGAAAACTGAAATTGGATGGAAGTAAAGGCATATACCATTTTTCATTATAATCACTTTTGGTATTATTTGATTTTTAATAAAACAATGTGCATTCATTAATTAAATAAAATTAAGTTTTTAAATTAAAAATAGTAATATCATATAGTCCAAATGTTTCACTACTGGGTATTTACCCAAATAAAATGAAAACACGAATTTGAAAAGATATACACACCCCTAGGTTTATTTACAGTGACCAAGATACAGAAGCAACTCAAGTCTCCATCGATAGAAAAAATGAAAAAAGAAGATGTAGTATAGATATTGTGATAATGTGGAAGGACCTGAAGGGTATTATACTAAGTGAACTAAGTCAGAGAAAGACAAATACCATATGATTTCACTGATACATGGAATCTAAAAAAACAAAACAAAGGAATAAACGAAAAAGCAGAAACAGACCTATGAATACAGAGAATAAAATGATGGTTGCCAGAGGGGATGGGCAAATGGGTGAAGGAGAGTGGGCGATACAAGCTTCTAGTTATGGAATAAGTCACCTGGGATAAAAGTACAGCATAGGGAATATAGTCAATGGTATTGTAATCATTGCATAGTGATACATGGTAATTACACTTGAGGTGAGCATAGCATAACATAGACTTGTAAAATCACTATGTCGTACACCTGAAACTAATATAACATTGTGTATCAACTATATGTCAATAAAAATTAAAGTGTTTATGTGTATATACACATACAAATTCACACATATACACACTTCTAGGTAAGCTACTTAGCATAATTGTTGAATCTTGGGGTAGGGGAATACTATTATCATATATATATATATACACACACATACATACACACATACACACACACACACACTATATATATATGTATATATGTATATATAAACACATATATATACATATATACATGTATAAACTGAACAAATGGGTTTGATTCAGATTGTCCCCTGGTAGCCACCTCTCCACAAGAAAATAATAGTTTTCCTACACTAAAACCTGTAAGTTATTTTTCATCTCCATGTGAATTTTCATTACCCTAGTATGAAATATTGAAAATGAGACATTTTATAGAAATACTACATAACTTTCTCCTATCCAGCAGTGTTTAGAAATTTCAGAATGATTTTTGAAAAAAGATGTGATACTTAGGTCAGCAAACTCAGTCATCTATTGAATGCAAATGCGACTAAAAAGCCTTGCATTCTCCCTTTATGCTATGAAGGCAGACATTCAGCAAACCTCAGTAACACATCTTAATATCATCAAAAACAGACTTGGAAAATTTCTCCTTTCCTATGGAAAATTAATCCCCTCCAAAGAGATCCTGTGGGTTTTCACATGGTTTTGTAAATGTTAGAACAGCACAGGTAAGAGTAACAGGAAATCTAAAAACAATAACAATAACAAATAGCAACAATAAACTGACTTATACAATGAGAAAATGTATTAGTTCACATACATAAAGGTCTAAAGACTGACAAGGGTCAGGATAAACTAAACATAAATTACTCCAACCTGTTGTGTTGCAATGCTCTTATATCCACCTGCCTTCCTGACCCAGCTTCATCCTCAGGATGGTAGCAAGACTGTGGCACCAGTTCTAATTCTCACATCTCCAAAGACAGAGAAAGGGCAACACTTCCACAACTGTACCAGAAGCACCAGGAAAAAGCATTCAGATGCCTTGTCATTTTATTAATCATGTGTTTTTGATGCTTTGCCATCTGACACAATGCTGACCTTGGAGGGTACCAGCTAATTCCTGAAGATAGCAGAAGACTGGCCTGCAAGTACTTTTTACATACAAACCAACCAATCCTAACCCCTACCCTCAATCACCTCTTTTACTGAGCTCTTCCATTCGAGGCCATTATTCCCCTGCCCTAATCACCCCAGGGCTGCTACAGGACAACTAAGGATAGACCCTAATGCCCTAGCACCCACTAAAATTATTCAAACTGGCCAATCCTAAACCTGCTTATACTGCCTTGTCTGTTCCTCCATATGGAAATCACAATAAAGGATCGTGCTCACATTTTCCCCCTCATTCCCTCTGCCTGACCAAACCTGGTGCTTTCCCCATGTGGTCCCCCATGGCAGTGTGTGCCCCCTCCTCTTGGTATCTGTAAAATAAACTGTCTTTTCAACAATCTGTTGGCCTCACCACACATGAATAATAATTTAAATCTACATTTTTTAAAAGGTCATTATTTCTGCCTTAGTTGCTGAAATTAGACCACATACCTCCTCCTGAACCAATCCTTAGCAAAGAGTACAGAATTACACATGGACATGAGTGTTCCAAAACTGTGTGAAAGAGCACTCCTGAGTAAACCCAAAAGGGTACTACAATATATTTCATATTTTTGATAGCAATACAGGGATACTCAACATCTGCAGGACACCACATAAACTGTTAGCTCAAGGTAATTCACTAGTTCAACATTACATCCCATTACATTCTTTTCAATGATGTCATATCTTTGAGAAGCGGGGTTCTTAGCAGTTATTGTTGTAAGAAAAACAAGTATGGCATGAAAATCAATACAGCTGAGGTAATGAAGGTGGTGATATATAATCTGATTCCAGGTTGAAGAAGCTGTGCTTGGAGCTGTGAGGTACTTTTTTCTGCCTAGAGACATTATGATAAAATTACTTAGATACTAAGGGCCCTGGGAATCAAGAAATTTGGGAGTCTCTAACTTAGACAAATAAGACCCAAGTTTGGTTGGGGTGAAGTCAACTTCCCCTCAGGAGCATGGGCTTCATGGAGCACATCCAAAGAAAATTGTAGTTCTGTCAAGGAGGAAGAAATAAGTGTCTACAACAGTGTTCTCCTTATGGAATTACTATTATTTCTCTTCAAATTATCAGGTCTGTTTCCTCACCTAAATTGTTATGTAGAAAGAAAAGAAAAGAAAAGAAAAGAAAAGAAAAGAAAAGAAAAGAAAAGAAAAGAAAAGAAAAGAAAAGAAAAGAAAAGAAAAGAAAGAAGGAAGGAAGGAAGGAAGGAAGGAAGGAAGGAAGGAAGGAAGGAAGGAAGGAAGAGAAAGAAAGAAAAAGAAAGAAACCAAAACACTTTATCCTTATAGTTTAGGTTGCTTAAAACAGTCTGAAACTTTTCTAGAAGTCAAAAAAATTTCAGTTATGTTTTATTACATGCCAATTATATGCAGATACATTATATTACCTCTAATGTCAACAATAATCCTAAGAAGTATATATTGCCACCATTTTACAGATAAGTAAAAACAGCCAAGTAAGATTAAAGTCATTTAGCTAGTAAATGTTGGGGCAAGTCTTCCTGGTTCCAAATACTATGTGATGCCTTCCCATCTTAATTAGTACATTTTTGAAGCACTAGTTCACTTTTTTGCTTCAGATTTTACCAATTCCTCTGTGAATGCCCTCCCCCTTTATCCTATGTGACCCCAAACTCTTCTGATTGGTTCTCACTTTAAGCCTGTTTTATACTGTCACCTTTAATGTTCTATTCAAAATACCCCCATACCTATTTTTATGGTCCTCTTTCTACTCCATCCCCCAAATTAAGATTTTCCTTAAAATTCATCCCCACTTTCTTTTTCATTTCTGTGTTTGTAATTCTCAAATCTCCTGTCCTACTATATTCCATACTTCTAACCGAACATTTCCATTTGGATGTCACACTTTTACACAGAATCCACATGTCTACACTGATCCCATCGCCTTCCTTCCAAAACCTGCACTTGTCCTTAGTCTCCCTTTTTATGATCACATTTATCCCAGACATCTATTCTTGAAACCTCAAAACTAGAGTCAATATTCCCTTGCCTCTCACCCTCCCCAAGTTCATCCTCACTATGAATCCATCAAGCTTCCCCTTAGAATCAACTTCTCCTTTATTCTTCTTTATCGTTTTTATTTAACAATTTTATTGTTAACATCATTATGAATTATGGATTATTTAATTTATAATTGACTAAATATTTCCTTTATTTTCTCACTTACTAAAAGAAAACAGGTTAATGCTTAGTACCTACTTCTAGGGTTCATAACAATAGGGTATAATGGTGCCATGACTCTCAAAATAGGTAATAATGCTATATTGGCATGAACTATAATGAAGAACAGTTTAATTTCCTTATAAAGTAAAACTTTCATATAGAGATATATATATATATAGAAATAGAGATGGTACTCAATTATATGTTAAAAGAATGACAGAATTAATTTAAAATAGTTCCCTTGGGGTGCTTGGGTGGTTCAGTCATTTAAGCTTCTGACTCTTGATTTTAGCTCAGGTCATGATCTCACGGTTCAATGAGTTCAAGCTCTGCATCAGGCTCTGTACTGACAGTGCAGATTCTGTTTGGGATTCTCTCTCCCTCTCTCTCTGTCCCACCCTTGCTTACACTCTCTCTCTCTCTCTCTCTCTCTCTCTCTCAAAATAAATAAATAAATAAATAAATAAATAAATAAATAAATAAATAAACAAACAAACAAACAAAAACTAAAATAAATTGGTTCCCTTGTTTTCTTTAAAGGACCTTCAACTATTTGAATTATTACATTGTATTATTGTTCTCTGCTTTCCTCCCCAATATTATTTTAATAAATATTATTGCAATGTTTGAAGTGTGATTTTATTTTTTTTTCAGTATATGAAATTTATTGTCAAATTGGTTTCCATACAACACCCAGTGCTCATCCCAAAAGGTGCCCTCCTCAATACCCATCACCCACCCTCCCCTCCCTCCCACCCCCCATCAACCCTCAGTTTGTTCTCAGTTTTTAACAGTCTCTTATGCTTTGGCTCTCTCCCACTCTAACCTGTTTTTTTTTTTCCTTCCCCTCCCCCATGGGTTTCTGTTAAGTTTCTCAAGATCCACATAAGAGTGAAACCATATGGTATCTGTCTTTCTCTGTATGGCTTATTTCACTTAGCATCACACTCTCCAGTTCCATCCACGTTGCTACAAAAGGCCATATTTCATTCCTTCTCATTGCCACGTAGTATTCCATTGTGTATATAAACCACAATTTCTTTATCCATTCATCAATTGATGGACATTTAGGCTCTTTCCACAATTTGGCTATTGTTGAGAGTGCTGCTATAAACATTGGGGTACAAGTGCCCCTATGCATCAGTACTCCTGTATCCCTTGGGTAAATTCCTAGCAGTGCTATTGCTGGGTCATAGGGTAGGTAGGGAGGTCGGAAGATGGCGGCATATGAAGCGTGATTTTAAATCATTTATAGAAAAAATTTAGTGACTCTACTTCTGTTTAATTGATAATGTTATCTTTTGTCAGATTAGTTTTCTGCATTATATTTCCATTTTTGAACTGTCAGCATTTTAACATTCCCCCAGTAATTAAATATCTATTGGATTACTGCCTTACAAAAATATGTCTTTATTTTTCTTACCTCACATTTACTACTCATTAGGAAAATGGATGCTGTATATGATACTGTATATGATCTAATCTAGAAATTAGAGTAGATCATTTGCTTTTTACAAATCTACCACAATGCACCTCATTCTGGTTATGGCTAAGTAGTATTTCCCTCAACTCTGTCATTAACCAGAGGTGCAAAATTAGATAATATACAACTTCAGAGGGCCTAGGCCTCTTGAATTATAAAATGAGTGTACTTTTTAATCCTAATGACATTTTTGGAATGAAGGTGCTGGAGGAGAGCTCTCTTTCAAGCTCTAACAAAGTCTTAATTAAATGAAATAAAATTTAATGTCACTTTATTAATGACATATGATCCATAATTTAAAACTCTAATATAAAGAGATAGTCTTTTGAAGAAACCAGGTATCATCAGACTTTCTCTTTAACATTACCTGTGCCCTTTTAAATGCCTTCAAATTTTGACTTCCAAGACTAACATGGTTCTTTTAGGATTCTTCTGTACTGATCAGATAATTATATTTTGGCTTTTTCAGAGTATAAAGACAATGGACTTTGAGGTCAAAAAGACCATGTTTTTAATCCTATCCTTTCCATTTAGCAAGATGCTAATGAATTAGCCTCTATGAACCTCACTTTCTTCATATATAAAAATGAGAATAATATCTACTTTCAAGGGTTTTTATAATTAGATAAAAACCAAACAAACAAACAACTCATGACACAGGAAGGCACCTAGCTCTTCTGGGTACTCAGTAGACATGTCATAAGTATAACACACCTGAACAGATTACTGGCACAAAATGTGAAATGAGGTTACGACATGGAGCTTTTGTAAAGGCCACAAAAAGAGCATAAAGCCAAAGTTATACAATTCACCTTTGTCTGTTATTATCCATTGCAATTAGTTAATAATTTGCTGAGTGCCTTATGTGTGCAAGACTAGGTGCTAGTGCTAAAACTCCAAAGATAATATATAAAGAAGAAAAAAAGTAGTTGTAAGAACAAATGCATGAGAATAAAATTATAAGAAAATGTAGTAAGAAATTCTTATTCTGGATACTTCATTACACTGACCAGATATTTTGGCCTTATGTGGTCATTTTTCTATTCAAAAATCACCTAATCACACCTCAAGACTTATGTGTACATTGTAGAGACTTCTGGTTTTCAAACTGAGGTCCTAAAAGTCAGTATTACTCTAAGGAACTACAAAAAGGATAAGCAGGTAGGAATCTGGTTCCTCACTCCTCACTCCATCCCATTGCAACCAAAGCAGTCCCAATTTTATCATTTTTACATAATAGGGTTCAATAGCTTGTTGACAGAAAAAGGTTGTCCAGAGAAAACAAATAAAGCTTGAAAGTCACTGATAAGAATAGTTATTTCACTAAAGCAAAATACTCGAGTTAAAATATCATATAATGGTGCACATGTAATTTTTGAATTTTAACAAGAGTATAGTGAGAAGATCTCTCTGCACAAGTAACATTTGCTCTAAGACGTGCAGAATGAATGAAAAGAAATAACTATTTAAGAACTCAGGGAACAGCACTCCAGATGGAAGGAATAAACAGTACAGAAGCTCTGAGTCAATAAAAGGTAGAAAATAGTTTCACGGAGAAAATAGGCACCCAGTCTGGCTAAAGCATTATAGGTCAAGAGGACAGTGGGACAAAACCATGCTGGAGAATGAGGTAGGTTTGAAATCAGGCAGGACCTTGTCAGCTACTGTAAAGATTTGGAATTTTTTCTACAATGAGAAATCACTGAAAGACACAAACAGGGAAGTCTTTTCAAAAAATTACTGTGGCTTCTAAATGATAATGGATTAGAACGGAAGAGAAGGAAGGAAAAAAAAAAAGAAACAACGTTAGAGTACTGGTATAGTTAAAAGGGGAGAACATGGCATCTTGGATTAGGGTGATAGTAATGGAATTGCAGGTATATATTTTGAAGGTAAAATCTTCACAAAAATTTTGATTAATTTTGGTTAATCCAATTTTGGCAATGGATATGGTGGGTCAGGAAAGGGAGGAATCAAAGATAATTCATCTAACTTTGTGAGCAATGGGTAGGGTATCATTTACTGAGATGGTGAAGACTGGAGGGGAGACAAGTACAAGGTGGGAAATCAAGGGTTCTGGTTTGGCTATATCAAGTATGAGATGCCTGTTTAACAACCCAGTAGATCAAGTAGATAAGTAGATATTGTAATAATAACATTTAAGAATTATTGGGTACTTCTTCTACATATGAGGTACTATTCTAAGTGCTTTGTATATGTCATTTACATTATGATTTACCCGTCAATACTTAAGAAGTACTATTAATATTATCCTTATAATAAAATAAAGATTTATTTTGTAAATAAGAAACTCAGATGCAGAGATGCAGAGAAAGTAAGTAACTGGATCAAACAATGGGTATATGGTAGAGCTGAAAACCAAACCCAGATGGTCAGGCTCCAGGGCCCATCATTTTAACTTCTACCCTCTATGGCTTACATGACTGAGGCCCAGGAGAGTAGTCCCAGTTGTAAATTGATATTTATGAATTCTTTATTAGTGTATTAACTTTTTCATTCATTCAACATGTACTTATTGAACACCTGCTATGTACCAAGCTCTGTTCTAACGAATAAAACAGATGTTCAGATCATATATTCAGATCAGAAGGCTCGTAATACATCAAATGGTGATATGTATTACAAACAAAACTAAAACTGTATAAGGAATATAGGAGTACCTGGAGCTTATATAGCATGACCAGGAACAGGCTCTCTGAAAAGGTGACATTTGGGCAGAGAGATGAAGGAAGTGTAGGTGTGAGTCATGCATATATCTGATCGGAAGAAGCGTCACAGACAGAGAGAACAGTTAAGTGCAAAGGCTCTAGGGCAGAATTTAAAAAGAATACAGAGAATGAGACTGGACCTGGTGAGTGAACTTGTTCTCTTAAGCAGAGATGACCTAAAGCACATAGAACCAAAACTTGAAAAAAAAGCTGTTTTCCCACCATTGTTTGACCGTGTGTCCCTCCAAAGAGAGAAATGCCAATCCAGAGTCCATGTCTCCCAGATATAGATGTAAGAGAGCCAAGGAGACATGGGAAGCATTCTCCATTGTACCTCTCCATGGCTGATGGGTCAGCTGTTGGTAAGAGGAACTGGGAGTGTAGTTTCCAAATCGGAATTACTACAAACCTGTGGGAGAGGAAAAGCATCTAAAGAGAGAAAAAATAAATGGCCACAGATACTTTGAACAACTCATGCCTAATTTTCTGGAAGGAATAAACAAGAGAATCCATGCCCATCTGTGTTCTGTTTTCAATTCTTTTCAAAGTTCTACTTTCTAGTACTATGATCTAATGAGGGCCCTTAAACTTGTTCTATCTCTTTAAGGGGGAAGAAACAGTTTGGGAGCTGGGAGTTTGGAGACAAGTGGAGAGTATAATAGAAAAGAGCCACAGGCTCCCCCTAGAGGTATGCATGCCCCAGTTTGCCTAACCAGTTTTCTGCCTTGTTCTATAATGACTCAGTATTGATCTTAAAAATATTCTTAGAACTAGAAATATGCCACACTCCCTCCATTGTTTTCCCTTTCCACCTGACCAAGATTAAACTTTCCCCTACAATCCAGCTCTGAAACCATGCCTTGCTCACTTCAAGATTTGCTGGCAAATTTCTTGGATGCCAACTGCCTGCCTGCCGGGACATGCGAGATTACTGATCTTGAATTATCTCTCACTGCACGTTCTCACTGATCACTGTGTTAGACTCTCCAGAAATGACTGTTTGCCTACTTGTTGCCAGAGATTCCAGATATCATTTTTGCCTCATAGGCTGGATTTCCTCCCAGCACCTGCAACTCTTTTTGTACCCCAACACCTGCTCCACTCCAATTGTTGGATCTAATTTCAGATTTCTGTTCCTCCTATACAACACCATCCTGTGGCAGTGGATGAGCACTAACTGGCCATATCCTAATCTGCATCTATCTCTATTCTTGGAATTGATTTGAATATGTTATTTACCATTAATGAAAACAGTATAAAGCAACTATTACTTTAAATTGTGAGACCCTGGAAAGCAACGTTATGTTCTAATTGTCTTTAATCTACAGGACCTAGCCCACCACCTGGGATATAGCAGATGCTCAGTAAACATCTTTGGATGAACAAAACAAATGGATGACATTTCCAGGCATGTACAGACTAAGCTAAATGTCATGGGAATAATAGCACAATCCTGACTATCTGACTTTATTTTTGAAGTAATTAATATTAGACCAGTGATTTTTCCAAATTTTAATCCATCAATCTAACTTACTAAAGGCTTTTGCTACTGCCCTTTCTCAAGAAAAAGCAAGAATGGTCAACGTATAATTTAGAGGTTCAAGGGCTTATATGGTCCTTGAGAGAAGAGAATTTATTTTTTTAATTTTTTTTTACGTTTATTTATTTTTGAGACAGGGAGAGACAGAGCAGGAACGGGGGAGGGTCAGAGAGAGAGGGAGACACAGAACCTGAAACAGGCTCCAGGCTCCGAGCTGTCAGCACAGAGCCAGACACGGGGCTCGAACTCACGGACCGCGAGATCATGACCTGAGCCGAAGTCGGACGCTTAACCGACTGAGCCACCCAGGCACCCCAAGAGAAGAGAATTTAAAGGAATGAGGCTCCAGGCACCTGGGTGGCTCAGTCGGTTAGGTGTCCCACTTCGGCTCAGGTCATGATCTCACGGCTGGTGAGTTCGAGCCCGGCGTCGGGCTCTGTAGTGACAACTCAGAGCCTGGAGCCTGTTTCAGATTCTGTGTCTCCTTCTCTCTCTGACCCTCCCCCACTCATGCTCTGTCTCTCGATAAGCAATAAATGTTAAAAAAAAAATTAAAGGAATAAGACTCACATAGCTTTGAGTAAACAGAAAACTAGTTGCAAATGACGTACAGTATGATTCCATTTTTGTGATAAAAAGAAACTAAAAAGAAACTTGTGCTGGTTTATGCTTAGAAGAAGTCTAGAAGGATACTGATGAACCATTAAGGAAGACTCCCTTTGAAAAATGAGACTGTGGCATGACAGGGTAGGAACAGGGCTATCTGCATTGTTTCATTTTTATAAATGACTATTATTTTACATTTTTTAAACATTCTAACCATTCTTTTCTTCTCTACCAACAGAGAAGAAAAAATTTTTAATTTGATAAGAAACTGAAACCACATGCTAAAAAGTACTTCTCATAATCCTCAGGCTATACATCTCTGCACTGATGTACACATGTAAAGTCTCTGGGCTCAAGTGCCATGCTTTGAGAATTGTGAAGAGTTTATTGCTGCCTCGTTTGCACTTTGAGAAAGTTGTATGGCATTTCTCAACATGATCACTACAAATTGACTAACAACACTACCACAAACCTCCTTGGGGTGGAGTGAGGGGAGAGGGATACAACATAGCACACAGCCAGGTAAGAATATGGAGAGAAAAGAACATCTGAAAACATTCCTGAAACAGTGGTATCCTGTATAAGCATTAATTTATTCACAAATGCTAGGCTATATTTAACCATGAAAATTAAGAAATGAACAACTCAGGGCACCTGAGTGGCTCCGTTGGTTGAGTGTCTGACTTTGCCTTGGGTTATGATCTCGCAGTTTGTGAGTTGGAGCCCCATGTAGGGCTCTGTGCTGACAGCTCAGAGCCTGGAACCTGCTTCAGATTCTGTGTCTCCCTCTCTTTCTGCCTCTCCCCAACTCCGTCTCTCTCTCTCTCTCTCTCTCTCTCTCTCTCTCTCTCTCTCTCAAAAATAAACATTAAAAAAAAAAAAGAAATGAACAACTCATGAACTTAAAATTGTGTGAGAAGAACCCATTTCCATATAGGAACAAATATGCACAAATAATAGAATTGTCTTTAAATCTTCATAATTTTCCTCTTGTCTGTTATTTTAAGCTTTCCTACAGACATTTTCAGACAAATCTCTGTTGTATAGAAATCTAAAGGAAATGTGACTGTCCTTTGAATCTTAACACTTACTTTAATTTAATTAAGAATTCTTTGTCTTCATTACACTGTAGATAGATTTTTTTTCAGTCCTAACCAATTTGTGGTATGGTGTTCATGTCTTGATCTACATTTGTCTTGGTATTTTGACTGAGAAACAAGTGATTAAGTCAAGAAAACTCTAGAAATCAAAAAGATTGGAGTTAAAATCTCGACAGGGTATCTTTTAGCTGTGTATTTCAAACAATGAATGTACTCAAGTCTCAGTTTCCTTTATTGTTATATACTTAATAGTAGTACCTACCTAATTGGGTTGCTATGTGGATTCCCTGAGAGAATACAGGTAAAGGGCCTGGTATGCAGGAAATGTTTACTGCTAACATTACTCCCCTCAACTAGAGAATGTAACTTTTGTATATGTTTATTTCTTTGGAGAGAGAGAGTGAGCAGGGAAGGGCAAAGAGAGGAGAGGGAGAGAGAATCCCAAGCAGGCTCTGCACTGTCCGTGCAGGGCCCAATGCAGGGCTTGAACCCACAAACCGTGAGATTATGACTTGAGACACAATCAAGGGTCAGATGTTTAACCAGCTGAGCCACCCAGGCACCCCAAGATAATGTAATTACCTAATGTTCATTAGTTCACACAGGGATATTATATTGGTTAGTCTTCATCTTAAATAAGTAATGCAAAACATATTATACAAAAATAAGAGTTTTTTTAAAAAAAAAAAAACTTTAGCTAATTGTTTGAATGTTTTAAAATACCAGAAAGAAAGAAAGAAAGAAAGAAAGAAAGAAAGAAAGAAAGAAAGAAGCCTAGAAATACTTGCTTCTAAAAGTTTAAATGTTGGCAAGAGATACATAGATGAATCACTGTCTCTGAAGAGGCAATAATATACCTCCCCTTTCATTTTGACTGATTTACTATGATCCAGGCTTCTGAGATATCTACTCCTTCCCAGCAGGCCCCCAAATCTGTTCTCAGTGGATCTAAATTAGAAAGAAACAAATAAGACAGGCAAATGTAAACAAAATTAGATGACAGGGTTAATTTCCATTTCCCAAGCCTGGAAATAGTCAGCTGCCTTGTTCACATTCTCCTCCACAGGCAGCTATGTCCTCAAGAATGGGAGAGAAATTAGAGTTTCCCTCCAGCAGTTGGCCCAGCTGCACTCCCCAGGATCTGCTGTTTCACTGTTCCTGAGGTATGGAGTGAAATGTTATACCCTACAATGGGAGCCACAGCCAAAAATTTCATCACCCAATTTGATGTTACCAAAGATTCGATAAGTGGGACACAAAAGACCCCAGCAACCTTATCCTTTTGAAGCATACTTGAGGAATTTATACACAAACACATTTCTTATTTGTGGAATTCTCCTTTTAAGATTATAACAAGATGGCTTTTGTGAAGTAATTTTTTAGGCTGCTAGATATTTTTGTCTAGAAGTAATCACCTGTAAGACCTTAAGGTGGGCAAATTTATAAATTTCTTCCTTTAGCATCTTAAAAAAAAAAGTCACGTGTTCTTTTTTCAAATTCCATAAATTGACAGGCACATTGTTAAGTTAAATAACATCAGCCTTAATAATGTGCTTGTCAACCATAGGATTATTATTCTACATTTTACTTTCTTCCTGAGAGCATCATGAGTGATCAGTACAATATATCTGGTGTCCAGAAGTTTACTATCTTCCAGGATTTTCTTGGATATTCTATACAAATTATTATAAAAATAGTAATAGTGGCTAACATTTATTTTGAAATTACCGAATGTCAAATACTATTAGAAGCACTTTATATAAATTAGCTTATTTAATCTTCATAACAACCCTACCACATAGGGACCATTATCATTCCCATTTTACAAGGGAGAGAACTAGGCACAGAGAGTTTTAATAACTTCCCACAGTTACCCAGCTGGTAATTGGGGAAGCCTGAATTCAAAACCCAGAATCCTGGTTCTAGAGGCTGCACTCCTAAATTCTAGGCCATGCTACCTAGCTATCCACAAACAAGTCGCATGTGTGATCAGACCAGGGTCTGAGGAAGGTGAGCCGTATAGTGTTGGTATTTGGTACATCACAAGCTCTGCTAACCTCCACTTCCACATGACTCAGTCCCAAAAATGAGCAAAGAAGAAAATAAAAGTGCATTTCAATGATGTCTACTTAAAAACTCTAACATTTTCTGAATAGTATATGGTTTTGCCGTTTTGATTCACATATCTACCTTCTAAGAATATAGCAGTCAGACAAGCATTCATTTTTTAAAAATTATTCTGAATTTGGGGCGCCTGGGTGGCGCAGTCGGTTAAACGTCCGACTTCAGCCAGGTCACGATCTCGCGGTCTGTGAGTTCGAGCCCCGCGTCAGGCTCTGGGCTGATGGCTCAGAGCCTGGAGCCTGTTTCCGATTCTGTGTCTCCCTCTCTCTCTGCCCCTCCCCCGTTCATGCTCTGTCTCTCTCTGTTCCAAAAATAAATAAACGTTGAAAAAAAAAATTTGTTTTAATTATTCTGAATTTTGTAAAAGTCCAAGATACAACACTTTATCCAACATATTTTGAAACCATAAAAATAGCATTAATATTTAAGATCAATTATTCTGATTCATACTAATGCTTGGAGACCTTAGGCTCAGCATACACTCTTCTCAACATTTCAGGGAATCTCCAAATCCTTGGAATCTTCCAAATCAGAGGTTGCTCACATGTACACCCACAGGTTCCAGACAGGTAGGTTTAATATATAAATTCTGTGAAGTATAATATAATCAGGAGTGGGGGAACCTGTGATCAACTGGAGAGGGCACACCCTTCTCAGAACATTCAAATTCGATTTTTTTTAAATATTGTGTCAGTTACATAAAATATGACGGAGACTATATTCTGCTCTAAATGGAAGAGCATAGCAATGTGCCTCCTGACCTGTCCAATCTTGTCAATACATCTGAAATGATGTACTTTTTCATTGTAACCATTTGTTTATTAGTTATAAATTCCCCCAATGTAAGTTTCCTGAAGGTAGGGGCACAGTCTTTCTCTTTCATCCGCACATTCATTTAATCTTCAAAAAATAGTCTCTGAGCTCCTAATAAATACTATTATTCTAGAAGCTGGGGACCAACAGTGAACAAAGCAGGCATACTCTCTGTACTCATGCCCTGATGATCTTATTTTAGCAGGGAGATAGAGAATAAATTAATAAATAAGTAAGGAAAATTAGAATATGTTCAATGGTGATAAGAAATATAGAATATAAAGTAAATAGGGCAGAGGATTGTCTTGTGGGAGTGAGGGTTGGTATTTATAAACAATAGCAGAGAAGACCTCACCAAGAAGGTGACTTGTGACTAAAGACATAAAAGAAATGGAGAGTAATACATGTATATATCTGGAGAAGAGCTTTCTAGACCAAAGTAACAATGAGCACATATGTCCTCAAGTAGGAAAGTGCTTTGCCTAACTGACAGCAAATAGGCCAGGGTGGCTAAAGTGGAGGAAGCAAGGTGAAGAATGAGAATGCATAGAGAAAAGTAAGAGAAAAGGGTGCCATTCATTTAGGTATTATGATGATTTTGGTTTCTTCTCTTAATGAGATGGGAAGCCATTGGAGGAGGTACATGATCTGGCTTATGTTTTAATATCACTCTGGCTATTATGCTGAGAAGGAAGGTAAAGGTATAGACAAGGGGACCAATTAGTTAGGAGGGCACGGCCATAATGAAATGTGAACAAAAGGATGATGGAATGGACCAGGGTAGTATCAGATGAGATGGCAAAAGGCTATGAGATTCTCAATATGTATTTTTTAATATATTTTAAATGTGGAACCAATGGGATTTGCTGATGGACTGGATTTAAGGTGTGAAAAATGGAGAGGAGTCAAGATTTTTGGCCTGAGAAACTGGAAAAAAGAAGTTGTTAATTTACTGAGACAGAGAAGACTATGGGAAGAATAGGTTTGTGGTGGGAAGGAAAGGAAGAATCAAAGCTCAACCTTGCACAAAATTCACAATGCTATTAGGTGCCCACTGGGGATATCTAGAAGCAATTGAAAATTTATGACTCTGAACTTCAGAGAAGAGGTCTTAAATGGAGATATCAATTTAAGATTGTTCAGAGCATAGGTGGTATTCAAAAACACAATATAGGAGGGACCCCTGAGTGGCACAGTTGGCTAAGGGTCCAACTTCAGCCCAGGTCATGATCTCTTCGCTCGAGTGAGTTCCAGCTCCACATCGGGCTCTGTGCTCACAGCTCAGAGCCTAGAGCCTGCTTTGGATTCTGTGTCTCCCTCTCTCACTCTGCTCCTCCCCCGCTCATGCTTGCTCGCTCTCTCTCTCTCTCTCTCTCTCTCTCTCTCTCTTGGATAAATAAACATTAAAACACACACACACACACACACACACACACACACACACACACACACACACACACTAGGTTAGAATTACCAAGAATATTATTGTAGAAGGAAGACAGGTCCAAAGACTCAGAACTTGCCAAGGTTTAGATGTCTGGGAGATAAGGAGAAACCAACAGATAAAACTGAGAGGATCAAAGTAAGTATAGTGCCATGGAGATGCACCACCCAAATTTTCCTTCAAGGAAAGACTTGTTTCCCAGTTTAAGAAAGTACAGGCAACAGACAGCCACAGCTATCAGATACTTTAGGATTAGCTCAGCAGCAGTGACCACCTTGGCCAAAAGCATGTCCTTCTCTGACAAGCCTACTTGAGAAAACAATATCTTCTTTATTGAAAGCCTATTTTGGAAATGTTTCCTTAAACAGTCCTATACTTAGTAACATTGAAGGACCATCAGATGAAGAGATTTAAATAATAACCCATAATCAAATTCAGCTCTCTTCCTTTTATGAATTGTAATATCTTTATATAGCTCTTTAATTCCAGTAAGCTTTACATTTTATATTTAATTAGTAACTATAAGTACTTCCCTAAATATTTGGGAGGTTCTATCACTTCCCCGGTCATGCAATTATAGCAACAGAAGCAAAAATGCAGACAGGAAAACTTCAAATACTTTATTTTACCCAATTGCAATTATTTGCTAACTCGTCTATATTTCTGATACACAGTCAAAAACTATGCATCTTTGGGGCGCCTGGGTGGCGCAGTCGGTTAAGCGTCCGACTTCAGCCAGGTCACGATCTTGCGGTCCGTGAGTTCAAGCCCTGCGTCAGGCTCTGAGCTGATGGCTCAGAGCCTGGAGCCTGTTTCCGATTCTGTGTCTCCCTCTCTCTCTGCCCCTCCCCCGTTCATGCTCTGTCTCTCTCTGTCCCAAAAATAAATAAACGTTGAAAAAAAAATTAAAAAAAAAAAAAACTATGCATCTTTGTATCTATGGTATCTAAGCATGTGCTAGTTCTTGGTTTCTACTCAATAAACCCTTGATTGATTGACTGACTGACTAATTAATGTGTCCTTACAGAGCAACTGGAAAGAAAAAGAAAAAGAATTTTAATTTTACTTTCTTCTCCTTCTTTATAATAGAATGCTAATAAAGAATGAAATGGCAGAAAAATTAAAAAAGAGGGGCAGGAAGCATCAAGATAATATATAGTTAATTAATGGTTGATTATAAGATTATCTCTTTCACATTTTCTCACTTACATATAATCCTAAAGTGATGCATGGTCAAAAAATTTGTGAAACAGAGCACAGTACACCACCAGTATGTGCACCATCCACCAGAATTTAATCACAACTGTTGGAATGTTTCCTTCACTTTTGAAAAATTGTGTTTTACATCTATAACTTCACACATTTTTATATTAATTGAAGTTATGTATTTCTAATTGATCTTTTCTACTCTTCACATTTTTTATAATTTAAAATGCATTAGTTGCCATGGAAACAATGTCATCAAGTAAGAGCAAACCTTGGTGATATCCACACATGAAATATGAAATCAATTAATAAAATGGCTGTGCAATTTATAATAGTTACTTAGAATGGGTTACCTGATCTAATGTGAAATAAATATTATATGGGGGAGAGGGAGGGTATAGCCACCTACCAGAGTTTTTTCTTCTAAAATCTCAGGTGAGTTCAATCATCATACCTTTGTAACATATAAGCTTATTTTGGTTTTCTTGTTTTGTTTTTTCAATTTGTTTTATTTACTGGATGGGGGGGAGAGGGAGGGAGAAAACACATGCAAGCAGAGAAAAGGGATAGAAGGCAAGAGAGAAAGAATCTTAAGCAGGCTCCATGCTCAGTGTGGAGCCTGACCTGGGGCTCAATCTCACAACCCTGGGATCATGACCTGAGCTGAAATCAAGAGCTGGAAGTGCAACCAAGTGAGGCACCAAGGCACACCTATAATCTTATTTTGGATACATTTTGCCACATGAATCATCTCAGAGATGGTCCATAGTCTCAGTTAACTTCAGAAAAAAGGGAAAATGAAATTAAGCAATCCAAAGACCATGTAGAGCTCCTCTGTTCCAGGATCTTTGTCTCCTTCTAACCATGCCTTACACTGAAGTTCTTTTCTCCATCTGATGACTCCTTTGCAGATGCATCTCACTCAGCTCAGTAGAAGCCACAGGTAGATAACTACTCAGGTGATAAGACTTTAAGGCATCAGGAAGATCTCTATATAAAAATATTGTCTCTGACCCCATGGTCTCTTATGCATGAAATTCTACCATTTACTTCCATTTTTTTGAGCACCATCTTCCCTAGAAGATCCCTCTTAACCCAACAGATCTGAACTGCAGGAATTTGAAAGCAGAACACATCCCAGAGATCCTTATAGTTTAGAGATGAGTAAACCTGAACCCCTAAATGAGGAAATATTTTTGCTAGTATCAAAATCAAATAAAGAGCTGAGCTAAAGGAGAATCCCTGTCTCTTAGCATGATAATAACCCTGGAGCCCTGGAAGCCTGAAAAAGGAGTGTGCAGAGAGGAGAAATGAGTGAAAGTAATTTATTTGCGAAGTGATTCCAGTGAATAGGGATGAGGAACGAGGTAGAGTAGGAAAGAAAAGAAAGTCAATATAATAACCCTTAGTGAATGGTTTGATATGGAATACCACTCAGCAGTGAGAAAGAACCAGGCACTAGCCTCCAATATAGGTGAACCCCACCGGCATAATATTGAGTTTCGTAAGAAGTCAGACTCAGATCAGGATATGTATCTATATAAAATTCAAAAACAGAAGGAGCACAAGCTAACCTTCTGAGGTGCTCAGAATATATCTTGAACTCGGTGATGGCTACACAGATATATACATACATAAAATTCATAAAGCTATATGCTTAAGATTTGTGAAGCTTGAATAGAGACTTCTCCAAACAAGGCATCCAGATGGCCAATCGACATATGAAAAAATTCTCAACATCACTCATCATCAGGGAAATACAAATCAAAACCACAATGAGATACCACCTCACACCTGTCAGAATGGCTAACAGTAACAACTCAGGCAACAACAGATGTTGGCGAGGATGCGGAGAAAGAGGATCTCTATTGTATTGTTGGTGGGAATGCAAGCTGGTGCAGCCACTCTGGAAAACAGTATGGAGGTTCCTCAAAAAATTAAAAATAGAACTACCCTCCAACCCAGCAATGGCCCTACTAGGTATTTGTCCAAGGGATACAGGTGTGTTGTTTCAAAGGGACACATGCACTCCAATGTTTATAGCAGCACTATCAACAACAGCCAAAGTATGGAAAGAGTCCAAGTGTCCATCGATGGATGAAGGGATAAAGAAGATGTGGTATACATATACAACGGAATATTACTTGGCAATCAAAATGAATGAAATCTTGCCATTTGCAACCATGTGGATGGAACTACAGGGTATTATGCTAAGCAAAATTAGAGAAATACAAATATCATATGACTTCACTCATATGAGGACTTTATGACACAGAACAGATGAACACTAGGGAAGGGAAGCAAAAATAATATAAAAACAGGGAGGGGGACAAAAACATAAGAAACTCTTAAATATGGAGAATAAACAGAGGGTTACTGGAGGGGTTGTGAGAGGGGGGATGGGCTAAATGGGTGGGGGCATTAAGCAATATACTCCTAAAATCATTGTTGCCCTATATGCTAACTTGGATATAAATTAAAAATAAAATAAAAAAAAAAACAGGATCTGTGAAGCTTTATGTCAAGTGTGCTTCAATTTTTTTTAAAGAGAGAGAAAGAGACCATGAGCAGGGGAGAGGGCAGAGGGAGAGAGAAAGAATTTTGAGCAGGCTCCACACTCAGCATGGAGCCCGACACGGGGCTCAATCTTATGACTGGGAGATCATAACCTGAGCCAAAATCAAGATTTGGATGCTTAACCAACTGAACCATCTAGGCACCACTGCTTTAATGTCTCTAGGTCTCTTTTAAAAAGAATGCTTTATTGGGTTGACCAACACTGTTATTTCATTGTGTTATTTAGAATGAACCTTAAAAGTGCTCACCTGAGGGGAGCCTGAGTGGCTCAGTCAGTTAAGTGTCCGACTCTTGGTTTCGACCCAGATCATCATCTCATTCATGAGATCAAGCCCTGTGTCAGGCTCTGTGTTATCAGCCCAGAGATTTTACTTGAGATTTTCTCTCTCCCTCTCTCTCTGCCCCTTCCCCACTCACTCTCACTCTCTCTCAAAATAAATAAATAAACATCTTTTTTTTAAAAAGTGCTTACCTGAGGAATGAGAGGGAGAAATATTTACCCATCACACCCCAGTGCACATCAATTGAGGTTTACCTGATGGGTATTAATTTCCCCATACCTGGATCAGTGCAAAGTGGCACCCCCAGGTGTCCACACTGTGGACTCAGAAAAGCCAAAGACAGAAAACAAGAAATGGACAGCTCATGTTTGAGATCGGGCACTGGCAACACCAGATATGGAAGTGTGCTAGCAACTGTTCTCCATGGCTATGGCAGTCAGAGATAAAGCTGAGGAAGATGTGAAACAACAATCAAGATATGTCCGATCCACAAAGACTTCCCACACATGCCAGGGACATGGTACTATAGGTGAAGTATAAACAACAAATCCTGGTGGGTGTAAAAAGGGTAACCTTAATGAAAACAATGGACAAATGACAAGAAAACATGATTATATCTCAAATAAAATATATCCCACTTGGTCTTGTGATGCTTTTTTTTTAATTTTTTCATGTTTATTTATTTTTGAGAGAAAGAGAGACAGAGTGTGAATGGGGAAGAGAGAGAGGGAGACACAGAATGAGAAGCAGGCTCCAGGCTCTGAGTTGTCAACACAGAGCCTGACGCAGGGCTCAGACTCACAAACCGTGAGATCATGACCTAGGCCAAAGTTGGATGCTTAACTGACTGAGCCACCCAGGCACCCCGGTCTTGTGATGCTTTAAATTCATTGATCCCCATAGGGAAAAGCACTGTGTATGTATGGGAAAGAGAGAGAGGCGGAAGGGGTGGTATTTCATTCTTCACAGCCTTCCCTTTTCACAATGAGGCACTGACTAGTAGGTCCAAAATTAGAGCAAGATCAATATCAGTGGAGATAAACTGACCAATGAGAAGATGCCTTTAATGACAGAGTAAGAGAGCTGAGAAAGAGTTTTAGACTAATGTCGGGATTTCCCAATAATCAAATACGCTGCAGTGCAGGCACTAAAACTTCATTAACTACTTATAAAAGTTCCCTTTTGCAGCAAGTAACTTTGAGCACTTTGTAACTTTCTTTAGAGTAGGGGGAAGGACTGAGAAATGTGTTCCTTAGCAATAAAATTAAGTACATTTATATAAATCAGTCTCTCCAAGGGATCCCAATTATATCACTGCCTTGACTCTCTAGCAGGACTCAGCTGCTAGAATAACACCTTAAATCTGCTATAGCAAAACTTACCACAAGCAGAAAAAAATAAGAGGCTGTGTGAATCACACAAACCTATGTTATGGATACTGTTCTTGCCTGACTGTAACCATCCTCTATTCATCCCTTCCTCCTTTCTGTCAGGTAGCCCTCTTCCACAAACAGCACACATAATTCAGTCCTGATATGACTCTTATATAGCTTAAACCAAAGAGAACATTCCATTTTCCTAGGCTCTATTATTAGTTCAGTGTGTCATTCGAACATGGTACACCAGCATTTCCTCTTCTTCCTTCGAATGTTTTTCTGGGTGATTAGAAAACCAGAAACTGAGGGGTACCTAGGTGGCTCAGTCGGCTGAGCATCTGATTTTGGCTCAGGTCATGATCTCACGGTTCATGAGTTCAAGCCCCAGTTGGGTTCTGTGCTGACAGCTCAGAGCCTGGAACCTGCTTCAGATTCTGTGTCTCCCTCTCTTTCTGCCCCTCCCCCGCTCACTCATGCATGCGTGCTCTCTTGCTCTCTCTCTCTCAAATATAAATAAAAACATCAAAAAAAATTCTTTTTAATTTAGAAAAGCAGAAACTGTGGTCATCATCTTGTTTGCAACCTGAGGATGCACCATAAATATAGAGGAAAGGAGAGTGAAGAGAACATGAGCTGAGGCAATGATGAAGCCCAAAATACCTCTCGACTTGTAATATGGGGCCAACAATTGTCTGTGTTCTTTAAGAGAACTCGCCCTGTGTTTTATGTTGTTGCTGACTCATGTATTTTGCTTTGTTTTGTTTCTATTTTTAATAACTTTGACCCTTCATCAAATAAAGACTGGATGAGTCAAATACCAACTGCTTCCATGAAATACAAGCAGGACACCCTGGCATTTCCATTCACTAATGAGGTTTATCATCATTTTCTGTAATTTTTGGAGTTAGATGGGATATTTCCAAATTAATTAGAATAAAATACATTTATTTTCAGATAACCGACTTGCTTACCTATTCCTGTTTTGTGCAAATATTGTTATAAATTCCAGTTCCAGTAAGGGGCCACTGAACCTACCCAAATTCATCCAAAACAGCTCTGAGGTTCTTATCTGCAGCAATATCTTGGCCTAGAATTTCATCTGAGCTAAGAGACTAGACAGTAAAGGAAGTTGCATTATTCTGTTTTTCATTTGTTTTTAAACAGGCTGAGTAACTAAACACATATAAGCATGATTCTGGGTAATGATTGAGTTTAATGTAAAAGGGAATTTTGTTTCTCCTCTTTATTGCAAAGCTTTTCACTTAGGAATTTTTTTAAATGCTGTTAAACTAAAGTAGAACAAACACCAAAAAGCTTCTTACCACCAAATCCTTATTATAAGTGTGTGTATAATACATATACATGTTCATATATATATGTATATGCAGTTATATGTATTGAAATTATTTTTAACTGGACATTAGTTATCTGTTTAAAGGATTTTACAAAACCACTAGCTTTAAAAAAAAACTGCATTTCACATATTTTTAGTATGAATCAGCTCTGGTTTTCCATTGTCTTTCTCTGTGTCCTTAAATCTCTAATTGTGCATTGATGTTTTGGTAGAAAAGCAAGTTTTCTTGATGTCTTCAGGAACTCACAAGTCCCTCCTTCACTTTGTATGTCTCTCTGTGCTATGCTTTTACCTGTTCTTCTATGGTAATTTAGAAAGAGGATATTCTAAAGTTGATTTTTAGCAATAAAGTTTTGCTTTATCAATGGCCTGCTTTTGCTTTACTTTAAAACAACTCAATACAACATTATCTATTTTACAGATTTCTAAAAAGCTATTTTGTGTTGTTGTAAGTATGAGTCATTACCACTTCTATGTGAAGAAAAATTAAGATGCTGAAATAAGTGAACATATTGGTCATTTCTTCTGCTTCCAACCAAATGTATAAAATTGGTAAGTGTGACTGATAAACTAGATTGACTTTAAAATAAACAATAATTTCACTTTAGAGCTCAGCTTAGAAGGATATCCCTTCTGGCTTCTCAGAGAGAATACAAGTGATAATTATAGTTCGAATAGACTAGGTTATGCTACATTAACAAGTAATCTTGAAATCTCAGTGGCTTAAAAAAAAGTCACAGCTTCTTTTTTGCTCACACTATATGTCCATAGTAGCTCACCTAGGTCTGCTCTTCATTGTCCTCAGGAGTCTGACTAATGGAGCAGCCACTGTTTCGAATGCTGTTAATCACTTTGGCAAAGGGAACAGAATGTGGCAAATTACCCAGTGGCTCTCAAAGTATCCATCCACCTAGAAGGTTTTGTTCACATTTTAATGACCAAAGCAAATCTCCTGACCACTCCAAGAAGACAAGGAAATGTAATCCCAAAATGCCCTGCAGGAGAAACCAAAAATAACTGGCAATAGCATTAATGACTACCACACCACCACACGTAAATTCCTTCATTTTCCTGCTACAAATCTATAAACTTTCTTCTCCAGCCATCTTCTCATCCTTCCCTACCATAATAGAAGTCCTTCCTCTTAACAAGGTTTACCCTTCCTCATCTGCCCCTATCATCTCAGGACCCAGCTCTATGGATTATACCCTCTCCTATATCTTCAACTGCTTGTGTTCTACCTCCTCCCATTAGAATTTATATTTGCTTTTTCTAATTTAAAACATAATAATTCACCCTTCTCATTTCTTTTTCTCCCAACCATCACTCTGCCTCACTCCTCTCACAGTCATGTTTTTTAAAAGGGATGCATACCTTCCTACAGCCATTTCCTCAACTCCTATTCACACCTCAACCTGCTAGATCTGATTCTACATTCACCACTCTATTGAAACCACTTTTACTAAAGTCACTAATGACTTCCTTGTTGCAAAACCTCAAGTGCACATTCTAGTTCTCATATTACTCAAATCTTGGCAGGAACATCCACTCCCTCCTACTCCTGAAAATGCTTTCTTGATTTGACTTTGTAATACTACTTTCTTGACTTCCTTCCTACATCTCCAAGGGATTCTGTCTCAGTCATTCTGAATGAACCTCATTCTCCACCTGTTCTTGGGCTCTTGCTCTTACCCAACATTAGTCTCATCAACATGGGTGATACCATTCATTCCCATGATTTCAGTTATCATCTATAGGCTGAGGACACCCAAATCTGGCCACAAAGTACTGATACAATTTCAGTTATCCTGCCTACAACACTACCCTTTCAGTGCTTGCCTCTGTTCATGCAGCAAATATTATCTAATTTCCAGATATATCAGATCTGATTCATAAGAAACCAGTCAACTTTGAAGCCAAGAATGAAAAAATAAAAACTAAAATATAATCTTTTATTAGCACTTATCTAAATAATAACCTATCTGGTATGTTTGTTTAATATCTCTTTTTCCCTGGGCTATCAGATAGTGATAATGGCCCCTCTCTCTCTAGGGCCTGACACAGTGGGTGCTCAATAAACAGTTGCTAACTATTGTTGAAATTCCAACTGGTACTTCTCACCTAAGTATCACCCTTTTCAAACATCCTTTCTGGATAGTCTGGTATACATATGCAGGTGTATCAGAGTGCAGGGCCTACTAAAAATTGTCTTATCTTATTACACAGAACAATATGCTGCTATTCAAATAAAAAAAAAGATAAGCCACAATTATTAATCTGAATAGACTAGGCTGCACTGCAATAACAATCAATCCTAAAATATCAGTGGCTCAAAAAAAATCAGGTTTATATTTTTTCAGGCTACATCTCTACTGATGCCTTCCACCAACAGAAGCTGCAAGACAAGTGTTATATACTGAATTATGTCCTTCAAAATTTGTATGTTGAAGCCCTTAATATAACTAAATTTGAAGATAGGGCCTTTAAAGAGGTAACTAAGGTAAAATGAGGTCAGAAGGGCAAAGTACTAATCCAATAGGATTTGTGTCCTTAGAAGAAGAGACACTAGGGGTATATGTGCACAGAGGAAAGGTCATGTCATGGCAAGAAAGCCACTTGTAATTGAAAAAGAGGGGCATCAGGAGAAATCAAACCTACTAGCACACTGAGTTTGGCCTTCTAATCTCCAGAACTATAAGAAAATAAATTTCTGCTATTTAAGCTGCCCAGACTGTGCTATTTTTAAATAACAGCCCTAACAAACTGATATGAGCAGTAAAAATTAAAAATTCACTGGTGCCAGTAATCCTATTCATGCTGGGAAGCTGCCCTGCTCCTCTGAAGTTCCAAGGATCAACACAAGGAGCAATTTTCATCCATTGTCATTGACAAGAATGTGATGAAGGACATGGTAGATGATCTCCCTTTCCAGATGAGACCAAGACCTTCCAAATAGTCACTCTACCCATTAAGACCACTCTTCTCCTGGGGATAGTACTGAAAATGCCTGAGGGAGCAATTTGATAGAAGGCAAACAAGACCTAGCAACAGGACATAAGCAGATCTTAACTTGAGAGGGAGAGAATTGCCCTGGAGGATCTAAATATTCCTCCCCTTAAGAAGAATTTTTTGAAATACTCCATTTCCTCACTAATAGGAATAATAAAAGTGTTTGGCCCTTGATCATAGTCCACTCCATCCCTCTCCTGGCCTACCTTCTTTTTTTTTTTTTTTTTTAACCTTCTTCTTCTGGGCTTCCTCATGCTTCTCCTGACTGCACAGGCTCTACACTGAGACATGCTCCACCAGTGTCACCCGGGGAAACCTTATCTGTCTCACTGATCCCTTTCAGCTCTAGATTAATGAGTTAGTTTTTCTACACTAGACTTAGCAAATCACACCTCCAATTCTGGGCCAAAAATTGAATGCTGTCTTTTAAAAATAGTAAGTTATCATATGTTACTATATACTCTGTCACTGCATTTGTACCAAAAATATGACTTTTCATTCTGCATATTCTTATATAAGGCATAGATATTACCTTAATTATACTACAAAATAGAACAATACTATTGATACATTGTCCTTATAAGGTCATCTACATTGAACATCAAAAAGCAAATGCTCTGGAGGCGCCTGGGTGGCTTGGTCGGTTAAGCGTCCAACTTCGGCTCAGGTCATGATCTCACTGTCTGTGAGTTTGAGCCCCGCGTCGGGCTCTGTGCTGACAGCTCAGAGCCTGGGGCCTGTTTCGGATTCTGTGTGTCCCTCTCTCTCTGACCCTCCCCCGTTCATGCTCTGTCTCTCTCTGTCTCAAAAATAAAAATAAACGTTAAAAAAAAAATTAAAAAAAAAAAGCAAATGCTCTGACAGATCATTTTTTTGAATCCTGTGATAAAATAGCAATGATTTTATTATCACTAATAAAAAAAAACCAGAAATATGCAGTTATGATTTCCTTTCCTTGGAAAGACAGAAAAATCTCAATCTAAATTCTATCTATGTGAGCCCAGACATAAGGACTGTGACCAACAGCAGTTATCATGAAGACTCTTTCAAATCAGCTCCCATCTGGTTCTGGTGAAGTCTCTGGTTTACTCAGAAGGTACTATTTCCTCCCAAAACAGACTCAGGAAACTCCTGGACCAAAGAAGATATAGTTTGATGGAACAACAGCTCTGGGGGTGGGATACTGGGGGAAGCACCAAGCTTCCCTGATAAAATACTTGATTTATTATCAAGCTATTGTTGACACATCTCTACTCTTTGAAAGTTATCCTAGAACTGCTTCTAATCCCGGTGCCTGCTGCTCCCTTACCTATTTTGCTTCCTATTTGTCTTCTCATTTTGTCTCATAACAACATTATTGATTGTCGCATTCTCTAGCCCATTTCCTTTTTTGAACTTTCTGTCCCTAAGAGATTGTCTAGTGTGTCCTCTTCGTCTCACAAGTGGTTCAGGTAGAGTTCAATGACTCACATGAATCTACCTGTCTCTGAAATCATTGCCAATGCTATCTTTCCATAAATTCCTCACCATAGTGTCTTGGGTAACAGCTGTTCATCCCCATAACTGTGAGGCAGGAGAGAAAAAGGATGCTTTATTATGACTGACTTTACTTTGGTGCTTTTCTTTCTATACCTGGCACTCCACTCTGTGAAAAAGTGGTTTCAGACATCCTTCCCCTCTTCCTAACCAGGACAACAGTTTCGGGCTCACATCCTATCCCAACTATCTCAGCCATGACCACACACTACCTACCAGCAATGTCCCACTCCTTCTGCCAAAAAACTCAGCCACTTCTGCCGTGAGTTATGTCAGTAAAATTAACATGAATTGTGTTTCCTTTTCAACTTTGCTTACATCAGTGACTTTCCATTTCTCTAAACTCTCTTGCACTTAAACCCATGTTGTAATGTTGTAAGCCATTAAAGCAAAAGAAAACAAACAAAATAGCTTCAGGGTACTGCTTCTTAAAAGCCTCAAGAATGAGGTCAAAACCAGAGTTTTGAGAGTGGCTCTTTGGAGGGGATCTGCGGTGGCTCTTATCTTGAAGCACATACAAATTGTCACCCCACCTCAGAAAGAAGCATCACATAATAGCTCCTCTCTGCAGCCGTCTCTCTCAGTTGTTGCCTCCCCTGCAATGCTGCCTGCCACCTTGCTTCTGCACGACCTCGGAGGAGGTCTCTGCCCCTTCCCTCAGAGGCACCCATTTCAGGTTGCCATCTCACAGTGACTGAGGTTTTCAGCTGTCACTCATTCACTCCGTGCATCCAGGAGTGTGATTACAATGCAGTTCTCTCTGTGAATAAATAATGTCGATCTGCCAGTTTCTGAATTTGCCCTGTGGAGGTCAGTCCCAGAAAAACTTTTTGCTCTCTCTACAAAGCTTCTTTACTCAGACTTGTGCAAATAGCTACTACTTATTATCCCTCTTAGTAAAGGAAGGAAGGAGGAAAATAAAGAAAAAACTATTACATACATGGATCTGAACACATATATTGATATCTGAAGCCAAGAAGTATGCTACGTGTTTGCACATGCATTTTTATTTTTGCAGAAAATAGGTCTGATTTGAGCACTGTTCTGAATCCAAAATCCATATTCTTCTGAATATATCATGCAGCTAGGCATCATATAGAGCTGATGTCTGTCCCTTTAAGAAATGGAGGAAGAAAAATATGGGATGAGCGGCCACTGGGCTAAAAAGAATTGTGTGTGTGACAATTCTATGGTTATTACAGTTTCTCACTAACTTTGCTTCAACAAGTCTCTTGTTCATTTATCTTTTGCCTATATAGTATGATCTGAGGGACCAAAAAACGTCTCTTCCACCTTTTGATGCCAATGCCTGAAACTTTAGCCTCACTCCCCTCCATTCTACTTGGATAAAGGATCTGTAGTCATCAAGAATTCCCACGTAAAATAAAATGTTACATCGATACTGGGATATATTCGCCAATAGTCAACAGTCACCTGCTTAACTGCTTAACTGATGACTTAACTGAATGTGTATTTGTTTTACTACTTGATACAGTGAACCTCAGTAATAGGGACTCACTAGATAGCTTACTTTTCGTGAGGAGGAAGAAAAAGAAAAGATGAAGGAAGTGAAAAATCTAAAGCCCAAGGCACTAAAGAGGTATGAGCAGCTTGGAGAAAACGGTCAAGGGCAAGCACAACCCAATTACCGTCAAGGTGGGAGAAGGTGGGAGAAAGAGAAAAATAGAAGGGTACCAAACTCCATTTTAGCCCAAAGGACAACCCCACCCAAACTGATTGGGGGAGAGGAGCTAGAATAACTAGCAAAAGGGAAGAGAAACTGGGCACAACAGCCTCCTGACCTTACCTCTATTACAGAACACATACCATTCTCTGTTGAAATTGTCCATTTATTTGCCTGCACCAACCTTTAGATCATGGGTTTTAGAAGACAGGAGCTCTGTGTCTGTTTCATTTGTGTGGGACCAGAGCCTCGTACACTGCCTGGCATGCAGCAGAGGTTCAATGCATGTTCAGAGGATGAATGAATGAAATCAGTTTCCCTTCTTCCCTATTTCTCACACATAAAATCTTTGCAGTGAAGAACCAGATATACTTCATATGTGATGGAACTTCAGTTGTGTGTTCAGGATTCTTAGAGGTTCTAGGACTCTTTGATAAATATAAACTGTGTCATTTATAGAAAAGCAAATATTTTTCCCTAGAAATGTGGTAATGTCCAACATCTAACAAATACTGTTTTGGTGATAATTATTATTATTTGTAATCAGCATTTTACTAATTTTAGGGGTCTTTATTTATGGTTAAGCACACTTCCTTACATATTCTATTTTTATATAAATCATTTAAATCAAACTCTGTCCTGACATCTACTACATTATACTTTAATATACATAACACAGATGTAGATGAAATATAGCTAATGATTCCAAAACAGTTCCTCTAGACACGCTATATATTTTAAATTTAATTTCCTTCTTATGTACCAGGGGAAAATGTATGAGTTTTTTTCCCATGCATCTCTCTTTCCTCATTATCAAAGTGTTCACACGGAATTATTTTTAAAAGGCAGCATTTAGTATTCAATCAAATAATAAGGAGAACGTGTTCCTTCCCAGTGGTTTAATAATAATTCTTGCATCACCAACCCTGAATATTCATGTTATGGAAATGTGTCCTACTTCTATAGATTTCATCACTGTCAGCTGGTGCCACAGCAGAACACAGGAACAGTTAGTCAGTCTAAATACATTCAGGATTTCAGCAATTACCAAAATGTCTTCCCTGACTTACTATCAATAATTCAACTTTTGAGGAATATAATACTGAGACACAGGAGGCTAACCAATAAATATTCTGCTATTCTTCAGAAAACAGCAATCTAACTGCACAAAATTGTGATATCACTTGACTCAAGTCTTACTTCAGCTATATCTGTATGACATAAAGATGACTGAGCAATTCAGTGGGGGAAATAAATCAATGAGGACAGTTGTTTTGGGTTTTTTTGTCTTTAGGTAAAGCGACTTATAGCATATTTATTTTCCCCCATTTTGCTGTTAGAACACAGCTTGTCAATGATCTGATATTCATCATCCTCATTCCTCAAAACATATATTAACCAGACTTTACCCTCAATTCTGTTGGCAGTATGATCTTGGGCTAGTCACTTACTCTCTCTAGGATTTAGTTTACTCATCTGTAAAATGTCAAAGTTGGATTGGGTTGGGGTCAACAAACTTGTTCCATAAACAAATAATAACTATTTTAGGCTTTGTGGGACATACAGTCTCTGTTACAACTATTTAACCCTGCCATTTCAATGCAAAAGCAGCCACAGATAATGTGTAAATGTATGAGCATTTCTGTGTTCCAATAAAATATTAATTATAAAAGCAGGCAGGCAGTAAAACAAGGTTTGGCTTTGTACAGTAGCTTGCCGATTCCTTTCAGGTCTTTTTCAAATCCATGATTCTACATGTTAGATACATATAAGGCCCCTTAACACAAGGGGGAATGAACTCATCTAGTCCCTCAGTGACTTAGAATTAAGGAGCCTAGAAATTCTCTGCTACAGAAAAATTCCTTTGAAAAAATCAAGTAGCCCTAAGTAAACCCAAGTGATTAACAGATGGACAAAGATTCCTCAATTCTGGCTAGTCAGCACACCTTTTATTGGTACCCCAGGATACAGACTCTATGAAATCCAGGCCAAGTCTCCAGGATGTTTCTTGATGAGCAGAGAATATGCTTACAAAAATGACAGGATTTCACTCCAGGTTTTGTTGCTTTTGACTGCAGTGAAGGAACTAATCAGCAGTAAAACAAGTATTAGGTCACACTATAGTTTCAAACTTAGAGGAAAAAAAGAGAACCATTTTTGAATCTCTATAGAGCACCTATTTCACTGAGTAGCCCAGGTGGGGAAAAGTCTCAGAAGTCAAGGTCATAAATTAATCCCTTGTGAATCTCTGTCTATGAAGGTCTGTAGCTTCACCCTATTCCACCACTATGAAACAACACACACACGCAAAGGACACAGCTTGACATTGCTTGTCTGTGGAAACCTAGTAGATAAACTCTATGCTGAAAGATGATTCTGTCATATTCAAATAAGTTTCAAATGTTTATAGGAGTATGATAACTGCCCAAGAAACGTGTCCACAACAATCACAATGATCAAGAATCCCAGAACAATAAAAGAAAGTACAGAGTCCATTTGGTTTACAGCAGGGTTTCTCAATCTTGGCACTACTGATATTTGGACTAGAAGATTCTTTGCTGCAGGGGGAAAGACGGCCTTTGCATTGTAGGATGCAGAGGGTATAGATGGAGTAAGAGTAACTCCTTTTCCCTTCCCTCAGTCATAACAAACAAAAATGTTTCCATACACTGATAGATGTCCTGGGTTGGGGGAGGAAAAGGCAAAATCACACCTAGTTGAGAATCTGGGATTACAGAAACGTAAGATATTGAATTTGCCATAAATCATCATCCATGCTATAGGAGTCAAGTAGTACCCCAGACCAAAACTGATATTCACAAATATTTTATTACAAAGACTTCCCAGGTCCTTTCTGACTATGTATCTCAGAATACCCAGACAACAATGAAGTGGAGGGGACATTATCTGGAGAAAGAGCACGACTCTCTTTGTCCTTTGTCCTTAGCATTATCTAACCCTCGCCCAGTGGCAGTGTTTCCATTTCTAAATTTTACTCACATGGAAATCAGACCCAACTCACTATGTATCCTGCTTAACTCTTAGATTATTGTTCATGATTGCTTGCTCCAGTTACCGGTAAAAAGACCTACAGAGCCTTAGGCCATAATTCAATGGCCTAGCATGGAGAGCCTGTATGAATCTGGGTTCTTAAATCCCTAATCTCAAACTTTGTCCCAGGACCTGCATCTCTTTTAATTCCTGCACTACCTAAATCCCTGTCTGGCTTCCATAGTCTTCTTAGGCAATACTGCCTATACTCTAGACCTCACTTCTGGGTCCCTACTACCTGCTACACACTTTTCAGCTACCACAAACTATTTGTTGAGACTTCACGGGGTCATTTCCTGCTAACATCTCTTTTCTGTCCTTGTGGGTAGAATCTTGTGGTTCTACTCTATTTCTGTGTTCCAATTATCTCTGTTCTGTGGGGTTTCACTGTTGGGTTCTGGCCATAAAATCAAATCATTTATGTCATTGGAATAATAATCATAGAGGAAAGAGGGGAGAAGCAGTTGTGTACTTACTTCAAAGGCATCCCACCTTGAAGAGCTTCTTGGTATAACTTGACAACCAGAACTCTGATTATTAAAAGAAAAATCATCACAAGATATACTGTTATAGATATGAGGCCTTCCAACATCCTAAGTCATGCAGAAGTTTCTACTGGTCTCTAATATTATAAGTAAAGAGAACAAAATCATAAAGTCAGTAAGGTAAAATGAGCTATGAATGGTTCTCCTCTGCATGGAAAATAAAAATAGCAGAGGAGCACCTGAGTACCTCAGTTGGCTAAGTGTCTGACTCTTGATTTCAGCTCAGGTCATGATCCCAGGGTGTTGGGATCGAGCCCTGTGTTGGGCTCCATGTTGCTTAAGAGTCTCTCTCTCTCTCTCTCTCTCTCTCTCTCTCTCTCTCTGCCCCTCTCTCCAATTCATGCTCCCTCACTCTCTTAAAAATAAAAAAATAGAGAGATAATAACAAATGGAAACAAAATACAAGATATTAATTTTAAGTCTTACACAAAATCATATTTGACTTCAATATGAAGGGCAATAATATTCATTCATGTTCAATTACAAATGTAGCTATGTATATTAATGCACCCTTGCTTCAACAGTCACATGTCTAGGAAGAGTTTACTCTTCATAGTGATAAAGATCACTAAGAATGGTTTAAACACAAAAATCCTTTTTAGTTCACCTCTGAGGTGAGATTAAGGACAAAGTCTGCTTTCTTGCCTCGTGCTGCATACAATAAGGACCAATCAAAAATATCTGAATTATAAACATCCTAGACAGTGCAGCCATAACCATAGACATGTAGAAACCAAAAGCTGGCAAAGAGAATAGCATGGGCCAGGGTCCCGGGGGGTAGGGGCTGAAGTGGGAGCAGAGACAGAGGGGGCTCACGCAGCTGAATGCCGAGAGTATGCAAGGTTGGCTGCAAATTAAATCCTAATGACAGAGGTACTTTCCCAATGCTCAGGGGAGGTTACTTCCACAGAGGCATCTAGGATGGAATCCAGCAGTAGGTAGAGACGATGGCAATGCTACGGTTCAAGGAAAATCCACCTGGTTGGAAGCACATCCCTAGCCAATAGCTCAAAGGGTGTAGATAGTGAAAGAAATAAGAAATGTGAGATTGACAAGTTCTAGAATGTCTGTCATGCCTCAGTCAAACATCATGGGTTCCAAATCAAGTCTTGATGGGAATAGAAGTACAAATCACCAATAAGGTCAGAAATCCAGGAAGTCAGTTTCTAGAATCCATTCACTGTAAAGAATGAAGCTCTAGTTGAGTCTTATTCATTCACTCATTTATCCAATCCTTTGCTCACTAAATGCATACTAATAACATCTACAAAACAATGCTAGACACTGTTACTAGCCCTATGGATTCAATGGGGAAAAATAAGCATGATCCTTGTCCTTACTTAAGAAGAGCTTTGCTAGAAATATTTGGGGCTTAAGTAACTGTAAATATATAGGTTAAAAAAAGTTTATCAAGATAAGGCAGTAAGTGCTAGCAAGATTAAGCTGCCTGTGCCCTTGAAAGAAATATGCTCCAGGCCACAGACAGCCAAATTGGTAGCAAGAAAAGAAATGTGGTCCCACTACCTTATACATAATAAACAGAGGGGTGCCTAGGTGGCTTGTCGGTTAAGCATCCGACTCTTGGGTTTCAGCACAGGTCATGGTCTCACTGTTCTTGAGTTCAAGCCCCACATTGGGATCTGTGCTGACAGCACGTAGCCTTCTTGGGATTCTCTCTCTCCCTCTTTCTCTGCTCCTCCCCTGCTCATGCACATTCTCTCTCTCTCTCTCTCTCTCTCTCTCTCTCTCTCACTCTCTCTTTCTCTCTCTTTCTCTCTCTCTCTTTCTCTCCCAAAATAAATAAATAGGGGTGCCTGGGTGGCTCAGTCGGTTAAGCGGCCGACTTCGGCTCAGGTCATGATCTCGCGGTCCGTGAGTTTGAGCCCCGCGTTGGGCTCTGTGCTGACAGCTCAGAGCCTGGAGCCTATTTCAGATTCTGTGTCTCCCTCTCTCTGACCCTCCCCTGTTCATGCTCTGTCTCTCCCTGTCTCAAAAATAAATTAAAAAAAAAAAACAAAATAAATAAATAAACTTAAAAAATTGTTTAATTAAATAAAAAATAAATGGAGGCCATGATTATGATGATGATGATGATGATGATGATGATGATGGTTATGTAATTGTTACAGGCTCTGACCAAAAGATTGAAATCATATTAGTTATTTAAACACAAAGAAATTAATAAAAAGAGTTGTTAATTTGGTAAAAATTATAAATTAGGTACTAAAAAGATAAAAAAAAGAACTCTAGGGTATCATAAATACAGTAACTGTAAAACATAGCTGCCATCCCTAACTTTGCAGCAACAAAGAAAATTTGGAATTATAAACAGTCAGAAGCCTGGAGGAGAGACTTCATAGTGCTGAAACTCACACTTCTGAGGAGGTGGGGATATTCAGAAGGGTGGGGAACCTGAGCTCAGAAGGAGGAGAAGTCACACGGGTCTGGGTACCTTTAAGAGGGGGAAGGGTGCTGGGGTCTCTAAGGACTGGCTCTACGGCTATTGGGGAAAAGCTATGAACAGGACTCAAACTGCTGATAGTGGAACTCACTGCTGCTGCAGGGGTGAAGAAGTGTTGCTGAGGTGTTATTCATGGGAAAAGAAGGCCAACAGAAAGTAAATAGGAAGAAAAACAGAAAACAACAGCAAAGAGGAAGGAGCATGTTCCATCCACCTCCTCCTGCTTGCAATCTCTCTCTAGCACCCCCCACTGTCAGAGCTTAACCAACTGACAAATCAGAAACATGACTTGTAGACACCCAGCCCAGTATCAAAAAGCAAAATATGGAACAGTGGGTTTAAAGCTGAGAGATGATAGTTTAATAACCAGTCCAACCAAGGCAAGTTCTTTATGTTTTTGAGACACAGTTTGTCAAATTAAGACACTAATGTCTACCACACGAAGATGTCTTAAGAATTAGACAAATGTATATAAAGCACTTTACACAGTGCTTGACAAAATCCATTATTTCACAATTAATGGTTTCCACTCCTGATTCATCCTCCCAAGTACATCTGCCACCCCCTTAAACAACGACTCTGTAGAACTCCATGTGTGGCCTCATCTATTGCCAGAATATGTCTCAGCAGGAAAAATCTATTTATAAGACCTCAACCAACAGGGAGCTCTTCTAAGTTGGGGACCATATTTGGCTCTTATATTTTCATTTCCATTCCTCCCTGTCGTTCTGGAGATCTGGCAAAAAAATAAATAAAATCACCTACATATTTCCTTGCCCTTGCCATCATCAATTCAATAGATCAGCTTTCCATTAAGATATATTCAAATTCCTTCAGTATACTTCAAGAAAAGTTCTCGAAAGATTTCAAACTTGATTCAACACACTTTACTCTAAAGAACAGTATTCACTATCTTGTGTCCTGAAAGAATCGCATGCCCAAAAAGCAAACACAGGAACCCACTACCATTTTTCTAATGTTTTCAATCCCACGGCAGCATTCCAGACAACAGAGACCTTAAGACTAGGAAGGAGAGTTATTAAAGGTAGAGTTGATGCTTTATGGCACATTTTAGAAACAAAAGTCACCATGTCCATGAATTGCCTAAAAACCAACTCCTACATAAAAGAAAAATACAGCTCTTTTGCTATCTTCCTAAAACCATGGGTTCTTAATAGTTCATTCCCTTCCTGATCCAAGGCTCATGTGGTTCTATCTTTATTAATTATAAGACCTTAGGATATTTTCTTCAACCTCTAAGCCTCATTTAATTAAAATAGCATTCTTAACATTATCTCATAAGTTTGTTGTAGGAATTAGATAAAACAATACATGTTCGAGGCAAGACAGAAAACAAGGAGTAGTTGTTTACTGGGTACACAGTTTTAGTTTTGCAAGATGAAAGAGTTCTGGAAATCTCTTGGACAGCAATGTAAACATATGAACTGTACATGTAAAATGGTTACAATGGTAAATTTTATGTTCTGTGTTTTTACCACAATTTTTAAAACTGTTTATTAAATTAATGTATGACTAAAAAGTTCCTATCACATGCATAGGTGCACACACACACACACACACACACACACAGAGAGAATAAACATTCATCACTCATCACAATGCCTGGCACATCATAAGCATTCAAATATCTATAAGGTTCTGTCTCTTTCCCCTTTGAGCCTTCCAACAATCTCCTGACTTCAACTTCACCTGCATGAATTTCTAATTTCTCCCCCTCTGAACACTGTATAGGCTTATTTACATTCCGTCCAATGCTGTTCCTTAACATTTCAGGGTGGGCATGCTTTATCTTGCCAAGTAGATTGTCAGCTCCTGCAGAAAAGGAACCATCTTTTATATTTCTTCTATGTTCCCCTCCATGTCCAATTTAATCTTTGCATTAACTGTTGAATGAGGGTCTACTTAAAATGAGATGGACTCTCCCAGAGCCAAAACATTCAAGTTACCCCTGCCTGCTCTTGGGCTTCCACTCATCATTATCAATCCACATCTATTTATCGATCTGTTAGCTTATATTAGGATAAGTGGGGAAAAGTAATGACAGGGAAGATAGAAAGAAAATAAAAAGATATATAAGACATGATTGTTGTCCTCAAAAGTCTTTTTATCTATTTTCACAAAGAAAACATAATGATATCGGTAAAACTGCAAGGAAAAATGCTAAATGTCCACTGAGTGTTAACAGACAATACGGGAATTCAGCAAGCCATGGAGACTCCAGGGGAAATTCAATAGGAGATTAGTTTTTTAAAAACTTAAGTACTAAAGTATATATTCTTCAGAGTTAAGATGATTCTCCAAGGGGTAAAAAGTATATCTGCCTACTAACTCTAAATCTGAGATAAAATTATTATGTATTTTCAGGAAAATAATAATAACAACAATTTCCATGCACTCCAGTAGTGTCCAACAGACATACTATCACTAATCCTAAAAGCAAGGGGTGCATCATCCCTATTTATACGTAAGGAAATAGTGTGAAAAAAATTGTTACCTGCTAGTTGATGTAGAGATAGTAAGTATTGTATTTGAACATATCTGTCTGATGCCAAAGCATGAATTCCTCCCACTATGCAACTCATTCATTCATCAAACATTTATTGAGAATTTACTCTGAACAAGCATTACGCTAAAGGTATTAAATTAAAGAAAACATGATTTCTTTCCTTCAAGAGACTCACTGTTTGGTGAGAAGGAAGTTACATAAAGAGACCACACAAAATGTGCTGAGTCCAAGAACAGAGATACACAAAATGTTATGGAGCATGTAGGAAGGAAACCTAACCCATCCTGGGAAATCCTAAAAGGTTTCTTAGAGGAGTAGAATTCTTTAAGTCTTAAGGAATAAAATAAACAATAGCTTACATTTATGTACTTACTAGGCATATACTATTATTATTCCTGATTTACAGATGAAACAATTAAAGCACAGAAGGGTGAGCAACTTTTCCAGGCTTCAAGAGTTTATAAATAGGTGGTAGAACCAGGATATGAATCTGTTCTCTCTTAATCTCTATAATTTGCTGCACACGAATAAGAGTTTGCCAGAAAAGTGAAGAGAAAAAGAGCAAGACAAAGGCAAGAAACTGCACTGTATGGAACAATATATAAAGCATAATATGGCTAGAGCAGAAAATCACGAGAGGAAATTAGAGAATTATGGGCCAGGTCACAAAAGATCTTGTGTAACATTCTAAGGATCTCATAATTTATCCTATAAACTGCGGAGGGATATTAAAAATTTGTACGTTAATAAATGATTATGTCAGCTATTTGAAGGATGGATGTGAGTTAAGACTAATGGGAAATGGGTTGTTGTTGTTGCTGTTATTGTGGTAAAAAAGAAAAAAAACACATTAGATAAATTTACCCTCCTAACAATTTTTAAGTGTACAGTACGATAAAGAGACAGTTTTAATATTCAGCAAAGATGAGAACCTAAACTTGGGTGGAGAGAGTAAGATGGAAAACTTGGAAATAATACATGTCTAGATGGCAGAAGAGGCAAAACTTGGTGATGAACTAGATGTGCCTATCTCCCTACCCATCAGACTTGCCTGTTTTAAATAATCTGTCCAAGAAAACAGAAAGCATAAATATATACATGTGTCATTATGGAATTGGCTAGGCATGGTGCTAGGCACAGGAGCATTAAGAATGAGTAAGACACACTTCCCATCCCAGACGGACCTATATTCTGGAGTGGAGGTGGAGAAGAAGGACGAGTGCAATAAAGGATTATGTGGTTATAAAAGAAATAGGTACAACATTTATTAGGGATCCAAGGCTGGAGTGGTTAGCCCTAACCAGGGGATATCAGAGAAGGGCTGAAGGAGGATATGCCTCAAATTGAATCTGAAAAGACACTTTCCAGTGGATCACGTATTTGAGGTGAATGTTTCTCCAGTGGCAAAGTGGCAAGAATACAGCAGAATAAATAGTTTCAAAGTGAAGTAGTTGAGGAGGGACAAGAAAAATACGTGGACCCCTGAAGGCATCAAAAGCAGAACAGGAATTTATTGGCTGCTAGTTCCTCCATTAAAACACGTAAGCACAAGAAGGCAATTGAGGTCACAGAAGAATGAAAGTAGGAGACAAGATAGTGATCTACAATAAAACTATAAGAAGTGCTGTGGTTTTATAGCACTATCTGTGGCCACGTGATCACACTCCATCTAGCCCCACCTGAGGTACAGAACTGATGCTCATTATGCTTGGCGAAGTGTATTAGTATATTAGAAGTCTATTAGTTCTACCCTAGACTCTAGCATTTCCTATAATGATATCCTGTAGGATATCATCTTGAGATTCACAGTTAGGGGTCTGTGCATCAGGCACTTCCTACTGCTCTTCTAAAGGATTTTAAATTACCTCATAATATCTTATGTTTGGAAGCCTCACTGCCTCAGTCACAAGTATTGATATTTGTAAGCGAAAGTACATTTTTTTAACCGATGTGTTTACATAGACATTATTTTTCCTAAATGTAATGCCTAATGTCTAAAGGACAATATTATTCATAAATACAAACTCTCAGACTTGAATAAGAACACCTTTGTTTAACCTGTTTAATATGTAACATCTACATATTACTAACACTTCTACATTCAAGAATCTTCCTGGAAATGGTTATTTATCTCTTTCCAAAGTCAAATTTCTACCGCTGTCCCTAAGAATCAATTTAAGAAAAAGGGAAATCCGTTACTAAAACTGATCACAGACTTTCTAGCTCATTAAATGTACTGTCTTCAATACAGCAGCAGAGGCTATAAATCTAGTTCTTTGTGAATAATCTCAATATTCCTTATAATGAGGCTTAAAAGTGTTTTTTATTAAGAAAAATATTTAGTGGAAAAAATATTTAATAAAGTTATTTTAATTAGATGTACACATTAATCATGAAATTGTACAGGATAATTATAATGATATTTCTCTACTTATTATGATGAAACTTGTGAGAATGGTTAGAACATAAACAGATAAGAGAGAATATGCAAGTCGGTATTATTTGGGGTAATTTTAAAACGATTTAATAAAGACTGCATCTCCTAGGATAAAATAATTCATTACATGAAGGTGACTTACTTGGAATTGGGAATCAAAAACTCTTAACTTTCATGATCAGCCATGATCCATCCAATCCCCACATCCAGAAGCACCAAATCTGTGATCACAGGCCAGACTGAAAATAGATGGCCAGAACTTTCACATATTTAATACCTGCAATAAAATAAACTGGAGTTACGACATCAGAAGACAGTGGGCTAAGGGCTAACGGAAGTCCTGCCTTTTCACACCTGATAGCATGTTTATTCATCCCATTGTACCTCTCCTATTGCCCAGAGGGAAAATAAAGTGTCTGAAGTTTCAATTGGGAAAAGATGATTCACCCTGAAACTTTCTGAGTAGCTTATTAGGGTTTACAATGCTTGTGGACTGCTACTTGTGTTTTATGTGTGGGGGCTGTGGTCAGGATGAAATGAGGCAAAAGACTGAAAAAACAGAAAATAAGTGGTTCTATAGCAGTCATATATTGAAATGACAATGTATGTATCATAAACCTTTACACAGACATTTTAGCATATGGTACACAGGTTCTAAGTAATGTATATGCAAAAGAAAAGGCCTCTAGTACCATTTGACTAGCTTCAACACTGGAAAAATACAAATTAATGATCTCATAAATGTTTCAAAACTGAAAACACTCCTCTCTCCCCAACAAAGGAAAGAAACAATTTCTGGTAATAAATTCTACCAGATATTTTAGTGGTGGTGCTATTTCTATTGCTTTTAAAGATGTATTTTTAATTGTCTTACAGATATCCTTAATCATACAAAAAGAAAGCAGAAACTCCCACCTGTCATAGAAAACCCTCAAAATAGGCAATACTATTTCCACTGCTAAAAGTATTTGAAATATATACCGGCACACCCGACATGTCAACTGTTTCCTACAATGTCTTCTCACCAAACTGAGGTGTTTTCACAAAACAACAGGATTCAAGACAAACAGAAGTAGAACTGCTGTGGTCGTAGAGTGTTATCTATGGAGGAGCTCCCTCTCTGTGTCATGCAGGCTGATCCTTACTGGTAAGCAATGATAACACTAATATAATGGCCATACTTATTTAATGTTATTTAAGTACCTCCAACTGACATCTAATGAAATAAGGTGCTTTTTTCTTATAAATTCTAATTAGGTCCCCTTACTTCTTTCCTTTCTCTCTCACACTTTCCCTTACTCCAGCTCTCCATCTTGTCTTTTCTTTTGCCCAATAGTAAAAAATGGATGCAAATATGTCTACATGTACTTCAATCTCTACCTCAGGCTGCATTAGAATACCAATGGATCTTAAACAGAATAAACCTGTCACCTCTCCAACCCACCTACCAGGAAGAAAAAAAAAATCCACTTCTTCTCTATGTGCCTGCATCAAAAATTTAGGCAGGTCACCTTTCTTGTTATCCTCCCACATCCAGTAACTTGCCAAAACCCAACATTCTTGCTAAAAGCCTCTCAAATCTGTTCATTCCCCACCCATCTCCCTGTGTCTGCACAATCTGGGGCCCCACAGTTTCTTCTTTGTCTCTTCAGTGGTCTTCATGCCTTCACTCTGGGCCCCTCCAACTGCTTTCCACATTGCAGCTAGTTATCAATGTAAAATGCAAATCTGGTCAAGGTACTACTCTGCTGGAGACACTTCAATGGCTCCCCATGTTCTTAGGATAAACTCTTGTGTGCTCATAATACATGTTTTTATAATCACACCTCTGTTTATGTCTTAACCTCATTTCTCCTTAATGATTCTTACAAAAATAGCCTGTGTTTTAGCCATCATGAACTACAGACAAGTTCTGAGACCTTTGCACCCATTGCCCCTCTTAATTAGAAAACCCTCCCTGTCGGGGCGCCTGGGTGGCGCAGTCGGTTAAAGCGTCCGGCTTCAGCCAGGTCACGATCTCACGGTCCATGAGTTCGAGCCCCACGTCGGGCTCTGGGCTGATGGCTCGGAGCCTGGAGCCTGCTTCCGATTCTGTGTCTCCCTCTCTCTCTGCCCCTCTCCTGTTCATGCTCTGTCTCTCTCTGTCCCAAAAATAAATAAAAAAAAACAAAAAAACAAAAAAACAAAAAACAAAAAACAAAAAAAAAAAGAAAACCCTCCCTGTCATATCCCTGCCTTTAACATAACTGATTTTGAATCAATTTAAAGGATTCATCTCAGATGTTAGTTCCTCCAGGACACCTTCTCTCCTACCCACTTGATGTTCCCATAGAAACTGATTATCACCAAAATGGGTGTTCACGTTTACCTTCCCCAAAGGTTAGTAAGTATTTGTTGCAAAAAAAAATGAAAAAATTCAAGTCATTTTGCTGCACTCAACCCTTAATGGCATAGAGTTAAGATGGACCTTATCAAGGTCTATAAATATAAAAATACATGGGTTTATATTTCTAGAAAACCAAGTCTTGAGTTTGCTAGATCTAATTTTATTAATATAAAAGTCAACCTTTACTGTCCCAGAATCATCTCAGTGACACATAATTGTCTGAAAGCTGATCAACTGCTTCCTTCTCAGAACAGTTAGGTGGGCACCTGGGTGGCTCAGTCGGTTAAGCGACCAACTTCAGCTCAGGTCATGATCTCAGGGTTCATGAGTTCGAGCCCCATGTCAGTCTCTGTGCTGACAGCTCAGAGCCTGGAACCTGCTTCAGATTCTGTGTCTCCCTCTCTCTCTCTTCCCCTCCCCTGCTCATGCTTTGTCTGTCTCTCTCAAAAGTAAACATTAAAAAAAAATTTTTTTTAAAGAAACAGGAACTGTCTGGTTAACAGAGGGTAGAGAATCATCCAGCTCTAACACTCTTAATGTTATCCAAATCTAAACAAGTGTGATAACTAGAAGCAAACTCAGTCAAAAGAAATATCACTTTCTCAATGATTAACATGAAACCAGCTATCTAACAAAAAAATATTTTCAAGCTTAAAAATAAGCTTTATTTTAGAACAAAAAAATTAGAACCCATTTGAGGTGACTCAAAACTTAGAAATTCATAATGTTAAAGCTTAATTCTGTGATAAGCAATTGGCATCAAGATAAAGTATTTTTCCAATTTACAACAACCTCTCGGATAAGAAATCTAAAGTTCAACTCTCAAATACAATATTTAAGCTTTGGTTTTGAGTGTGATACATGGGGAAGGGGGTAATGTGTGAATATTCTGTGCTTGCCCTGATGGTTCATAGGTAACAGGTCTGGTAAGCAAAGTTTTAATTAATCTTGCCAGTAGAAGAAGCCATAATCCACAAAGACTCACCCTCCCTGCCAAGCTGCTATTCTGTATTTTGTATGGCTGAGCACAGAATACTGTGCTACCTTATTAAGTGTAGTTGCTACTGGATATTCCACCCAGACTCCCTCCTTCCCTCAACTGTCAGATATACCATCTGTTGACAGTTCACAGTCGTGTCTCTTGGCCACAAGGAACTACCTGACTTAAGGTTAAGGCCCCTCCCAGTGGAAAACCAACAGTCAAGGACCAATTCATACAGAGGAACAAAGGCTCCCCTGCTTCAATTTGGAACAACTCTGAAGGGACATCCCAGCTCCAGAGCTCCCTACAGATTCCACTGATGTTGCACTATATGCCAGCTTCTCCCTCTTCCCAATCCTCTTTCTCATTTCCTTTCAGGTGCATTTCGGGAGACCAGTTCTCAAAAAAACTTTTACATGCAACTCTTCATCTCAGAATCTATTTCCAATGCAACCTAATCTAAGACTCTTCGATACTTGTGTAATGCAAATACAGCAGTATACAGTAGTTTTGCTGACTTCATCATAACTTTGCCTTGGTCTTCCATTAGAGATATGAATCTATTAATTGAGGCAGAGGCAAGATCTGGAACTTAATCTATCCTAACTGATTCCAGTTGCCTTTTAATTGCAACAAAATTTAGGAACCAACTCATTGGCATTAAAAGCTACCTTATTTCTACCCTTTATCCTGAATAATTTCGAACGTTTGGCAAAAGTTGTTGGATAATTTTATCATCACCCAATTTTAAGAAGGATAATATTCTAGTAAAATTCTAGTTGAAAGAGCACAAACAGAAAAGAATAAAAATGATTTGTCCATAGCATTATGTCCTCAAAGAGATGGGAAATGTATTTTATTGGACTTATAAGGACTCAGGTCTTTTCTGATAAAAATGAAAAGAATTAGAATAGCATTTAGTTCTCATGTTCTCAATCTTTTAAGATCTGCTTTTGAGGGGTACATGGGTAGCTCAGTCAGTTGAGCATCCAACTCTTGATTTTGGCTCAAGTCATGATACCAGGGTCAAGGGATCAAGCCCCACTTTGGGTTCCACACTGAACACAGAACCTGGTTAATATTCTCTCTCTCCCTCTTTCCCTCTCCCCCACTTGCACTCTCTCTCTAAAATAAAAAACAAAGAAAATAAAATAAAGCAAAACAAAACAAAATAAAATACTCTCCTTTTAAAATGAATGAAAGGTTGTCATTGAATCAAATAACTCTTTTATCCCATCCACTTCTCAATCCAAATGATATGAAAGGATTCTAGCTTTGGAGGTCTTTGTCTTTTTGAGTTTTGTTGTTGTTTTGGTACTATCATTTTGAAGAGTCGAAATTAAATCACCTGATCCACCCAACGGCAGTCCCATTTGTCTCAGACTTAAGCTTCTCTTCCAGAGCATATAGACACAAAGGAAACGCCTAAATAGGTCAGAGTACAACATCAGACAGATTCAGATGTGCCATCTTTTTAATAAAATACAACTTTTATATATGGTCAGAGTTTGCCACACAGTAAAGCCAACTTGCCCACAAAAATCAAACTTCTGTCATGAATAGAAACTTTTCTAAAGAAGATATCCAGATGGCCAAAAGACACATGAAAAGATGCTTGAGGTCACTCATCATCAAGGAAATACAAATCAAAACCACACTGTGATACCACCTCACACTGGCTAAAATTAACAACTCGGGAAACAACAGATGCTGGCAAGGATGTGGAGAAATGGAAACCCTATTGCACTGTTGGTGGGAATGCGAATCAGTGCAGCTGCTCTGGAAAACAGTATGGAGGTTCCTCAAGAAATTAAAAATAGAACTATCCTATGACCCAGCAAACAGCACTACTAGGAATTTATCCAAAGGATACAGGAGCACTGATTCATAGGGGCACATGTACCCCAATGTTTATAGCAGTGCTTTCAACAATTGGCAAATTACGGAAAGAGCCCAAATGTCCAGCAACTGATGAATGAAGAAGATGTGGTTTATACGCACAATGGAATACTACTTGACAATGAGAAAGAATGAAATCATGCCAGATGGAACTGGAAGGTATTATGTTGAGGGAAATAAGTCAGTCAGAGAAAGACAGATATCATATGTTTTCACTCATATGTGGATCTTGAGAAACTTAACAGAAGACTGTAGGAGAAGGGAGGGGGAAAAGTTGTTACAAACAGAGAGGGAGGGAGGCAAACCATAATAGACTCTTAAGTACAGAGAACAAACTGAGGGTTGATGGGGGTGTGGCAGAGAGGGTAAAATGGGTGATGGCACTGAGGAGGGCACTTATTGGGATGAGTACTGGGTGCTGTATGTTAAGTGATAAACCACGAGAATCTACCCCAAAAACCAAGAGCACACTTTACACACTGTATGCTAGCCAATTTGACAATAAATTATATTTAAAAAAAATGAAACTTCTGTTTATTTAAGTATAAATTCCTGCCAAGTACAGAAGAATCACTAACTTGACAGTGATTTCCGATAACTGAATGACAAAGCCCTGCTCTTGTTATGGAAAGGAACAGATGCAATGGGGTCAGAGACCCATTCTTTTCAGGTTTTCTGGAAAAAGTAAAATGATATTATGTCTTTCCCTTTCCGCTTCACTTCTATTGAATCAAATCTAGACCAGTGCTTCCAAATGTTTACACCATACACCTTATGAGGGCAAATATTTTCAATATTCACATATATGTACATAAAATATACAAATTATACCCATGTTATTACTGTGCTAGTAGATACATTTCAAAAAATACAATAGTAGAAATATTTTAAAAATGAAAAAATAAATAAATTTAAACTTTATATAAATAATGGCCCAAAATTCTTTCTTCACATTAAAATATTCTTAAGAATAATTTTAACAATTCAGTCAACAACAGATGTTGGTGAGGATGCGGAGAAAGAGGATCTCTTTTGCACTGCTGGTGGGAATGCAAACTGTTGCAGCCAATCTGGAAAACAGCATGGAGGTTCCTCAAAAAATTAAAAATAGAACTACCCTACAACCCAGCAATTGCACTACTAGGTATTTATCCAAGAGATACAGGTATGCTGTTTCGAAGGGGCACATGCACTCCAATGTTTATAGCAGCACTATCAACAATAGCCAAAGTATGGAAAGAGCCCAAAAGTCCATCCATGGATGAATGGATAAAGAAGATGTGGTGTATATATACAATGCAGTATTACTCGGCAATCAAAAAGAATGAAATCCTGCCATTTCCAACCACGTGGATGGAGCTAGAGAGTATTACGCTAAGCAAAATTAGTCAGAGAAAGACAACTATCATATGAGAACTTTAAGATACAAAACAGATGGGGAACCTGGGTGGCTCAGTCGGTTAGGTGTCCGACTTCAGCTCAGGCCATGATCTCATGGTCTGTGAGTTTGAGCCCTGCATGGGGCTCTGTGCTGACAGCTCAGAGCCTGGAGCCTGCTTCTCATTCTGTGTCTCCCTCTCTCTCTGCCCTTCTCCTGCTCACTCTCTGTCTCTAAAATAAATAAGCATTTTTTTAAGTTAAAAAATAATATACAAAACAGATGAACATACGGGAAGGGAAGCAAAAATAATATAAAAACAGGGAGGGGGACAAAACAAACCCTTAAATATACAGAACAAAAGGAGGGTTGCTGGAGCAGTTGTGGGAGGGGAAAGGGCTAAATGAGTGAGGGGCATTAAGGAAGCCACTCCTGAAATTATTGTCACATATGCTAACTTGGATGTAATTACAAAATAAATTATTAATAAAATGTAAAAAATACTCTTAATAATTTCAAAGTAGAGACTGATACAATCAAATATACATTTCTTTTTATCTTTGCCTACCATAGATTGATGCTGGGATTCAAAATCTAGTTCTGAATTCAATCATTGTTATTATAAGCTAACAAAGACAATGCTGCTCAAAGATAAATAGATCCAAACAGATGAAGCTGTTTGAAGATCCAAACATTATTGGCTGCATTTATTAAATCATGACATTCATTTTACAATCCTTTGAGTGATTAGTATTATATTCAGTCCATAGTTTTTGTTAGGAACTTTGAAGTTTAATTAAGCTAAAACTGGGTAGTACCATATGTTTATGCACTTAACCCGACATACAAACACTAAAATAAACTGTTGTATGCTGAAAATGACCTCATAAATATGGGCACTATGGTTGGCTCCCACTCTTCCCTAGAATCGCCAGGGGACTCTTCAAAGCACATGACTGTTTGACATGTGGGCACTACAGGGCACCAGTGTAAAAACACATGGTAAATTTCAGTAAATTTGTATTTATTATCTAGGTGGAAATAATTATAGAAAGAATTTGAATATTTTGTTGTCAATTCTCAAGCAATCCAGGGAGAAAATCTCTGACCTAAACAACAGATTCCAAGGAATTGCTTAGAAAATACAATACCACAAGTTTAACCAGTATCTTTTTTTCAGGTTTTGCTTCCCTGAGTAGCTAAGTATCTAGGCAGTATAATAAACAGTGTCAACATGTTTCCAGTTCTATACACTGCACATATTTTGCTACCCACATACCCAAAGCCAAATAGACTTTTATGTTCAGAGTTTAATGTATTAACTCACTCAGAAATTAAATGAAAATAGTTAATTTCCCAGAAAAGCACAGTATGAAACTTAGAACAATAAATATGAAAACTTACTTTGTTCTAAGACTTAATCACCCAGAAATGTACAGTACAATGACTTCATATTCACAAATTTGTTAAGATCATTACAACTGATGGCAGGAAGCATTTTGTAGGTATTCCATAACAAATTCATTTTAAGGACACATCACAAAAGCTTGACTAAGTTTATATACTGATCCTCAGACTATAAACTTTTGTTAGTCTAAATAAAATATACAGAACCATTTTTCATCTGTTCACTTCAGCCTACATGATAGTTTATGAAATAGTACAAGTTACACAGGCTGATAATAAAATATGAATATAAACAATATATCATATATATTTATTTATAAATATTAAAAAGTTATTAAAAAGGTTTCCTTTTCAGAAATAGAAAAAAAGTATATTATTTCCTTCCAATTTGAACGAACGAAAGAAAGAAATACTAAGGAGAATTATTTCAGAAAGATAAATAGCAGTGCCCCCAAGACTTGAAATGAACCCTTATAATAAGCACCAGACTACTAGCATAAGACTTTGGGGTTGTGAAAGGAGGAGATAAGAGAATCAGAGAATGTCAGGTTCAGAGAAAACCTTTAAGGACATCTACTAAGCCAATCATCCTTGTGAAGTCTGATTCCTCTCTACAACATCATGCCAAGTAATCATTAAGCTAACCTATTCTGATCAAGAGTTCACTGCTCACCAACACAGCCAATTCCCTCTTAGAACATTAGAAAGCTTTTCCTTATATTGTGCTAAAACATGCTTCTGTATCACTTTCATCCACTGGCCAACCTGAACAAGTCCAGTTATTTTTTTTTTTTTTGTATGTCTCCTATGGAATGAATCACCAAAAATACTGGTTAGTCTCGCTGAGTCTTCTCATTTACATCCATAGTCTTTCAACTACGTTCTTCAACTAACAATTCTAGTCTTAACAGAGTCCTGGTTAATATCCAGTTTGTTACTGTTTCTTGAAAAGCAGAGAACCCATAAAAACACCATTTTGCGAGGTATGGCCCAAACTGGAAAGAGCAAAGCAGAACTTACGTTTCCCATTCTAGGTACTACATAGGTATTCCTGTAACCCAAGATTATACTCGCTATTTTCATTGCTATGTCACACATGTTGATTCAAACTGGGCTTTATGTAGATTAAAGTATAAAATCTTAGTTGTTAGCTTACTCAATATATGTTTACAGAATGCTGCTACACAAATACCGTATTATTAGGGGCAGTAAAAGAAATCAGTGAGATATAACTGAAACACCGAAGACCCTGGGCCCAAGTCCCAGTTTACCCAACTATAGCTGTGTGGCAAGAACACCTGTTAGACCTACTCAGTTTTCATAATAGAATAACTATCTTGCTTGCTGGTCTCAGTTCTAAAGCATATGGATGGGCCTTTTGCCAGCAATTTAGAATACCAGCACTCCAGGTTATCTAGCTCCCTTCCAAATACCTACTGAGAGAAGAAATGTTTAGGAAAAACAGGTCCAAGACCTTACATACTCAATTCTTGGTTAATGTTGAATCACAAGTAAGCTATATATTAAGAACCCACCACATACCTTTCTAATCACCTTCAGTGAGTTGCATTTAATTGTTTGTCCTGATCTTTAACAGAAGAATGTTGTAAGAAGTAACCATGTTACTTATGTTTTAAACTGCATGGGAATGTTTTAAAACTGAGGATATTGCCCATTTTATTATTCAGAGTCCCTTTCACTCTTGGTTTTCTCTGAGGAATGGGATGCTTCTACATTCTGAAGGTAGAAATCATCAGAATAGTTTTATACATTTTTAAAAATAAGTTTCAGAGAAAGATCAGTCTATGAGAAATAATGAGGAAAAATGCCATTTTATATATGCACAAATGGCAAGAAATATTTGTATTTTCTGTTTCATCAATAACTGAAAAAGGGATCCATAAGAGTAAGACAGGTAATTCTAACTGGGTCTTATTAAATATTTATTGTTAATTAAGTTAAAGATCATTATTCAATTGCCCTTATGTTTCCTCTTCCCAAATAATCAGCCTCCGTAACATTTTCCCCAATGAAAAAGGTTCTAAGATCAGGTAAACCTAAGAACTACCTTGAGAACTTGTTTTAGAAATTTGCATTTTTAAATAAACTACCTATGTAATTGGGAAGTGCACCACAGAACACATGTTGAGAATACTCTTCCAGGACCAATTTTTGGATCACTTTAATTAACTCTGCCACTCACCCTCAGGCTCTCTGCTGTCTCTCTAGATCCCTTTTAGAGCCTGGTGACCAAAGAAAGGTAGGTAGAGTACTCTCACCAAGGGTCCTCCTACTAAAGCACAGCAGATAAAAGGAATAGGTCTTTGCTCTTATGTAGCATACTACATTCTAGCATTGATAGGTATGCTTACAAAAGCAGTGCTTCAATTATGACTGTCAGATTGAGGTCAACTAATTTTGACTATCCTGAGAAATGAGAGCTTAAAATGCATGAAAACAGGCCCAAATCACAATCAAACTAAACTGTGAAAAGCACTTATAGGTCTTTTTCCTCAATTGAACCAGTTGCAATCATTTTTTAAAATAACTTATTCTACTTTTAAAATAAAGAATTTTCCTTTGAAGGAAAAATCTGCCAACCTCCTTGAGTAAAATCTTCTTCCAGAAAGTAAGATCACTTTGTCATAATTTTTATGAAGAACTTTAATTCTAATAATACCATTTTCAGAATATCTACAGACAAGTAGCCTGTTGGCATAATGGGCTCACAGAATAGATTTATAAACAATCAAAATATTACAGGCAAGAGTAAAGAAACTTTATTGTTGCTCTCCAGCTCACCATTTCACAGACAAATAAATCATTCCATGACACAGCGACTGATGTTATACCATAAAGTTCTGTACCTGGACCATCTATATGATTTAGCAATAGAAATAGATTTAAAAACTACAAGTGACCAATCACCATATGTCAACTGAAAATTCACAGTAAATGTCTACATTAAAGGTTCAGGTACCCATTCAAGTTTCCAAGCTGACTTTACAGTCATCACTTCCCAGCTATTGCTTACTCTGAAAACTCTAGCCCTATATATTCTATCATGTATAAATTGACTCTAGATAAACGGCATTATCAAATGAACAAGTTGAAATATTCAAAGCAGAAACTCAGGGACTGAAAAATAAGTGATTTACTCAGAAAATTACTCAGATATAAATTTTATAAGTCTTTAGATTCAAGGGAAATCAAGCTAAGACCAAGTGGAGTATGATTCATTCTCCTATGTCATTTGCATTTGCTATCTGCTATTTTTTAATTTTATAAATTTCATGCTGTTTCCATGGTTACCAGCTCTTAATCATAGTGAACACCTGGTCTATACAGAGGAGTTAATATTTCCTTATGAACTGCACATACTAAATTGTTAATAATTTCTCTATACTTTGACAGTGACTCGTTTAAGTTTCTGACCTATAAGCAAAGATTTTCAAAAGGCTCTTTTGACTTTCTTTTCTTTCTTTTTGAATTTTATATATTATATGGACTTCAATGGTTTTGTGAGAGTTGAGATTTGCCAACACATCACAATCTATATTCTCTGACATGTAGTATCTATACCTAGGAGTAGGTATGTTTCTCATCCTGGTCAGACATACTCTATTTAAAAGAAGTTTTTTTGTACATATTCATTAAATCTAAGCCAAAATCAGTTGACAAATGAGGCAAATACTGGTACTCACTCATTCGCCAAACTAGGGCGTGGAGAACAGTACACAAATACCTATAACTCCTCAGTGACTCACCATGGATAGGTTTCCTAAGCAACGCTAGAGCACCTTATTTCACAGAAATTAAAATGGCATTTGATCCTGTGGACATTTCCATATAAAAGCATATGGGTTTGTACATCAACTAGACTTTAATTAGAAATTTTTTTAAAGCATATGTTCAATGATTAATAGTAAAGACTTTGTCAGATTTCCTAGGTTCATATCCTGACCCTACCATTCAGTAGTTATGTAACCTTGAATAAATAATTTAACTATGTCTCAGTTTCCTCATCTGTGACAGGGGATAATATAGTATCGGCTTCAGAGAATTATTTTAAGGAGTAAAATATTTCACTATTTTAAGAAATTAGATAATTTGTACAAATTCACAGAATAAGTGGAAAGATAAATTTGGAGCCATCCAATGGCCTCTCCTAAGACAATGCTCTTAATCAGTCCATTAGGATGAATAAAGTGCAATATAAAGAAATAATCTCACAACTTTTCAAAACTATAAAATTTGTCCCATCTAAGAATTCTTAATCTGCTCCTGGAAACCCGGCAGTGTAGGTAAAATTTGAATCTGTCAGTACCTGTGGGTGGGGTTCCTCTACTTCCCTGGACATCACAAATGTGTGTGTATAATTGATTCCCACTGATTACTGAGGTTCATTGGTGGAAGTGAGTGACACATCCATAATGGGCTCTAGATGGTGCATGGAACAATGGCATTTGCAGCTTGCCCATAAACCTCTGTAAAATCCTGGCACCAGACAGTTTAGCCTCAGCAGATGTTTTTTTCTGCAGCAGCTGACCAGCTCTGTAAGGTCCAGTTTATCTCATCCTGTTAACCTAATGATTAATTAGCTCTAATGTAATGATATCACTGATAAATGTCCTATTATGGATGTAAAATACTGACCAGCTCTGGGTTGGTCTTTTTTAATTATGAAGCACCAATAAAATGCCTCTATTAACTTGGCTTAACTCAATTACTAGTAAGAAAATCTCAGTTTTTATGAATTCCCCGACACACATACCAATGACCGCAAAATCCTGATGTCAACTCATCCTCCTGCTTCTGATGGATCCCAGAAGTGCCTTCCTTCAGGGCCTACCAATGACTCACTTCCAATAGTTATAAAATAAGCAGAACCACTTCTCCATTCTTCTCTGAAACCATTTCTTGGTAACTACTGACTTGGTAAATTTTCCCCTCCACCACTCTATTTTAGTAAAGGATGGTATAGGCTTAGGTTCTCTTGAATTGAGAGACTAAATTCTGAATCTGATAACCCTAGATACTTAATGCTAAGGAGGAACTATACAGAAGTCTGAAGAGGCATTCAGACAGCTTGAGAGAGAAAATGGAATGTGGCAATGCTTCAGAAGAATTGTGGTTCATGTTGCTTCCAAATATGTTCACAGGGAGAACTTGTTGCTGGCAGATGCTGGGCACAGAAGAAGCTGCTCATCTCTCTAGCACTGCTAAGGAAATGATGGGTCTCTTTTAGAAGAAGGACTACTTATGTATAACATGGCAGTTATTGTCCCAATCTATGATCTAGACAGAATATCTAAGTCTGAGTTACAGCTAGATAAAAATAGTTCATTAAGATGGTTTTTAGGCATGTTAAAAATCAAAAAGGAGGTTGGAGTCAAAGGAGTTGAAGATATTATTATATTTATTATATTCCAAAAATTAATCCCTGCCTCTACATCACTTATTACTAGTAATCCCTGGGCTTACATTTCAAATTACAGTGTCCCTCATAAACTAATGAAAACCATTTTTACAACCCTTGACTTATAAGTCAAAGACAAACTTTAAAAAGGAACAAACATGATTTTTTGTAAGCTATTTGACAAAATAGAGCTCTTTCATCTGTGGACTAGAAGCAAATGAATTCTAAGCAGGAGTTACAAGGAGAATATTTGTCCTCTTCAGACAGTCGACCTTACTGAAGCCAAGGAAGTAAGGTAAAACATCTTGGTACCATGTTCAACCACTGTGTGAAGTTCCGTTTCTCAGGCATAATATATAAGTCTTTCTGTCTGTCCTACAAGATCTGCAATTAATTATCCCATAACAATCTATCAAAAGTCATACATTCCTCTGAGCCCAGCGTCTCAATTATTGTAATTCCCTTTTAGCAAAGCTTATAATGCTGCCTTTTACTTTGCTGTAATTTATGAGAAAAGCAGTACAGAATTACAGATTAGCTACTGTAATTGGAAACAGAATTCAAAACGAATTAAGAGTGTTTGCTTCTTTGTTTGTTGCATTTTGTTAAGGCTACCCTAGAGATCATTCCAGCCAAATGATTTCTTAAGGCTATTCGCCCATATCGAGACCCTCTTAAACATAATTTTAAAACTTCCGGAACGCAATATGATGAATTAATGACACAACACCACTTAGGTGGATAATATGTTTTAAACATAAACATAATCCCCAATGGGTATGAAATAGTTCAATAGAAAATGCCATCAGGGCAATAATTGGATGTTTTTTTGAAACAACTACCACAGATTTAAAGTAGTAGGGGAATGTGTCTAATCAGTCCTCAATCCAAAACCTAGGGGGCCTAAAATGTGTCTGCATCCAAAGTTTCCACAGCCAACTTTTATTTATTATGTGCATCTGGAGAATAGCACATTCACAATAGAGAGAAAACCACATCCTAGAGACCTCATATTTCATGGATGTAATTAACAGAAACTAGTAAGAAATTAAATAGTTAATATTCAGTGAGGGCTTACTACATGCCAGCTACTAATTCCAGGAATTAATTTATTTAATCTTCGTACAATACATATCAAGTAGTTACTATTATACCCAATTTTATGAATAAATAAGCTAGTAAGCAGCAGAGGTAGGATTCTAACCAAGCAGTCTGACCCCAGAGACCTTAACTCTTAACCAATAATCAGAGATATCTAAATACAATTAAAGGAGGAATTGAGAAGTACTGATGTCTGGTCCGTTTTTCAGTCACTTTAAAAACATTTCATTTAATCCTCACACAACATATTTTGTGAAAGAAAACTGAGTCTCAGAGAGATTAAATAAATCCAAAATCCCAAATCCACAAAGCCACCAAGGGAAAAACTAGTATGCCTTGTACTATAGCATATTATCTCTCTTTAGTCTTTAAGACTAAACTGAGTGGCAGATATAAAGGCAGAAATCTCACTTCAATCTACATATCAGTGCTGTCATAAGAAAGTGACCACTGGAGCCTATCTGGCAGAGAGTTGGCTGGAAAAAGAAAAGAGTCTGTAAATAACCCAAAACATAAAACCAGCACACTTAGAGGAAGAAGTTCTAAATCATTAAGACACTGCGGTGCTAGTGTGTCTGTATATATGTTTGTGTGTGTGTGTGCGCGTGTGTATACACATAGACACGTGTGTGTGAACTCTTTGTTGTTTTATTTCATTCTGCTCTCAACTACACCTTTCATTTTGTTCATGAAACCTGGAATGGTTCTCAACTAGGAACAGTATCCATAACAAAAGAGTATTTGGCAATGTGTAAGGGCAGCTGGTTGTCCTGGTGCCTGGGTGATTCTATTGACATCTAATGGAAATGGGCTAGAGATGCTAAAGATCCTGAAATACTGTGTCTGCACAACAAAGCACTGTGCCACCAAAAATGCCAATACCATTCATCCAACATTAAGAAGTATTTAAAGGAAACATTTCAAGTATTGGGAAGGAAAAAATACACGATTCAGGTAGACTTAATCAACGTTTGTTGTCAAGATCCTGATGCTCCTAGTGGACAGAGGAAGTAAGTAGGGGCCATTACAGACAGGTTCTTGAACAAAGTTGTTCCTGTTTTAGATGCTACTACATCTTATATATACATAAATGTAAATTCTTGTTAATAGTATCATGGAGGAAATACGTAAGACTAAATTGAATGAAGACTCAAAGTAATCTCAGTCTAGATAATCAAGTATCTTCATACTTTAGCCCAAATGCAGACTTCCTACTTATAAGGTAGTTTCTACCATGAACAGTATAAAGGCAAGTAAATATTAATCAAATTACAGTCTTATACTAGCATCATTTATTCATTCACAAAATATCTCCTAATTATCTATCATGCTAGACACTGCTGTAGAAGCTGGGAACTCAGTAGTAATAGGACAGAAATATTTCCTGCCCTTCATGGAATTTTCACTTTCCTGTACTTGTTTACTTACTACATATATAAACAAATACATACATAATATAATTTCAGTTAGTGATAGGCACTATGAGGAAAAAATTAGGCAGGAAACTGGACAGATTGGAATGGAAGAGATAGCTTTTGTGATGTGCTCAGGGAAGAGGGTGACATTTGAGCAGAAACTTGAACGACACTGAGAAAACAGCCATTAAAAAGTCGGTGGGAATTACTATTTAACATGGTACTGGAAGTCTTAGCCTCAGCATTCAGACAACAAAAAGAAATAAAAGACATCCAAATCAGCAAGGAAGAAGTCAAACTTTCACTATTTGCAGACAACATAATACTCTATGTAGAAAACCCAAAATCCTCCGCCAAATAATTACTAGAACTAATACATGAATTCGGCAAAGTCGCAGGATATAAATAAACGTGCATAAATCTGTTGCATTTCATACACCAATAACAAAACAGCAGAAGAAATCAAGGAATCGATCCCATTTGCAACTGCACCAAAAACAAGAAACCTAAGAATAAACCTAACTAAAGAGGTAAAAGATCTGTACTCTGAAAACTATATAACACCTATGAAAGTAATTGAAGACACAAATAAATGGAAAGGCATTCCATTCTCATGGACTGGAAGAACATTGTTAAAATGTCTATACTACCCAAAGCAATCTACACATTTAATGCAATCCCCATCAAAATACCAACAGCATTTTTCACAGAGCTAAAACAAACAATCCTAAAATTTGTGTGGGAACCGCAAAAGACCCTGAAGAGCTAAAGCAATTCTGAAAAAGAAAAACAAAACTGGAAGCATCACGATTCCAGATTTCAACCCGTATTACATGTCTGTAGTCATCAAGACAATATAGTACTGGCACAAAAACAGGCACACAGATCAGTAGAACAGAATAGAAAACCCAGAAACGGACTCACAACTATATGGTCAACTAATCTCTGACAAAGCAGGAAAGAATATCCAATGGAAAAAGATAGTCTCTTCAGCAAATGGTGCTGGGAAAACTGAACAGCAACATGCAAAAGAATGAAACTGGACTATTTTCTTATAAGTTCAAAATGGATTAAAGATCTAAATGTGAGACCTGAAACCACAAAAATTCTAGAAAAGAGTACAGGCAATAATTTCTCTGACATCAGTCATAGCAACTTTTTTCTAGATATGTCTCCTGAGGCAAGAGAAACAAAAGCAAAAATAAACTATTGGGACTACATTTAAATAAAAAGCTTTTGGGGGCACCTAGGTGGCTCAGTAGGTTAAGCATCTGACTCTTGATTTCGGCTCAGGTCATGGTCTCACAGTGTGTGGTTTCAAGCCCCGCTTCAGATTCTGTGCTGACAGCACAGGGCCTGCACAGGATTTCTCTCTTTCCCTCTTTCTCTGCCCCTCCCTCCACTCACACTCTATCTCTCTCTAAAGATAAATAAATAAACATTTAAAATAAATAAATAAATAGCTTCTGTACAGCAAAGAAAACAATCAACAAAACTAAAAGGCAACCTATGGAATGGAAGAAGACATTAGCAAGTTATATATCTGATAAAGGGTTAGTAGACAAAACCTATGAAGAACTTATCAAACTCAACACTCAAAAAGCAAATAATCCAGTGAAGAAATGGGCAGAAGACACGAACAGACACTTTTCCAAAGAAGACATCTAGATGGCTAATGGACACATGAAAAGATGCTCAACATCACTCATCATCAAGGAGATTCCAATCAAAACCATGATGAGATGCCACCTCACACCTTTCAGAAGAGCTAGAATTAAAAGAAACAACAGGTATTGGCAAGGATGCAGAAAAAGAGGAACCCTCTTACACTGCTAGTGAGAATGCAAACTGGTGCAGAAACTCCAGAGAATAGTATGGAGGCTCCTCACAAAACTAAAAATGGAACTACCATATGATCCAGCAATTGCACTACTAGGTATTTACCCAAAGGATACAAAAATACAGATTGGAAAGGGTACATGCACCATGATGTTTATAGCAGCGTTATCTACAATAGCCAAATTATGTAAAGAGCCCAAATGTCTATCATCTGATAAATGGATAAAGAAGATGCGGTATATACATACGGTGGAATATTACTTAGCCATCAAAAAGAATGAAACCTTGCCATTTGCAGTGAGGTGTATGGAGCTAGACCATATTGTTATGTGAATCAATATATAAGTCAATCAGAGAAAGACAAATACCATACGATTTCACTAGTCTGTGGAATTTAAGAAACAAAACAGATGAACATATGGGAAAGGGGAAAAAAGAGGAAAAAGGGAAACAAACCACAAGAGACCCCTAATGACAGAGAACTAAAGGGTTATAGAGGGCAGTGGGTGGGTGATGGGCTAGATGGGTGATGGGTATAAAAGAGGTCCCTTGTTATGATGAGCACTGGGTATTGTATGTAAGTGATGAATCACTGAATTGTACTCCTGAAACCAATATTGCACTGTATGTTAACTAAACTTTAAATAAAAAGTAAAAAGAAAAAAAGAAACAAAGAAAATGCCCGTGAGAAAAATATTACTGGCAGAGACAACACCAAGGGCAAATTCAATAGGAAACAACAAAGATGGCATATTTAAGAAAGAGCAAACAGATGAATGTGATTGAAATGGAATAAGCATGGGTGAGTGGTGGACTGACATCAGAAATGCAGAAAGAGGCAGAATGCATAGGGTTTTGTGAGCCTTGATAAAGAGTTTGCACTTCAGCTTAATGTGTTGGAACTGGAGAGTTTTAAGCAAAGGAATAAATTGATTTTTGTTTTTAATCACTAGAGTAGTAAGAAAAAACTGAGAACTAGAATACCACACGACTTTGATACTAGGATTGGAAAAAGGTCACAAAAGCATATATAGCAATTCGGGTGTTAAACTGCCTGCCTGGGGTGGGTGAATGGTTAGGGAAATTTAATCAACTTTATTTAAAACTATCTGGGGGCACCTGGGTGGCTCAGTCAGTTGAGTATTTCACATCTGCTCAGGTCACAATCTCACCGTAGGTGAGTTCAAGGCCCTCATCGGGCTGGCTGTTATCAGTATGGAGCCTGCTTTGGACCTTCTCTCTCTCTCTCTCTCTGTCTCTCTCTCTCTCTGCCCCTCCCCCACTCATGCTCTCACTGTCAAAAATAAATAAAAACATTTATTTAAAAATTAATTAATTAGGGGTGCCAGTGTGGCTGAGTCAGTTGAGCATCCACCTTTGGCTCAGGTCATGATCTCACAGCTCGTGGGTTCCAGCCCCACGTCGGGTTCTGTGCTGACAGCTCGGAGTCCGGAGCCTGCTTCAGATTCTGTGTGTGTGTCTCTCTCTCTGCCCCTAACCCACTTGCATTCTGTCTCTGTCTCTCTCAAAAATAAACATTAAAAAAAATTTTTTTAAGTAATTAATTAATTAAAACTACTTAGGCCCAAAACACTGCTGCACAAACTTCTGCCACTCTTTTTCAGATGATTCAGGTCATTAAGTGACCTCTTAATATTTTAAAGAAAAAGCATTTTACCATCCACAGACTCTTGAAACTTAAAACCAAACCATTATCTTCAATGTTGACACATCTAGAAACAAGCCTGCAATAACACTAACTTTAAAGTAGTCTGCTGACTTTAGGTAACTTTAACAGACATAAAAGGAAAAATATCCCCAAAATGTTCACACTAGAAAGCAAGAGAATATCTTGTAATATATTTCAAATATACTTGGTTCGAAAGGTACAATACTAAAAGTTCAAAGCAAATGAGGCAAAGACAAAACTTTACTAAAACAATCAAGTTTAGAGAAGCAATGCTACCAATATTACTGTGTAGTTATCCTCAAACTTCTACTACGCAAGGGGCCTTGGTTTGGTTTATTTGGCACTTCTTGGTCTCATGAAACCTTGTTGGCACATGTATCTATTCAAATAATTATGATTAGCCCACTTCACTGCTGGGTTTGTGTTAGGAGACAGGAATATAAAGTTTTGCTGTTAAGTTTAGAGAGATTGGTAACATTTATGAAAGAGCATAAGATGCAAAACAAGATCACGTGCTAATTACGGGCACCGAGTACCTGCTACGCCGGAGAGACTGACTTTCAGAAAGCGGAGTGACTTCATCCCTAACACACATCATTAATAACTTACCATGTGACGGTGCCAAATAAATAGCCAAATCAGCAAATCAGAGTTCAGAAAACTGGATGACTAGAAAGTTTCATTTAAGGACTTCACAGGTACTAGCACTCAAGAGTATCTTTCAGAAAGGATTGACTTACATATGGAAACAATTCACTTACGGTTTAAAAGTAATAATTTCGTATATTTTCATAAATGTTTGGGGGCAGCTAGGGTGGGTATCATAAAAACATAATTGAAAAGAATTATTAACATTCTTGAACTAATGGGGAAACTCAATCCTAGAACCTTCATAAATAATAGGTATCTTCCTATAAACCCTTTTTATTTTCCTAAACTTTTTTTTCCCTGCAAACGGTTTTAACATTTCCCAAAATGTCTAATTAAACGTGTTTTCCCCTCTTGATTAAAAAGAATTAACAAAACGTCATAAGGTACACTTGGAAGATGGTGACAGGGGATTCCCTGCTTCAAAATGTTGGAAGCCGCTAGTTTAAAAGCGCCCGAAACAGATGACTCGGCTCGGGTGCTATTTTCCCGCTGTTGTGTCTCCATTTCAGTCTAAGAAAAGACATAACTATGTGTGTGTCTCGAAACCTTAGATAGGGTAAAAACCACCTACTGTCATTTCTTTATCACATTTTTGAGAGAGCATTTGTACAAACCCACTAAACCACTTTACCAGTAAAACTCTGCGCCCGTGAGGAACACCCGCAGGGGGGCTCCTCCTGGTCTCCGGTAGCGCGTGCTCGTCACTCCCTCAGCCAGTTACCGAGGAGCGCGCCGGCGCATCCTGGGAGACGTCGGCAGCGGGGATTGTGGGAAGTGTAGTTTGGAGACCCCGCCCTCCTCGCCATTCCTGTAATGGCTGCTTCCCGGAAGGTAATGTAGGAACTCGTCTCCAAAGGATACTTAGGGTTGCCTCAGTGTATTTGTAAAACAAGGATATTTGCATCTCTCCGGGACAAAGCAGGGGTTCTTTTTAAAATCTTAATATCAAATCCTGGCACAAACTTGCTCTGGTTTCGGTTTATTTTTAGCTTTTCCTGTGCCGGCGAACTGACCCAAGTTTAAGTCTAGTTCCCCTGCCTGAACAAACTGTTTCCTCTAGTTATTATCCATTCCTCTCTCTTCCGAACGACTTCCTCCTTCTGCACTGTGGCTGTATCTTTAAAAAATGATGATGATGATGATAATGATGGTGATGATTAATTCTTAAATCCTACCCTTTTCTGATACTAGGCTCTGTCACGTGGAACCTCTTAGCCTCAGCATCCGGAACTCCAGGAAGGGAGTATTTCGAATCAGATAGAATTATACATAAATACTTTCTTTGGTAAGTGTTACTAATTCCCCACAACTTCACAGACTTACATGTTGCGTGACTTTTGCCAGATTTGTCTGCATTTCCTGGGTGGGAGAAATCCTAAGAAAATGTAATTTTTACTCAACATTTACTCAAAATACTAGGATATTTAAGTTTCCGAGTGTCTGGTGTGTTTTCTGTTTGTTCTTAATTATGTTCTGTTCAAGTTGCTTAGTTGATTTACACGAGGTTGGCATGATAGCATGTGGAAACATTGCTGGAGTCAAGGAATCAGCATTGAAAGGGGGGATTAGCCTCAAATGACCTTCTTTAAACTGTTTTATAAACTTACCGGGTTTTTTTCTACCTTTAAAATGGGGAAATGGGTCTGAAATTTAAATTTAAAAGGTTATATGGATTGTTATTTATGTATTCATGCTGTCATTTGAAAAGGTGGAAAATTTTAATGATTCCTTTTTGTTTCCATGTTTGATTTCTAGAAACTTTCTGCCCTCAAGATCGAGATACCTGAAAATCCCAACATCATGGCTTCAGTTTCAGCACAGTTGTTCTTGGTCCTCATTTCACTGCTTTTGGTGCTGCCTGTTGTTGAAGCAGTAGAAGCTGGAGATGCAGTCGCTCTCTTGTTAGGTGTGGCTCTCAGCATTACAGGCATTTGTGCTTGTTTGGGGGTATATGCACGAAAGAGAAATGGACAAATGTGATTTTGACGAGCCTTCTGAATCTGACCTTGCCCAGAAAACCATTGTGAATTATTGATGTTAAAAACTGATCTTTAGTGTCTGAAAGTTCCCAAGAAATAGGGTATTTTCACATTTTTAATTGTCTCCCTGTAAATGGAAGCAAACTGATATATGTTAAATGGGAAAAAAAAGTTTCCTTCACAACAAATAATGCACTGAAAATAAGCAGTCTAAAAGTCCTACATGTTAGTTAGAAAGAGGCTCAAAGAAGTCAGATGACCGAAATTTACATATTATTTCAAAGTTTTGGAATTCTCAAAGTGCATGAGATAGGAAGAAGGAAACCCTTACCCAGAATCCTAGGAAATTGCCACTGCCTCCTGCATCACTGAGGAGACTTTTCTCCATATTTTTATTAGATTTTTGTTTTGTTATCTCCCAAGTTAGTATTATCAAATACATCCAGAAATTAAAATTTTTATTTCTTTGGTTGGGGGGAAGAGGTAAGAAAAATGTACTCAGTGTATCTAATGTTAAAATGGAGAAAATATTTAATGTAAAAAAATACTTTATATGGACATTTAAATGGAGAAGAGATTTAATGTTAAAAACCTTTATATTAACTGAATAACATCTCTATAGTGAGAAGTACTATATTAAATACAAACCCATTATGTTGTAAGTTAATGTGTGATATTCATTTCTGTTTATTTCAGGCTGTCTTTACTTTCTGTGGACTTTTATGTCAGCTAGGTGACTTCCTTTAAGTGATCACACTAGCTTGTAGAGAATACTATCAATCATAAGTGAGAAATGGGCAGTATCAAGGTAGAAGTCCCTGTTAGAGACTCCACAGATACAAAAGGAAAATGTAATGGCCTATACTGGTTTATACACTAACCAGATGAAGCATACCCTCTCTGATCATACTACTCAAAGTGTCCTCAAAGTAACAATATCACCTAGGGACTTGGTAGAAATGCTGAGTCTCAGGCCCCATTCAGACCAATTGGATCAGAATGTGCATTTGTTTCAAGAGCCTAGAATAATTTGTATGCATATTCAAGTTTAAGAAGACTACTCTAACCTGCTTGAGCTCAAGAGTCACCTGAAGGACTTGATAAAACTTTCAGATTCCCAAATCCTCCTAGTTGCATTGTAATTTGAGGCTGGAACCTGGAGTTCTCTGTTTAACAAAGGCTCTTGGTGATTCTTTTGATTCTGTAGATAGAGCCAATGCGGAATAATCTGAGTGAATCAAACTACTTTAGGGTCCTGAAAGCAGGTAATCAAGTTTTTACTAAAATAATGTATTATCCAATTTCTAGTTCTCCAGGTGTCATTGGGAGCCTGAATTTTGATTGAAAACAGGCTGTAGCAACCTAAAACCCTCTTTATAGTGTGTTCCTGCAGATGAACTCACCTAACTTGCGTGAGGGATTGGGTAGAAGATACAAGGAGTGAGGGAAAGCCATGCTATAAAGACAGAAACTGAATGGATCTGTGTTTGTCGTAGCTGTTTTATTTTTTCACAAAGGAATGCACTAACGTTTTTTGTTTTGGTAAATTGGCAGTTACACATTGTGTAATTAATAGAACTTCAACATGGATTGTAAAACAGTTTGCCCTATGTCATAAACCAGCACATTGGTACTGGTGTAGAGATGCTGCTGCTGCTGCTTTGTCTGAACTTTTCCATTGGCATTGGGAGAAATCAAACTTAAAGTACATTTGAAATTACAGTGCATTAGCCATTTAATCACCTCCAGGTACTATTTTTAAAACGATCAAAATAAGACTGCAGGCAAATATTCTTTAATGAACATGTATTTCCAGAAGTGCCTAGAAGGAATTAGGAAACCATTTTCGTAGTGTTCCCTTAAAAAATAGAGAATTATGAGGTAGCATTCAGGAATTTTGATGGATATACTGAAGAGTACCTTCTCTATTTTTAGCTGCTTTTCTACCTAGGTTGGGTTTTATGGGTTAGCCTGAAAAGAACGGAAACTTATAATGGCTCTTAACCTTTTTAGGGCCACCAACTCCATCGAGGATCTGATAAAAACTGGTCCTTTGCCTGGAAAAATGCACATACATGCTGGCATTTTTAGATTCATTTCAAGTAGTTCACAGAGCTGAAGCCCATCCAGAACATACAAATTAAAAATATGTGCTTGATGGGTTTTTTGTTTGTTGTTTTTTGAGGTTCTTTCAAATTCTGCAATTTCTTGATTTGCTCTGATGGATAATAACTGCTGTGGAGCAGTTATAAGAAGAATGGGATTAATATATGTCCCCCAAGTGCCAGCATGATTTATAGATGTCTAGTAAATGCTCTGTGCATGTTAGTTCAGATAAGTTCAGTTACCAAGGCAGAAGACTAAGTTGAAATCAACAAGAAGTGCTGGTAACCCACCCATTTCTCTAATGCCAAACATCAGTGCATTTCTTGCATCTCTTCTTTCTGGCTGCTTTCCAGAGTTTTTTTTCTCTGTTCATAGTTTTCAGAAGGTTGACGATGTGTCTTAGCATGAATACGTTTGGGTTTGTCCTGTTTGTGGTTGGCTCAGCTTCTTGAACCTATGGGTTTATGTCATTTCCCAAATGTAGATAATTTTCAGCCATTATTTTTACAAACAGTATTTCAGCCCCATGTACTTTATCTCCTTGACTCCAGCGACTCCAGTCACCCAGTAGTTAGATCTTTTGCTGCAGTCTCACTTGCCCTATAGCTTTTTTTCTTTTCAGTCTTTTTTTCTGTGTTCAGACTGGGTAATTTCTAGCGTTCTATCCTCAAGTTCACAGATTGTGCCCATGTATTTTTTTTAGTTCTAAGTTTTCCATTTAGTTTTCTTTGTAGCTTGTAATTCTTTGCTGAGACTTGCTATTTTTTTCATTTGTTTCAAGCATGTTTGTAATTGTTCTTTGGACTTTTATGATGGCTGCTTCAAAATCCTTATCAAGTAATGCTAACGTATGTGTCATTTCAGTATTGGCATTTGTTGATTGTCTTTTCCCTTCAAACTGAGATCTTCCTTGGAATGATGAGCGATTTTCCATTAATACCTGGACAATTTAGGTATGGTATTAAAAAGACTAGGTCATCTTTGAAGGTTGTATTTTATTTAGCAGGTCTTCTCTGACCATGCTGCCTCAGAGCAGGGGACGTTGTTGCCTCAGTACTGCCACATAGAGGTAGAAGTCCAGGGACACCTCATTACTGCTCCTCTTGTGCCCTCCCCTGACCCGGAAGGTGGGGTGCCATGTGGCTACTGGGTGGGAGTGAAAAGTCCAAACTTCCTCTGTGGTCTCCGCTGTCTCATGGCCATGTCTGAGCCCATTGACATTTCTGGGTTGCCAGCTTCAGAGTACCTAGTAAACTATGAGGAAAAAGAAAATCCAGAGAATTCACCACTAGGTCTGGCTCTGGTCCTGAGGTCCCTGGCTGGTCTGCCTTCTTTCTACCTTTCAGAATCTTCTTATGTTTGTCTTTTACACATAATGTCCAGGGTTTTTAGCTGTACTTAGTGGAAGAAATAGGAAAAAGGATGTCTACTACATCTTCCTGTAAGCAGAGGTCTCCTCAGTGCATATTTAAGAGTGAATTTTCTGGAGAGAGAAATGTCAGGTAAAGAATTGATTCAAGCTATTTCATTTAACAGACCTTTGTCCTGTGATCCACATCTGCCCTTCCCTCTTCACCCATCCAGCATATTATTTATTTTTGTCTTTACTCAATAAGCTCAATTAGAGAGTATGATGACAATCAAGAATGCAGGAATACAGTTGAAGTTTGAAAAAAGTGATCTGTATCTATATTTTGTCTCAGCAATAAGAATGTGAGGGCAGCTTCTTGAAAAACTGATGTGATACCAAATGTACCAACTGAAGGAACCAGGTAGGTCCAGGAAATCTCAAAAGCTAAACATCACATGCACTTTTACCCTCTTAGGTTTTCTAAGCTCTGCAGAAGCTTGTCAAATGCCATTTCCAAATTTGGATGTAGGAAAGATGATGTAGCTATATAGCCTGAAGCACATAATAAAGGGAGAACTCTGAATACAAACCATCTCCCTTGCAAAGACTCAAATATTCTTTTTGGTGCTATCACAATATGCATGAAGAGCCTAAGCTCTGAAGTCCAACAGACATAGATAACCAGGCTCCATTACTTAAAATTTGATGTTGAGCAAGTCACTTTTAAATTTCTGTCTCCCTCTTTGTTAAATGGCAATAATAACACTTTCTACCTCATAGATAGATGAGGAATACGTGAAGTAATAAATGCAAAAGACTTGACATGCTTGAGATTATTATTGGTATTTGGAGATATTTTCTAGACATAGAAGGAATTAACTACTCAGTAAGCATCAATTTTGTATTTATATGTTAAACGAGTTCTCTTTAGAAAGTTACATAAGCAAATCCCCTATTAAACAGTCACTATATATTTTGACCTTTTCCCTGAGTGTTATCTTTATCATAATTGACTTCGACCATTATAGGCTTACAAACTGATGAAACTCAAAGACACCCGTGAAGAAAATTTGGCTTCCCTAAAGCTTCCCCAAATTTTGAAGAGAAAGAAAGAAAAAAAAATTGATTCTGTTTTAGTAATTACTAACGTGTTGACCATGGGTCTTTACTAATTGACACAAAAGCTTAGCAGTAACTGCTTGGTCATTTAAGAAGATTCAAGGACTTTTGGTTTTGCTTGTTCAGGAAAATAGATCTGGTCTATATTCCATCAGGAAAAGAACTCTGATAAATCTCATCTCCTTAGAAGTCATAAAGATAAAAGCAACATAGAATGTGTTCAATGTTTCCTATGGTAGGGAATAGAGCTGAAGCCCTGACTGAGACTTACTAATTCCAGACAGGATTTTTATTCTTAGGTGAGAACAGGGCCAAATCAATAAGTATGTGTATAAAATGGCATATTTAAAATTTTTCTAATTTTTAATAATTTAATTTTTCTAAATCATTTATGTGATTAAATAATAGACATCTAGCATCTAAATGCAAAAGACAGAAGACCAGAAAATCACAGAAGACATCTAGCATATAAATGCAAAATAAATAATAGACATCTAGCATCTAAATGCAAAAGACAGAAGACCACAAAAATGTGATTGCTGCAAAATACTAAAATGTGGTTTAATTTCTCATTGATTTAGAATATCATAGCTATGATACCCCTCTCACATATTTCCACTGAATCTATTATATATGGGTGATCAAAATTTTGAAAATATTAGTTGGCACTTGATAATTTGAAATGAAATTATGAAATTTTATATACAAGAGGGTTCATTATTTTTAAAGGACTAATCATGTAGCACTTTGTTAAACACTGGGATTATAAATACCATATTTCTCAATATTAATCAAGATAATTATGCCCTGGATAAATGTGCATAAATCACTTAACAAAAGAATGTAAAAGCAGGCATGATCACTAAGAACAGAAACTATACCATAGTCTATTTCAGATGATTTGTCAGACCAGCCCTTTTCATTTTTCCACAAAAAATTACCAGAGCATTTCGATAGCAACATAAAACAATTCTGTGGGTCCTATAATGACATATGCCTGCTTCCACTCATTTAATCAACATTTTTCAAGACATCATCACTGCAATTTAGAGACAAAAAAAGTAACTACCAGGCAATTGACCTTGAGCCCATAATTTAACCTAGACAATTTCTTCATCTGTAACATTATTTGTGCAAACTCTAAAAAGGTTTCCTAGTGGTAGAATTCTGTAGCTCCATAAAGAGTTTTACTAATTTCAAAACTAATAAAGTGGAATGTGTTAAAAATATTGTAATTACCCATTTTAAGTCAGCAGCATGAGGAGCTGATTTTCCCTTTGAACTCCACTAAAAACCATAGTCTAGTCATTTGGTACAGTTTTGGATGTCAATTGAGTGAAGCGGGGGCAGCTCATTTTCTGTACTGAACAAGTATGATTAGAGATTGTCTCAAGAAGGAAGAAGAAAAACAACCGTAGCCCTGCCACTCCCACTCACAGCAAAAAGCCCACACGCTAATTGATGTTGGCCTGGCAGTATCCAGAAACAAGCAACCTTGCAGTTTCGTGTGCTCAGTCTTTTCTGGCACTACTGATGGGACTCCGCTAACAGCCACCATCATCCCAGTGGCCAAGACAGACAGTTGAGAGGATGCTGAGCACCTCCCTCTCCCTCACACTCCACCTCCAGGCCATGTCTAGGTCTTATGGAATCATCTCCAAGTTGTGCCTGGGATTCACTCACTTCTCTCCATCCTCATGGCTCCTACCCAAGTTCAGACCACCATCACCCCAGCTGGTCTTTTGACCTCCCACTGTAACCCTCTGCGATCTCTTATAAACACAACTAGAACCCCAATTTCTCCGTCACCTACCTTACACTGTAGCTTTCAGCTGTATTGTTTTTCACTTCCTAGAAAGCATCATGTGTGTTCCCTCTCTCTCTCTCTCTTTCTCATTTTCCATACTTCCTCTACTTTATAGATCTACATGTTACTTCCTCTGCCTGGTGTAGTTTTCCCAAGTTCACCTGCCTCATTCCTACCTTCCTAGGTTTGAACAGCACTTCTTTAGGACCTCTTCCCTAACCCTTCCTGTCTGAAATACATATTGTACTGTGTGCTCACACAGCATTCTTTACATCCCTTATCAATAAGGCAGTCTGTATTTGAATCTCTGTTTGCTTATTTTTATCTCAACCAACTTCAGCCCCATCTCGGTATTCTAAGCTCTTGAGGTCAGAGACTGAATTACTGACTATTATATTCCTGGATTTTAGCACAATGCCTGGCATATAGAAATTACTGCTCACTCAATCTTTTATAGAATGAATATGTGATACAGAGTTAATGTAGCAAAGGGACACCCCAGCCCAGAATACACAGTGGATCCTAGCATCCCTTCACTAACCCTATATGTGCCCTTACTGTACTCAGTACAGCTATACCAACCTTTCAGATTTATATGGGCTAGGTCTGAAATTCAATGCAAGATTTTATCATTTTCTTGGACATCTAATAATTATAGAATATGATTTTAATAAGTATTAACATGTATTCTAGTTAGCTGATTTGAATGATTATATACACTATTTATAAAAGCTTGCATTGTGTATGCATGTTTAATGCTTTGTTATTTAGAAATGATCTACCATTCTGAAACACAGGATGATCCTCTCCTTCATCTCCTTCTCATTCTCTTACTCATGCTATACTCCAGTAACACCAGACTGCCTGAAATCAAATGCCTTGCCATACCTCCGTGTTCATCTTTCATTTGCTTAATAAAGAAGCCTTTCCCCAAGAAAGCCATTCCCCAAAGAAGTTAATGATATCTATCCTCCAGAATCCACAATGTATTGTTTATACCTGTAGTAATGTATTTCATGCAACCTTGTTTTATAGTTATTTAGATACTTATTATCCCTTTTATACCACTACCCCTACTACCCTTTCCCTTCCATCCACCTATCCTCCATCACCTATATCTTAATCTTAAAATCAAGATTGTGTCTTTTAATTAGTGCAAGTACTCACACACCCTGTCCATGCTGTTAGATGTTTCAGTGGATACTTGTTTCTGTATTTGTGGATTGAATTCAGTTCCTAAAAACTCCAGAAGAACACATCGATATAGTAGCATTGAATAAACAGGTCTATATGCTGACAGAGATATAATATTGAAGATAATATTATTGCTTTTTTTTAATGTTTTTATTTATTTTTGAGGCAGATCATGAACAGGGGAGGGGCAGAGAGAGAGGGAGACACAGAATCCAAAGCAGTCTCCAGGCTCTGAGCTGTCAGCACAGAGCCTGATGTGGGGCTCGAACTCCCGGACAATGAGATCATGACCTGAACTGAAGTCAGACGTTTAACCTACTGAGCCACCCAGGCACCCCTATTATTGCTTCTTAATAACACTATCAGTATGGAGTTTTCCTTTTTTTTTTTAAATGTTTATTCATTTTTGAGAGAGAGAGAGGCAGAGAGAGAGGGAGACAGAGGATCTGAAGCAGGCTTCACACTGTCAGCACAGAGCTCATCACAGGGATGGAACTCAAACCATGAGATAACTGCCTGAGCCAAAGTCAGATGCTTAACCGACTGAGCCACCTGCCTCGAACTCTATCTTTCAGAAAGCAGTTGGCAATTCATATTTACTCTAAATGTCATCCATTGAAAAACATCCAATGTGAAGCAAGCACAAGACAGTTGTCAAACACTGTAGTTCTTAGGTGATGCTATAGGTGATATCAGGTGACAGGTGATGTTAGATGACATGTGATGTCAAAGCCTGCATTTCATTCAGGTGAAAAAGCTTAATCAGAAAAAAATTTAAGAAGAGGAGAAAAGACACCTGGAGCCCCAAGTCCTTCTACGTTTCCAAAGAAAACTCTCAAATAAAGAGCTCCAAATAGGGTCCCACTTCTGATCTTTAGTCATGGCAAGTGGACTGTCACATAGCCACTCCATAATTCCACCCTGCTGTTCTGCTGGATCTTTCACTCAGGTCCTATGACTTTCCACTTCTGAAGAGTAAATCAATTCAGTACCAGGTGTGACTAAAGTACAAAGAAGCAACAAAAATCATCTTTTTTAATATCCACTTGTTAATCCAAATATTTGGGCCTCTGTAAAATACTTCTCTTAGGAAAATGTGGACCTAATTTTATTTTTGCTGCTATTTTTCAAAGCACATTTGGTATTCATATTTGGCCCATGACCTGCTCCTTCAAATAGCCCCAGTGAAGAGAAGACTTCATCATTGAACTTTTGGTTTTAGAAATGAACCAGAAGTAAATCACAGCTGAGCCCTGTGTATGAATAAGCAAGGTGACCAGAAATAGAAAGAACAACCACTTGGTGAGCTAATTCTCAAATTGTATGAGAGCTCTGTGCTCTTGCATTTTACAGATGAAGACACAAAAGCTTGACCTAGGGAGGTCAAGTTACTTGGAAAGTAGTTATACAGTTTGATAAAATGAATGACAAGTGACTTCAAAGTAAAAAATTTTTTCTGCAACTTATAAACCAAATTATTGGGTTATTACACAATGTAATGTACCACTTTTTTGACTAAAGAAATTATGAATAGCATTAAATAATGATATAGCATGATAACAAAATGACCCATACTTCACCTGCCCTCAAAGTAGAAAACTACTTTCACTTTTTTTGCAGGTCACCTTCCACAGGCATAAATTTAAGAGAACTAGAATAAATCATACGTACCATTTTTCCAGTTTTTTTGTTTAACCTTTAAGTATTTCATGTATATTTTAACAACCAAATAATATTCCATCCCATGTACTTGTCATCACTTATTCAAAATCAAAATCTATTCCTTTAGGGGCACTTGGGTGGCTCAATCAGTTGAGCATCCGACTTTGACTCAGGTCATGATCTTGTGGTCCATGAGTTTGAGCCCCGTGTCGGGCCCTGTGCTGTCAGCACAGAGCCTGGAGCGTGCTTCGGATTCTGTGTCACCCTCTCTCTCTGCCCCTCCCCCGCTCACACTCTGTCCCTCTCTCTCTCTCTCTCTCTCTCAAACATAAATAAACATCAAAAAAGATTTTTTTACATCTATTCCTTTAATAATGCTGGACCTATCAGTGGTTTCCAACATCTTGCCGTTATTGGTAACACCAGACTGTAATAAGCAAAATAAGTCATTCTTAACAAGTGCCAAATTAGAAATTAAATTTTAAATATTAATTTTCATATTATAATTCGGCAGACATAAATATGTACACAAACATATTTATAAAGTATCTGTTGTCCTGAACCTCTAAAGAAGCCACGTTTTCCAAACTGGAGGGTAATTAAGGTTACTATGCAGTAACCTACTAGAAATGCTAGAGGTCTAGGATTATTAAAGGCTTTGAAATCTAGGTGTAGAAAAGAAGGTTTCTATCCAGGGAAAGAAGATGACAAATCTCTTTTAGAGAAAAGGCTCAGAGTCACTGTACACCTTCATGATAAGTAGTCGATAAATGGGAGCATACGAAGTGAAAGTAAAAATCATCATATGTTCTTGAGTATTCATTTTCAAAATTATTCTTATGGTTTTCATAATTGAAAGTAAGCATTACTTGTCCAATGACCCCTACACTTATTATTATTAGTGATCAGTAATAATGATCGTTATCAAGAAATCTTATTAATTTAATTGTTGTTACAATAATAAGCACCAAACCACACAGTGAAGTGTTTCTTTCCTCAGTGCTGTTGCTACATGACAGAAGTATATGAACAAGTTTATGAAAACACAGCTCAGAAAGGCTGTGTGATATAGTGAAAAGAACACTCAACAAAGAGTCAGAGGTAAGGATCCTAGTTCTGGCTACACGACAAACAGGTTATAGGGCCCTGGGCAAATCACTTACAAATTCACCTGAGCCTCATTTTCTCAATCTGTAAAGGAAAACACAAATGAGTAGAGGGGTGCCTGGGTGGCTCAGTCCGTTAAGTGTCCAACTTTGGCTCAGGTCATGATCTCATGGTCCGTGATTTTGATCCCCACGTCGGGCTCCGTGCTGCCAGCTCAGAGCCTGGAGCCTGTTTCAGATTCTGTGTCTCCCTCTCTCTCCGACCCTCCCCCGTTCATGCTCTGCCTCAAAAATAAATAAACGTTAAAAAAAATTTAAAAAAAAAACACAAAAACAAATGAGTAGAAATGGTCTACTGAACACATCTATTCTACTTACAGGCATTTCAAACAAGAATTCCTCTTTGATGAAGGATATGCAAGGTAAAGTAAGCCTTGGCAAGCAGGGTACCCAGAAGTGGGGCCAGCCTTGAATAGACAGAAGTAGGCCCTTGACAGATGACATTACTTAAGGAAAGACAGCAGGAAACACCCAAAACCAAAATGCCTACGGGCTATACTCTCTTCAGTATTTTTGTGTTATCTGCAATTCCACTGTTAATGGTGCCTCTTCTAGGTCTTGAAGACTTCCTCTGTTGAATGTTAATATGACTTGCTGTCTGCCCCTTAAACTAAAAAGAAGAACCTCAAAATGGGAGTCCAAATTGGGATTAGACTATTGAGATTGGGACTAGGAAGAGGACGATGGATAAAATTTCCTGGGGAAGAGGACAAGTGTGGTCAATGCTCCCAAATACATAGACAGTTAAACTGTATGACTGAGGTTTGGATCTGCTTAAAAGAATGTCTAATTTTTTGCCTTACAGTCCATTAAATTAATCATGTCAACCTAACAGCAACAGTCTTAAAGCAGAAAATTTGTCTTTTTATTTTGTATTATTCTTGAACAACCAAGATAAAGCATATAACACAATACACATTCAATACACATTTCTAGGTTGACTTAAGGACTCTGTCCACAAACAAACAAACAAACAAAAATCCAAATGGTTTAAATGACAAAATGAAGTATTTTATAGGAAAAAATATAATCTACTTTGGTAGCCTGACAAAAACCAAGTAGAATCAAATTAAATTCCAATTAGTAGCATCACCATAAAAATATGAAATCAAAGCAAGAGAAGAGCACTGCATGATTTTATACTATGATGGCTGTTTCCAATTTGTATGTTTTATTTTTCTATATAATATTGGCATAAAATTGTCAGTATAGTGGTTTAAGTGAATGGCAGCACTCCTATCCCAAAGAAGAGGTTCCCCTCCCACCTTGAGCTTGACAAGAGAACCTACACCTCAGTGTACTCAAATGACAGGGCTTAAAAAATAAAAGAAGGCAGGAAGGAAGAAAGGGAGGAAGAAAGGAAAAAAATTATTCTATTTAAGGGAATCCATTTTAAAGACCTTTAGTACAATGAAGAATTGTATGGGTAAAATGAATTTTCACTTATATTTTTATTTTTAATAAAAGCAAGAAATAAAAGATACAAGCTTGGTCCAATTAGGAGCCTATTGCATTGGTTTTAGGAAGAGATGTTAATTGTTTTGTCAAGGGAGACATAGGGAAGGGCTGAGAATGGCTGGATCATTTTCCTCCTACCTCTCTGCTATTCCTTTACCATCTTCTTAACTGGTTTCTCTTGCTCTTCTGATATCTTAATGTTCATTCATTCTTCAAGTTTCAGATGTTGGCCTTCTCTTCATACTCTTAGAGAATTCCTCTGTCTCCACACTATTTCTGCCTGTTTTGGCCCCACGGTTTCCATTATGAGCAGACAACTGCCATGTGACTTCTCATGTTCCAATTCAAGACCAACTAGCACTTATAAATGATGTCATGTGAATGGCTGTCACCTCATGTTCATTTGGTAAAATTAAACTCCTCCTCCTCTCAAAACTGAATGCCTTGTCTGATTTCTCCTGTGTGTGTGTGTGTGTGTGTGTGTGTGTGTCCATCAATCCACTTGCCAGCCAAGCCTGAATTTGTTCGGTTCGCATAACCAGGCAATAATTTTGGCCTACCTTGGTTCTTTCTTATCACAGTTCTTTCTACTGACTGTTCTATCACTCTAGTACTCATGCCTGGACTTATTTTTCATAAATTCAAACATTTTCGAATTGCAAGTCTCTGGCTTCATCAGCCTGTCAGGGAGAAAAAAAAAAAAATGGGAGTGGGGATATGAAATAAATCAGTATTTTTCATCTGTATTAATTAGGCCCCTACACTCCACAGGGTGGCCTTGGCAGCTGCCGAATCAAACAATAAAAGACCAACAGAGTATGGCTCCAGTCCCCAGACCCACTTTTCCCACAGTAGCTCCATCACTATCTGTTTCATGTATGAATTTCAAGTATGATCTCTTCTGAAAAACACTTGTAACATTACCTTAAGGAAAATAAGTTTGAAAGCCAGTTAGGTGACATTTTTAAGATCCTCAACTCTAAAGTTCAAATCCTATGGAATCTGTTAATATAATTATTAATATAGTATTAAAGAAACTCCTAGTTTAGGCTCCTACTTATCTTTAGATCAATTCTGGCTCTGGTAACCTGAAGAATTTGAATGCATTTAGGATAAAAACATAGAAATTATTCTGGGTTTCCTAGCAGTCAACAGGAGAATGTAGTAAGCCGAAAAGAGCCCACAGCATCTGTGATAAAGCAGGGGAATGCCTTGGGGTGCCTGGGTGGCTGAGTCCATTAAGTGTCTGACTTCAGATCAGGTCATGATCTCACAGTTTATGAGTTCAAGCCCTGCATGGGGCTCTCTGCTGACGTCTCAGAGCTCAGAGCCTAGAGCCTGCTTCGGATTCTGTGTCTCCCTCTTTCTCTGCCCTGCCCCACTTGTGCACTCTCTGTCTCTTTCTCTCTTTCTCTCTCTCTCTCTCTCTCTCTCTCTCTCTCTCAAAAATAAATAAACATTAAAAAATTGTTAAAAATTTTAAAAAAGAAAAGTAGGGGAATGTCCCTAAAACAATACTTTCTGAAGTCCTTAGGATCCCAGCCTTCTTCCTAGACTGAAGCACATTATGATGATATGATTTTGAGCCCATCTGTATTTCATCTGTACATAAAAAGAGGGAGTTTGCAGGCTCCTATGTCTTTGCAGATTCAAACATTTTGGCTTTTTCTTTCTGTTTTATGCCCCCTTTGCAACAGTAAAGAAACAAATAGTGTTTAACATGTGCTTCCCTGGAGAATGAAACCAGCTGGCCTGGCCGTCAAGGTGTGGGAGATGGGTTCTGTTATTTCAGTTTGGAGACCAGCTGCTGAGACGACCATGCAGGAGGGGTGCCTCAGAGCCACACTTTACACACAAAGCAGCAGAGTCTTTATCCCAGCTTCAAGTCTTGGCAATTGATTTTTCTCTTCAAGTCTGCTCACCAACTTGACGTTTAAGCACCTGATTAACTTCAAGCATGAGGATTCACTTCTCCAGACTTATTATTCTTATCTCTATACAAAGGATTTAGGCCTAATGGCTCAGACCTGGTTTGAGCCCTGAAAGTGTGGCTAGTCTGAATTGAGATACCAAAATACACACTGGATTTGGAAGACTTAGTGAGAAAAAATATATATATCTCCTTAATATTTTTGTATTGATTATGTGTTGACTTACGTTTTGGATATCATTTTAGATACACTGGTTTAAATTAAATGTATTGTTAAAATTAGTTTTACTTGTTTCTTTTTACTTTTATATTTTGGCTACTGGAAAATTTTAAATTACATATGTGGCTCACATTAAATACCTATGAAGAGACTGGTTTAGACTCTAAAGGCACTGTGGTATACTGAGAGTGCCTAAGACCTACTGGCAAAAAAAAAAAAAAAATTGAAATCAAGTTTCTGATTTTACCACTTCCTGAGGTAAGTCACTCAAGAACAAATCCCAACTTTTCCATTGACCTCAGACAAGTTATTAGATCTCTCTGTGCCTCAAGTTTCTTTCATCAGTAAAATGAATCCTAATACCTACCTTACGATGTTTTATAGAAATCAAATAAGTTAATAAATGCGAAGAACAATACCTGTAACATTATAAGCACCATATAACTATTAATTACTCATATCTCTAAACTTGTTTTTTTATTACCTTAAGAGAAGGATAGATACTTCACAGAATGAAATTAGAATCTTCTCTAATCGTGTATTTACAATTAATTTAGGGGCTCCTGGGTGGCTCAATTGGTTGGGTGTCCGATTTAGGCTAAGGTCGTGATCTCGCAGCTCATGAGTTCGAGCCCCATGTCAGGCTCTGTGCTGACAGCTCAGAGCCTGGAGCCTGCTTTGAATTCTGTGTCTCCCTTTCTCTCTGCCCCAACGCACTAACATTCTGTCTCTGTCTCTCTCAAAAATAAATAAACATTAAAAATTTTTTTAATAAAATTACTTTATAAATCATAAAAACTGGGTAAATATTAGTAACTGCTCAGCTCTAAAAGTCATTAAATCTATGCACGCCTGATAGTGATGACACAGTTTCAGTTCTCCAGGGTAAATATGAGTTCAACATTCATACCCCTTCATCCTAAATTGTCAGTAGGTTGGCCTACTGTGCATATTTTTGTATATTATTAAGACTATGCTGAGAATGACCTTTTAGTAACACATCAGAAGAGCTCAGGACTGATGCCAACTTTATTCTCAAAGTCATGTTTACACACATATATCAGGGCATTTAACTTGCTCTCTCAATAATTTTGATACTGCAGAGTTTTTAAGTTGACATGAGACTTTCCAGAATATACTTGTACTTCAGAAGTATTTGAGGGTTCCTGTGTGGCTCAGTTGGTTAAGTGACCAATTCTTGATTTTGGCTCAGGTCATGATCTCCTGGTTTGTGAGTTCAAGCCCCATGTCAGGCTCTGTGCTGATTCAAGGAGCCTGCCTGGGGTTCTCTCTCTCCCCCTCTCTCTGTCCCTTCCCCTACTTGTTCTCTCGCGCGCTCTCTCTCTCTCTCTCTCTCTCAAAATAAACAAAAACATTTGCTTAAAAAAAGAAGTATTTGCGGGGCGCCTGGGTGGCGCAGTCGGTTAAGCGTCCGACTTCAGCCAGGTCACGATCTCGCGGTCCGTGAGTTCGAGCCCCGCGTCAGGCTCTGGGCTGATGGCTCGGAGCCTGGAGCCTGTTTCCGATTCTGTGTCTCCCTCTCTCTCTGCCCCTCCCCCGTTCATGCTCTGTCTCTCTCTGTCCCAAAAGTAAATAAACGTTGAAAAAAAAATTAAAAAAAAAAAAAAAAAAAAGAACTATTTGAACATATTGCAAGAAAAGATTTCAGGCACGATATATGGCACAACTCCTGAGGATAAGGAAGAGATTATTTTTTTAATTTCTTTTCAAAATACCATGCATACTTGGAGACTTATTGGAATAATAGATGTAAAAGAAAAAGCATTTAATTCTTAGGATGATTTTTTTCAATGAAAACATTTTTTTCATTTATTTCACTAATAGTTACTAAGTGTCTATTATGTGCTGGGCACTGTTCTAGGTACCAGGGACATAAAGGTAATCAACATAGACAGAAATTTTGCCTTCATGAGGGTATGCGGTAACAAAATTATTGAGAAAGCAAGTTAAATATCAAACATATGTGTATATATAACAAAGTTAGATGGTTATATTGGTATGCATCAATCCTGAGCTTTTTTACTTTTTACTAAAACATCATTTTGAACTTAGTCTGCAAGTAGAATCAAAAATTTAGTCCTTCTCTTCACTAAGTGTTGGTGTCTGTATGATCTTCTGCAGTAATAAGACTCATCATGAAACCCCAGCAAGAATCTCACCTATTCAATGCCAGATGGCAGAAAAGCAAACCGTTTATAGAGCAGATTACAAGTAGGCTATATACAAAAGTGCTGTCTCCACATGATTCCTAGGCTTTCAACCAAGTGCCAAGGATTTATGTGCTTAATTCCCATTAGAATTTATGAGAATTAATAGAGCATGAATGGGAAAAAAAAAGATCCTTAACTGAAAAGTAAAATCTTGAAGATCCTCAAGATAAAAGTTCAAATTTTGCACATATTTTTGATAAGAGTCTTTTGAAGTTAAATTTTAGAACTGTTTAGATTGTAAGTGGGGGACAGATTAGGCATGTGCTGATTTGGCTTAACGGAGGTGCAATATTGGAAAGGTGCAGTGGAAAACATTCCCTGGGCTGGGATTCTACAGGCCAACTAGGTTTTAGTCTCTAGCTCAAGAACTTATAAACTTTCTGGGTGCAGAAAGGCCAATGTACATGAACGTGTTTTGTATAATGCTAAGCAGAAAATACTCCAGAGCCTGTATCCAGGGCATATCTGAATGAGTAAATACCTAATTGATGAAGAATTCTTAATTTCATATGATAGAGTTGTTGTTTTTAATTAACTGACTAGATTTACTGTGAAAGAAATGAAAGAAACCCATGATTCCCTTGAAAGAAACCTGCTAAAAACAAAAACAAAAACAAAAAACAAAACAAAACAAAACAAAACAAAACAAAACAAAAACTGGAGCTTAAAAAGAGCCATGGTTGTCAAGGGATTTAATATCAGCCAGACAAAATGACAGCAGTCCTGCCCTTGTATACCAGCAACGTGATAGCAACTAAAGCAGACACTACACTAGCTAATGCCACCAGAAATTGCTACATTAAGAATTCTCACAGGAAAACAAATTATTTCCCTGGAGGCTTACTACTGGTCTTCATCCCTCCAGCTTATTTAAGACAACTGCTTGCCCAAACAATCAGCAACTACTTCTCAAAATGTTAGAATCATACCTCTATTCTACAGTTTTAATTGGGATTAGATGATATGAAACCCATAGTCAAAAATATTTCAAGTATTAGAATTCTTGGCATAGAAACACTTCCACATCCACCTCTTAAGCCTGTTCACCGGCCCAACTCTATGCAGCACAGTAACATTCCAAGAGATGATGGGTAATAGCCAGAAGTACAAATTATAGAGTTTGTAGACGTAAGGTATGTTGTATTTTGAGTCTTTATAAACAAGGCTCACATGTGTCATAATACATGCATACAATAGTATTCCTTATACTCCAAGGAAATGCTTAATGATCCCTCAACAATACCCACGCCAGAAAACAACTGCTGTAAATCACATACCAACTGCCAATACAAAACTCCATAATTCTAGATCAGGTAAAGGAGAAAGGCAATCCTGACCAGGTTCTTCTACACAGTGAAATTGTGTACACCCAGCCCTAGTCATCACTGCCTTCTGAAAATGAGCTACCGTCCTCTTTCAAGTTGTTGGAATCATTGTCCTATGTCCTCCTTGTTCCAGAGATTACAAACTCTATCATCAGCTCTGGCCTTTGTTCAAGCTAAGAGGACTTAAAGAGGGATTTGGCTCGTAGCTTTTTTATTGTATTCAATTAGTAAGATGAATCAGCACTATTTGATACAAGAACTTCTTATATTCTAATTTATGCTTGGTAAAGAAGGGAAAGAAATATCTTCTAAAAAGAAGACAAAAAGCAAGGAATATAATCCAGATTTTTACCTAAGAGTAACATCATCCTTGTGAAGTCTTTTTCCAAGTAGCTAACTGGCCAGTTTCTATTTCAACCCCTTTCCTGTTTGTCCTATAGATAATTGTGAATAACCCATAGGCAAAACTAGAGCAGAGGGTATTCATCATTTAAGATTTTCTTTTTTATATTATTGAGCTTTTTTACTTCTGTACTGATAAATGATTTTCAATTTTGTTTTCAGCATATACCACCCTTTTGGCTATTAAAAAGCTAATTATCAGAAGTCCTAAGCCAGATAAAAGCTGCAGATATTATGTCACATACCTGAGCACCAGGTTAGGGACTCAAAGCATAAAATATCTGCCCTCGGCTTACAATCTGCATGGGAGTCATTAAGTTACTAGAAACTGGTCTGAAATTACTGAATAGTAAGCCAAATAAGGAATCATGTAAATTCTAATGTAATAAAGCTAAGAAGCAAACAAAATTCCCACAAATCCAGAGTAAATCCTTGGCCAAGAAAACTTTCTGCCCATAACATAAATACTTATCCCAAGCTTATTAAATTAAGAAAAAAATAAGAGTTCACTTGGAGCCTGTGTCATTATTTTTTATTTCATTTGCTTTTATATCCTCCTCATAGTGCCCAACACGCACACTTTATGTGGTAGATTTATAATTACACATTCAAACAAAAATGTGTGGAGTGCCCTCTCTGTGCCCGGTTCTGTTTGGGCACCAGGGAGGAACAGGGCAAACAAAATAAGACAACGTCTGTATTCTCGTAGGGTTCATATTCCAGCTAAGACTAAGAGTTTGCTAGGTGACTGAAATAATGCTGCCCCAGAACTTATTCTTAAATCCTTTTTCATGTAAAATCAAGCAGATAATATCACACTTTTACTCTTAACAAGTGTTAACCAAGTTTAACTAGTAACCATGTTTTTGAGATATGGGAATTTTGTTTTGTCTTTTGAAGGATTACTCTGTAAAGAGAAAATTATGAAGTTTAAAGAATTAGGAGAAATGAAAGTAGAAGAGCTAACCAGAAAATCAGAATGCAGGACTGGACAGTTAATATGGGAAGCTCTTAAATTAGAATTTAAATTAACATTCTTTACTTTCAGCCATGTTTTAATTATGCCCATTTGTCAAAAAGCTAAACACCACAAAAGCTTAAATAACCATAATCTGCTCATATTATCATATAACTGGTGCTCATAATAATTGTCTTAATGCACTGTAAGACTGAAGTAACCTCTGAATAATCAAAGAAAAAATGTCCTATATGTCCTGAGTTTTAAAAATTATATTGCATTTTTATTCCGTGAAAATTTACAATCCACGTAAAATATGTATGACTCTCCATTAACCTGAATATTAAATTAAATTTTCCATTCCTTAATCATTTTACCAACACTTACTTTGCCTTCCCACCTCTTCCCAATACATATTCACACACGCAATCATACACACACTCATACACACAAACACACACACACACACACACACACACACACACACCACCCACTCTCAAGCCACACCCACACAGGTCACTTTGCTTTTTTCATGGTTAAGACTGACTTCATTTAAAAAAAATAAAGGTAAAAGGTAATGAGATTCTTTCAAATATTTTAATAGACCAAGGCTTTTGATAAAAGCACTGAAGTTTTACCAGACATTAGTAGGGAAACTTGCATTTGCTGTGTTCATTCACAGTATCATATTTAAATAATGTATAATAGAAGAAGAGTTTTAAAGACTTCTAGAAGAAGAAGGCATGCTATACTTACTTAAATAACTATCACTTGGTTCTTAAAACATCAAGGGAATTCATTAAAATCTTTATCATCAAGATACTGCTGTCATTAATAGCAAAACATTTCTTAGCCTGACTTTATAAATCTTTAAGTCTGCACCCCTCACTTATTAATCCCTTGAGTCTATGACACTGATGTTCCTCCTTCTCAGTTTTTCTGTTTCTGATTCTTCCATGTACCTTCCTGTTTCTTAAATGCAGGCATTCCCTTCATTTTTCAGTTTTCCGAAAGGAAGGAGAATGGGCATGTGGGTTGTTTTGTTTGTTTGTTTGTTTTTGGTTTCTTGTTTTTTTGATCTATTTACCTCAACCTTCTCTCTCAACAATATATTCCTTGGCAATGTCGCCCAACACTTACCCTAGCTCTACCATCATCTCTGGGTACTTCCTAAATTTGGGCTCTTCACTTCCAACCACATATATGACAACAATACTTGAATGTTCCACCAGCATTTCACATTCAATATGTCTAAAATTAACTCAGAATCTTCCCTACCAAACCAATGCTCTCTTTTTTAACTTATGCTCTCCCAGTTAATGGTGTCTCCTCCCAGCTCCCCAAGCTCCAGACCTTAGATTACTTTGCAATCTCCTTTGCTTGCCTTTATTTAATCACTTGATTAATATATATATATATATATATATATATATATATATATATATATGGCTTCTACTTCCTCTTAACAATCAGATCCACCCCTTTGTTTCTGTTCATCCCACACCCTCCGCTTGTACCATCAGGCTTTCCCTACATTGATGCAACTACCTGCACACAGGTCCTATCTTTTGATTTTTCATTTCTGGCAAGATCTAGCACTATGAGTCCTACAGAGTAGAACCTCAACAAATATTTGTTAAAAGAATTCAATAAAGGAATACATTTTCAGAAAGAAGGGAATGGTCAGCATAAAGGTCAGAGAAGGTAAATCACTAGATTTTTAAAAGCCTGGATCTTAAATTAAAGAGAAGGTCTTAGAGATGCTAGCCTTAGAATTAAAAATGAATTATATTAACACTTTGAAACCTGTTTTGTGACAGAGTAGAGAGAAAAATCTAACAAATGAACTTTTTAGTATTTTGGAAAGGAACATGCCAGATTCTTAATCTTTATAAAACATTAAAATTCTGAAGAAATTTCACTGTTTGAGGTGTTCACCATTACAGTGATTCCTAACTCCCGAGGCACGATTTTTAAAATCTGGTGGCAGTTTTGGGGTCTAGAGTATTCTTTCACGATGTTGTTCCCCAAGTAGGTGGAGCACAGAGCCCTTGAAACTCTGTTACTTAGATGTCTCTATGAAAAAGGTCAATTTTTGCCAAAGACTAGGAGGTGAAACCCATTATCAAAAGTAAATACATAATCTCCCTTTCTGTTGGTCACTTTTTCCAGGTTAGTGAATTTTCTAAATAAGTTCTTAGAAAATGTTTTTATGTAAGTCCCTAATGGGAGCCTTTCTTATCAAAATAACTTCCAGAACATTTATAAAAAGTCTCTTTTTCATGCATAGTTTTAGATTTTTGTATGAGTTGAGAGTACCAGAGATACATGTTTTTGAAGTTTTAAAGAAAAGCTTTCAGTGGGAAGGGCAGCACTTTAAATGAATGATTAAAAAATATTTTCTTAGAACATTTTATCCTAGCCTAACTTCTCTGCATTTGCCAAGGATTGGTTACTCCCTGACACACTTTTTTACATAAGCAATGCATGGAACAAAAATACCATATTTGCCCATCATGAGATGTGCATCACTTGGAAAGATCTGATGTGTCTGTCTAATTTTGAGAAGATAATCGGTGCTTTAAATAAAATTGGGTGTATTTATTATAAGAACCAAATTAAGCAAATTACATTGGTCTTCCTAACGCACTGATCAATTAGAGTTAATGTAATATGCCAAGAACTTGAAAACCTTTAGACTCCTTCAAGCCCAGGTGTATAATATTTCGCTGTGGTTTGTTCTGTCCCTTTACTCCTAATGTTACAATTTTTCTAGGTTTGGTGATGTAAGAAACGAAAACAAAATTAGCTAAGAACAAGTAAGGTTATAATCTGACCCATTTGAAGCAACAGCTTTACATTTAAGAATTTATAGATGATATGAAATTTTGTCAGCTGTTAAATACATTTTTAAAAATTCCTATTGATTGAAGATGCAGACTTCCATGTTTTCTCCAGTGGAGTTAATGAACTGAATGAAAAATATCTCATTAATATCTTGAGCCCCCTTGTGAGGCAAGAAAATGACACTCTCATCTAACAGCTGGGAAAGCTGAAGAATTAGTGGATGAAACTGCTCTCAAGTGCAAAGGAAAATAATAGTTCTAATACCATACCCTGAGATGTAGATATGAAAGAATATTGCATACACACATACTCCCTCTCTTATTTTTAAGGAATCAATACCTGCATCTTAAAGTCTGAAGATAGTTAAACCCTTGGATCTTGGCCCTATACCTTTTGGCAGAGTAAATTATTGCCTCATGGCCTGGCAGTGCAGTTGCCCTTTTAATTTACTTTTAAATAGCTTTTCCCTAATCCATAACTAAGATCTGGCCAATCATGAATCTTCAGTAAACTTTTTTAAAATATCTTATTCTAAAGATATTTTAACTGTAAAATTTCAGGAAATAATAACTCTTTGCAAGGTACATTGAGACACTAATCGGGAAGTAAAACAGAACAAATTTGCTTTGATTTGTAGTTTCACAAAAATGAATTTGACATTTCACTTAAAATTTGCAAACCATCATATAGTTTTGCACTCTTCTGAATTTATTTGTTTTGCAAAAAAGTGGAATGTTTCACTTGAATGGAAATGCCCTTAAGTTACTTCCAGTATTGCTGTAGGATTGATTTTTCTAGGTTAAGGGAATGCAAAAGTTAGGTGTTTTATATTCCCTCTTTTTTTTATCTTTTTAAACAAATCATTATCTTTTTTTCTTAAATGGGTTTAGGACATCCCCAAACAAATCAGGAAAATGTAACATCATTTCACTATTACCAACATAGGGCTTTGTGTAATGACTGTGACACCATGACAGTGAAGTATTCATTTTTAAGCTTTAAACAGAGAAGGCTTTACCTCAGTGTGTCCAATAGAAATACAATATGTAAATTAACCCATATTATCTGTATGCTGATTGGCTTGAGTTCCCCCGAATGTCACAATCTCACCACCCAGCAATGAGGTATTTTACTGCTGTCTGGAGATCAAATTATTACTGTAGAGAAGGTCTTTATTTTTCTGTTTCATTAACAGATTATTATAAAGCAATAAGCAAGCGGGAGGAGAAGCAGACGTTTCACACTGGGAATTGATGAAAGCATATCTGTTCGTTTTTTGGAGGTGGGGAGTTGTTTAAAATCTTATAACACCCCCACAAACAAAACTCTTCGGAAATGGTAAAATAAGGAAATGCATGATTCCAGAGACATCCCTAAGCACTCAGTTGTCAGGCTATGTGGTGCCTTGTGATATCATCGGACCTTTTGGATGGGTGTAAGTTTTATGAATTCGTTATATTCCTAGTATTTTTCTTCTGTAAAAACAAAGGGGGAGGGAAAGGAAACTCACACACACAACTGCTTTGACATTACCAATGTATTGGTCAGCAGTACTTGCAAGAAAGAAAAAGAAAGGCTGTTGCTTGGTGGGGTGGAATGCAAGGAATAGTCACTTAAAATTTTTGTAAACCTGATTCTATCATCATATTCGTTATGGTAAAATGCATGTAAATCATTTTGCAGTTGTCCTCTGAACTTAGCTTCTCCCTACTTAACACATATTTGCGTGCATTTGAGAATAGAGGATGACTAACAAAGACAGGGCTGCCCCTAACCTGCTTTCTTCCCTCCTTCCCCATTGACAAGATTTTTCTTGACTGCGCTTTTAAAAATATATATATTTAATTTCTATTTTTTCTTTCTTTCTTTCTTTCTTTTTTTCTCCCAGCTAACCTGCAAATGCAAAGGTCAGCTGAGGAAATCATTAAAGAGGAATTCTAAAAGAAGCTTCCAAAGCGTTGGACCACCCTAAAAGAGAAAGGAAGGAAATGTTCGGGGAAGGCTAGGGTTCCGGGTAGCTGAAGAAGGGGGCGAGCGCCCCCGACACCGTGGCTTCTTCCCGTCGCTGCCCTAAGGGAACAGGGTGGGCCTGAGGTCCTGAACAAGCCTTTCCAAGCCCCCACTTCAAATGTGGGGAGGGAAAAGTTCAGAAGCAGCCACAAGGGGACAAAAGCCTCATTTTGCCAGTTCAACAGGACAGGACATCCAATAAACAGGGCCAGCTCTGGAAACGGGTCGAGGCTCCCGTTAGCTCCACAGAGCCCGAAGCAGCCCCTGCCGCCGCCCTCGCCGCCCTCGCCGCCCTCGCCGCCGCCGCCGCCGCCGCCGCCGCCGCCGCGGCCCCTGCGTTACTGGGGGAGACGGTGCCGCTGCGACAGGGGAGGACGCGGCTGGAGCTCAAGGAGGCTCCAGCGCGCAGGCGCCGCCGAGCCCTGCCTGGATGCTCAGTCAAGGCACTAAGGCAAAAAAAAAAATCAGCAATTTATAGAAAGAAGAAGCTATAGTCTGTCGGGATATCCAACACCAACAGGTAGGAGGATATACTCTCGGTTAAGTTTGGGGGGAGGGGGGCGCACAGTGTTGATGAAACTGCAGGTTCACCGGCACCGAGCCCTCCCTGAGGTTTTTTGTTTTTTGTTTTTTTGACAATAAACTGCATAATGGAAGTACATTCAGACAATGCATCTTCAGTAGGGCTTATTGAGAGCTCCATTTCTGGAAAGCGTTGCAAGACTGAGGAATATCAGACTGCGAATCACCGGGAACAGTTCCCTTGCAGCACAGAAGCAATCTCTCTCCCCATCTTCGCGTATGTAATGCATGTCTCTCTCCCCCTCCCCCTCCTCCACCCCACATTATAAATCCAGGGGTGGCGGATTTCAGGTTTCGTAATGTTGCATGATGTGATCGGTATTTACCCGGGGATGTACCGGTGGGGAAATTAAAATCATCGAACGCAGTTTTGCCTGGGCTTCCATCAGCATATTCCGGGCTAGTGAGAAGTGGCAAAGGGAACATGCTTCTTGGGAATAACAGAGGAAGCCGATTTTCCTGGTGTGGCTCTCAGGCACCTAGGAGACAATGTGCATTTTGTTTGAAAATGAAGCCACTTGCGATTTGCCACAAAGATTATCAGTGTAAATAGGAAAGGCTTAATTGCCCAAGAAATACAGGTTCATGTTAAATTCATTTGAATCCAGGCAGCCAAGGTTTACAAATGTAAGTGCATTATTCCTCTGGGTGTGTTTCCCTGGCCAATATTTACATTAACCATTTTTAATAATCATGTGGGTTTAAAAGAGAAAAGATTTACCAAAAATGGGGGGTAGGGTGTGGAGGAAAAGACAAAAGATTAAATCACATCAAATCCTGGATAAGTTCCTGTTAATTTCGAAATCTAGTGTTGAAATTATGCTTTAAGATGAATCAACAAATACTCTTACAATGTGCAGCATGAATAGTGGCACTTGAGTTAAAAGACATATTTTGCAAGGGCTCTTTGGATCCATATCAGCAGAAAAGCTGCCTGTAAAACACTGACAGATACTAACAGAACTCAAATAAATGTAGGTATTCTCATCTCTGTCTCCTATTAGCAATCTTGTAGATTCCATTGCAACATTAGTGATTAATTCCTGGACTGGCATATTTTATGATTGTGGAACATTTTATTCCTTCTGTCTTAAAGGTACCCAATCAAATTTATGTTCTCCAAAATGGGGACATTTTTAAATTCATCTAGTTCAGAAAACTAAACCAGCCAATTCTCTGAAATCTCAAGCAAAAATAGTTACTAAAGCAAATAATATTATTCAAAATTAAAACTTTATTTGCTTCCCCATAAATGAACAGCTTTGTGTTAGCACTGCCTGACATCATTACTTGTTAACTTAAGAACTGATAGCTCATTTTTTTTCCAGATATTCTGATGGCAAATCAAATGGAAGAAAAGAGGAAGCATGACTGCAGATCGCATCAATTCTCTTTGTGGATTACATTTTCAGTAAAATGTATGGATCTATCTTTTCCTTGTTCTTATATCTAGATCATGAGACTTGACTGAGGCTGTATCTTTATCCTCCATCCATCTATGGCGAACTATAGCCATGCAGCTGACAACATTTTGCAAAATCTCTCTCCTCTAACAGCCTTTCTGAAACTGACTTCCTTGGGTTTCATAATAGGAGTCAGCGTGGTGGGCAACCTTCTGATCTCCATTTTGCTAGTGAAAGATAAGACCTTGCATAGAGCACCTTACTACTTCCTGTTGGATCTTTGCTGTTCAGATATCCTCAGATCTGCAATTTGTTTCCCATTTGTATTCAACTCGGTCAAAAATGGCTCTACCTGGACTTATGGGACTCTGACTTGCAAAGTGATTGCCTTTCTGGGGGTTTTGTCCTGTTTCCACACTGCTTTCATGCTCTTCTGCATCAGCGTCACCAGATACTTAGCTATCGCCCATCACCGCTTCTATACAAAGAGGCTGACCTTTTGGACGTGTCTGGCTGTGATCTGCATGGTGTGGACTCTGTCTGTGGCCATGGCATTCCCCCCAGTTTTAGATGTGGGCACTTACTCATTCATTAGGGAGGAAGATCAATGTACCTTCCAACACCGCTCCTTCAGGGCTAATGATTCCTTAGGATTTATGCTGCTCCTTGCTCTCATCCTCCTAGCCACACAGCTTGTCTACCTCAAGCTGATATTTTTTGTCCACGACAGAAGGAAAATGAAGCCAGTCCAGTTTGTAGCAGCAGTCAGCCAGAACTGGACTTTTCATGGCCCTGGAGCCAGTGGCCAGGCAGCTGCCAATTGGCTAGCAGGATTTGGAAGGGGTCCCACACCACCCACCTTGCTGGGCATCAGGCAAAATGCAAACACCACGGGCAGAAGAAGGCTCTTGGTCTTAGATGAGTTCAAAATGGAGAAAAGAATCAGCAGAATGTTCTATATAATGACTTTTCTCTTCCTAACCTTGTGGGGCCCATACCTGGTGGCCTGTTATTGGAGAGTTTTTGCAAGAGGGCCTGTAGTACCAGGGGGATTTCTAACAGCCGCTGTCTGGATGAGTTTTGCCCAAGCAGGAATCAATCCTTTTGTCTGCATTTTCTCCAACAGGGAGCTGAGGCGCTGTTTCAGCACAACCCTTCTTTACTGCAGAAAATCCAGGTTACCAAGGGAACCTTACTGTGTTATATGAAGGAGCATCTGGAAATCTTTAGCCTTGTGAAACACTAACCTTCTCTGCTAAGCAATTGTGGCCTGTAGCCATATCTTGAGAAGAAAATCAAGAAGGGGATCAGCAATTATAAGGATTTGGGCAACATTCTGCAGTCTTTGCAATAGTTCACCTATAATCCTATTTTAAATCTCAGAGTGATCCTGCTGACTGCCGGCGAAGGTTTGTAATTAAGAAAGGACTGAACCACTGCCCTAAGTTTCTTTACGTGGTTGAAAACTAGATAATGAAAGTAGCAGGTGCTAAGTATCAGTGCTAAATGCTGTGTATATCACTACTTATGAAAAAAAAAACATCAAAAAAAACCAATTAGCATTGGACATCTTAATAAATTAAGTTGACATGAGGTAAATGTGTTGATAAAAACTAATTTTAGAAGTTTGAAGACTTTAAAACATTTCATACTATTATTGTTTTGCAAAGACTAAAATATTTGGGGACTTAAAGTACTGTAATCCACTAAAGACGTGCCATGAATTATTGGATTATCACACTTTTAAAAATTCGCCTTGTAAGTTTTGGGGAGCATTCCAAAGCAGTATATTGGTTCCAATTAGAGTTTACTCTTTTTTTTTTGTATTAATACATTACTATTTCTAAATGCCACTTTCCTTACCTACTAGTGAAATTGCTAGCATTGAACTGTACTATGTGGTTTTGGTTGATTTGGTATAAAGTTTTTCCAATTCATTTATATTTTACAAATGCTAGATATTGGTCTGGGAGGCAACATTAATGGTACCAACTGGTCACAACTGAACAGTTTTAATAATGCAGAATAAACACATGTTGCCTTAAAGGGTTATCTAGTATCTTTCATCTTATTTAGCATTGGAGCAAATAGTCAAGGGAAATCGAATTAGTAACTGGTCATGGTCATGCAACTGGAAGTGCATGGACGATCATTTAATACTCTTTTTCCTTTTTCCTCACATGGTTTGAAAATTAAGGTGCACATCACTGGGATAATGAGATTTTCTTCCGAGGTGTGCTACCCATTCTAGTGTGTTCTAAGAAGCGGGCAGTTGATGTATGTTTATATTTTGAGTCAGCTGTCAAGGGGAGACCACAGCCTTAGTATGACATCCTGCACAATTTGTGAAGCGTTTATTCTACTGAAGGCACAGTCTTGTTTCTACTTTCTGCACATTCAGTGTATTGGTCGTTTAAATTATTTCAGTTTTAACTTGTGAAAGCTTATAATATGATTTCTGGTATTTTAGAAATACATTAGAGTCTGTGAGTCTCATTCTTTAAGATACAGATGTGTGAATTTCAATATAAAGTTGCATTTGCCAAAATTTACCCGTGTAGCCTGTTACTTTCCTTGGGATAAATTTTACATTTTTGGCAATTAACAATTTCTTTTGACCTGGGAGGCAAGCACAAACTAGGAAGGCTAGCTTTATTATGGTTTTGCTTTTTTATTTTTGTAGCTATTATATTTTTGAACTGGAAATGCATGAGTAATAGGGAGCATAAAGCTGATAAACTGACAAATAGTATTATCTACAAAAGCATTATTTGATAGTTTATCGTGATTACCCTCTATTTATTCTTGTAAGGCAGTAATATTTAGAAATATATACCTGCTTAGTTGATTGGTTTATAATTTGAATATAAAAAGATCACATTTTAATTTGGATCATAGGAGAAATTTTGGGTTCTAAATATATAACATCTAAGAAGAATAGCTTACGATAACATTATGACAAAACCAGAAAACTTATTGTTTTTGTTTTCCATTGTTTTCATTTGTTTGTTTTTGTTTTTGTTTTTGCCTTTTGGTACTTGAAAAATAAGATTAGGAATCTAATGGAATAGAATTCTTTATTGCTACAGTACTTCTGTAAAGAGAATATCAATATAAATATAAATAAGGAAAAATAAATCACTGGAATGTCTCAATGATATATGCAACTATTCAGTTTTGCTCATATAAGGACAGCTCAAGCCATGATTTAGCAAGCACTGTGTTTGACCTCATTTTACTTTATACCAAAGTTGGTCAGATCTGAGACAAAGTTTAATGTACAACAGTGAGTTGAATCTAGCAATAAAGGCCCCTCGTTGGTACTAAAATCATTATCCAAAATACAGTAAAGGAATGTTATCAAAAGATATTCTGATAACATTATGTTTCCAACTCAAAATAATTTATAGTAGAAGCATAATTACAATGATTGTATTTATAGAGAACTTTGCCTACGGGGTCAGATATCACCAGCAATCAATAAAACGGTCAGCAATTGTCCTGCATCCAGAGATCAGGTTTTATTACTACTTGCCTCCATCACATAGACAAGAAAACTGAGGCATATATTAAAGGTGGGGGATTGAAGAGTCAAGAGCAAGAGCCGAGTGAGATTGCCTGACTCCACCTAGATATTTGGAATAACAGATTCCAACCCCTTTGGTAAGTGATCAGTGAATAGTACAGAACCATAGTGACTTTCATTTGAGCCTACTTTTGACTAACTTGGCATTTCAAGTCAAGGGGCAAGCAGTAGGTGAGATACATCCCCAGTTAAGCAAGGCCATTTGTAAGTCAATGAGTAATGGCAGCAGTCATATAAAAAGTCTGCTTCAGTAGTATCTTAATGACCAAATCACATTATCTATTTTGGCACCCATTCCAATATTCAATACTTAAAAATAGTTGGTAACTAATCCAACTTGAAAATATTACTAATCTTCAACCCCTAAAAATATTCCCACTGGGGAGTTCAACTTCCCTGTGAGAAAGGCTCATTATCAATAATAATGTGTCCCTCTTGGACTAATCACGTCTGAGCTGACAGTCTTTAAATTGTTTTCCTTAATAGTGGTGATATGTTTGCATGAATGTGTCTATACTACCTCATCTGGTTCCTTTGGTGCACAGTGGATTTATTTGTGAGAAGCCTGGTTGGAACTAGGCATTCAGTCTGTGACTGTGGAATCCTATGCAGATATTAACTGAGACAGAAGGAGGTGAGTAACTTGCCCAGTTTTCCACAGAGGCCCCATTTAAATAACATAAAATTAACCAAAGTAATTAGAAAAAAATTATTTGTAGGACAGCCTACTGACTGAATCACCTTCAAGTGTTAGCTGGGTGGATTTCAACACCAGCATTTTTCACAGGTTAGCTGATTTGTCATTGCTCACACACGGATATGGCTACTTATCCATTTACCTCTACTTCCATGAATGCTACCTGAATTGCTTATTAATTTATTTATTCATTCAACAAATATGTATTGGACACTGGGCGTGGTGCTGGGAGCACAGTGGAAAACAAGACAGAACAGTCTCTCATGAAGATTTCTTAGTCTAGTGGGAACAATTAAACATGTAGTACCAACAAGTTACAAGTGTTACGACAGTAATCATTTCTAAGATGGACTTGGTATTAATGGCCATTAATAGACTGTTCTCCATTTTTCCTTCAGTGCCTTACCTCCTATCTTTTCCCAGTATTCCTTGGGATCTTTTATATATCATATTCCCTCTATCCAGAGGGAACCTCCTGTTCTGCTCACACTTCATTTAGATGAACCACCATGTTACTTTGGGAACCTGAGTTCCCACGTTTTTAATGCCAAATACACAAAATAACGGCAAAACCTGAGTGTTAAAGTTACTCCTATGTCCTGACTGTCCACTTCCACAAGTGAGATATTTCAGTTCCTTCAAGAAACATGGAAGTGTCTTTTCTTACATGTTCATACCTTCCCACAAGGTAGCTATGAGGATGCCTGGGTAAAGTGTCATCAAAGAAGGCGCTAAGAAGCCAATTCCTGGGGCTCTCCCATGGTGCTCAAGCAACGATGGGAATAACCTGTGAAACAGGGTATATATTCTTTATTGTTAAAGCATGCCACTGCGAAGTTTCTAATGCTCCTTATTGTAGATACCATAAAACTCCCTAACCCCGTAATCTGAAAAGTTTGTTTGGCCTCCAGAAGTTATTTCTATTGCAAATACAATTAAACATAATTACAATTATAGAGACCTATTTCTTTTCAGCTAAGCCATGTAATAGTGAGTTGTGTTGTTATGAGGATTACTGTAGGACAGTTTGTAAATAGAACCAAAACTTCTTCTGTGTATTCACCATTAGATAAATTTACTTTGTTCCAGTTTTTTTTTTTTACTCCACAGTGTTATTTAAAGAAAAACACACACACACACACACACAGTTTATATGAATTCCATATTTAAAAAGAAAGGAAAGAAAAGAAGGTGATAAATGGTAATGTTTCAAATACTGGTTGAACACATTAATTAAGGTAGATGGTTGCCACAATTGTGGGTTATTTGCAATTCCAAAATCTTGTGAGTTTGTTTTTCTATGTAAAAATACATCATTTTCATGTTTGTTAATATTATCTTCTAAATGTTTTGAATGGAAATTGCAGGGTCTACCAGGATAATTGTTTATTGCTGATTTTTTATTGTTGTTATCAAATCTGGGCATGCTAGTGTTCTGTAACTTCCCCCAATTCCCTCAGAAACTCTTTTTTAAACCATATTAAAATGATAGAATTGCTTAATTTTGAGGCACAGGTTCATAATTAGCCTAAATAGTGGTTAAAATGAAGATATTATTTGTAGGTGACTGGGATTATTTTTGCCATAAGTCAAACAGTCAAATAAGTTAAAGGTTTATTGAGAACTCGGGCAACAGAGGGAGAATGGTTTTTTGTTTTTATTTATTTATGTATTTTGGCTAACTGTTTGCCTTATACTGCAATGTAACAGGTTCTAAAAAATGTATTAAGACCAAGAGGCTTTAACTTTATAAAAGGCCTTATTATATAAATAAGGCCTAGTTTTTAAAGTGGAGAAGGAGCTTTTATATCATCTCCTTTCTCCAAAGGGATGATGTCCATTAGCTGCTCAAACCTTTTGGGTTAAAAGGCTTTTAAGCCAGTTTTCCTCCCACCAGATCATGAAGTTAATACAGGGGCTGGAGTCTTATAAAAGCCCCGGGAGAAAGCAAAGAGAATATGTTTTCCTCTCAGCAATTGTAGAAAAAGGCCTCAAAAAAAGCTACAGGTGGTTTGGGGCTTGGAATTACACTTGACATTCACAACCAGCCCATAATTCCTTCTGATGACCCTGGACAACATTACCCTCTGAAAGACATAAGTTTTTCAAGGTTAACTTGGACGTGGAAAGCAGTTCTTTTTTTTTTTCCTCTGTTTGCTTGGAAAATAATAGATTCTTGACACAAAAATTAAAATTTATGCTGTAATGCACGTCTTGGTTTATGGGGTTTTGAATAGACAATAAAATAACATTTAACTTATACAGGTTTTCAGGATTATGGGATGAGGAAGTATTATAATACTTTGAAAAATCTATTATAATATTAAAAAACTTTAAAGCTGAATTGACAGCCAAGCTTCAACTAGCTAAAGTTAATTAGTTGTTTCTTCTCATAGCTTTAAGAAAGTAAAAATCTGACTAGATGAAAGAAGAGCTTGTCTGTTTCTCCTCCATCAGAAAGAAAAAAAATGTTGAATTGGGAGAATGCATTTTCTCCAGGGGAAAAAAGAATTTGGGTCATTTTTGGTAAGCATTTTTCTTAAACATAATTCAACAGTCATTTATTGTGTACCTACTGCATGTACAAGCCTGGGCAAGTTACTTAACTTTTCTATGCCTTATCAAGAAAAAGGAGATGACAGTACAAACGTAGTGGAGTTATTGAGAGGATCCAGGCAGTCCACCCTTGTGAAGCCCTTAGGAGTCTGGCATCTTAAATAAATTTTACTTTTTGCTGGCTCTCGCATAGTTCACCATCTAGCAGCAGAGACACAAACAAATTATGAGACAATGTGATAAGTGCTGTGAGGGAGGCATGTGAGGTAAGCGTTAAAGAAACACAGACAAACAATTATCTCTGTGAAGATGGCAGAAGGAAGGTGAGACAGAAAAGGTGGCAAGTGAACTCAGTCTTGAATGATCATTTTAATTTCATCTGCTCGATAAAGTTGGAAGAGCCATTTCAGACAAAGGAAATAATAAAACGAGCAAAAGGCAAAGAGAATCCTAAAGCTCGTAATGTGTTCAACATAGGAATTCACTAATCAGAGAAATTTAATGTTGCGGCTGGAGCTTAGGTCCCTGGAAGGGGAAGGGCAATGTGGTGTAGAGGTTAAAAAAAGCACAAGACTTGAAAGTTTAAGTCATTATTCTGTGCTTTACTAGCTTTTTGATTTCAAACAAGTTAATTAAACTCGGAGAATCTCAACTCGTTTATCCGTCATGGCAGGGGTAGGGATGCTAAGTGATAGCAACCATTATTTTTAAAGAGTTGCTTGAAGATTAAATGAGATAATATAATTAAACAGATAAAATAATAATAATTTATTAACTACTATGTTCCAAAGACGGTTCTAAACACTTTGCATATACTAACTCATTTGGTTATCACAATGAGTAGGTGCTATTATTATCCATAATTTACAGATGAAGAAACTGAAGCCCAGAGAAGTAACTTACACAAATTAGTAATTGGCAAACATGGATGTAAAGCACTTAGCACAGTACCCAGTTCAGAGTGAACATTCAATAAATGTTAGCTATTGTTGCTGCTGCTGCTGCTACTGTTGATTTTCACACAATAACTAGGAAATTAGAGACTGACTAATGGGAGCCGAAATGACCACAGAAACAGAGCTGCAGCCTCAGACCTTGGCTTCACCTTGCTCTTCTCCTCACTTTCTCACCGAGAATCTAAAGGAAGCAAAGAACAGTAGTTGATTGCTTTCACAGAGGATCATATTACTGTGGAAACAGGAGAATCCGTCTAATCTTTCAAATGACTTTTCAGAAGGACATTGCTCAAATTACATCACTCAGATTTTCAACGTGGGCTGCTCCCACTGCATGAAGAGTATCTTTTAGATCTGGCTCATATTCTTCAGTCCTAACTCAGTTTTGTCCCAGTCTATGTAAGTGGATGATTACCACAGTCTGGGTAAAATCCTTTCGTGGAGTCTCCCTTTGTCAAGTTTCCCTTTAAAGATTACCTTTCAAGATCACCATTCCCAACCATTTTCCAATGACTGACATTTACTTCCCTGCTCTGAAATCTTTCCAGAGACTTCCATAGCCTCTGCCTTCATAACTATACATAGTAAAGGGATAATTAATGGAGAATAATCCAATGGCAGTACTACCCCATGAATCCTGATTGCTTGGTATTCATCCATCCACAGGATCCCCACAATTTTCTGACTATTGACTCATAGTTGTTTACACACCTGGCCATCCTTCACTGCATTTTTAAAGCTATTATTTTGCCCATTTGAGCCCCTCTACATTCATCCCAACTGAGCTTCAAATCTTTTCATTCGACCTCTTACTGTACCAGTAATTGTACTGTAATTGTACCAGTGATCTCATCTACAAAAGTGACAGCTGCTGCCATCCCTCCACTGAGTTTGGTGCTGTTTGTGGTCTCAGTAAACGTAGCTTTTATTTCATTATCCTGTGCAACATGAAAAAGGGTGCTAGCCTGGGTGTCAGGAGCTGAGCTGTTGACCAGCTATAGGCCGTTGTCAATTCACTTGACCTCTTAGCTCCCTCAACTGTATAATGAAGGGGTTGATCTCTCAAATTCCTCCAGCTTGGAAAAATCTATGGTTTGTCCATCTGGGTCACTGATATCCTAAGGACATTAATGACATGTTATTTCTAACAAACATAACTTTCTCACGGCTCACTCTGGTCCACGGAGAGTCACTTTCTATGTACAATATTTCAATTAACTAGGTTCTTACCTAAGCAGCTGTAGGCCCAACCTGATCCCAGGTTGTTGACACAACACTAGAGAATATCTATAGCATATTAAAATAGTCTTCCACTGGGCATCCGCTTTATTCACATGCTAACTTTGTAATAGCACTTTTAATTTTAATCAGACAGACTTGATGCTTTGCTTCCATTTCAAATGACCAAATTATGGATATTTGTGCCCTGCTTTTCCTTTTTATGTTCTATTCTGAATTATAAATAATTCATGGATTTCTTTTAGTGGGCACCAAATTTATTTCAAGTTCCTGTTGCAAATATATGAAACATAAAATTTAGGAAGATATTTTAGTACCTCCACAGTTTGCAATTACAGAATGATCCATCTTTGAATAGATATTTAATAAGCACCTACTGTGTACAAGGAGCTGTACAGGGTACTCAATAAATATTTTAACTGAGTCTGGCTTTGGTTGAGGTTTTAGTCTTAAAAGACTTGGAAAATATACACAAATCTAGTTTTCTTTTTTGCCATTGTTTTTGCTATGCCTTACATACATAAAGACATTGTTTTGTAAATTCCTCCCAGTACAAAAGTGTTTTCCTATTATTTTTAATCACACCCTTGGCTTAGATTTAAATGGCTAAATTAATGGTGCATTTTTTATTTACAATTTCTTATTTGCAGCAACAAAACTATATAGTTACCATAAAACACCCTTTTAAAATGTATTTTGAGTCTGGTGGCTTGTTGACTTTTAAGAGAATGAACTGGAAAAAATAATAGTTTTATCAAGGTAGTAACTTTTTAGCTACTAATAAGGAATTTGGTAGATACCGTGGGGAAAATATTCATGTATCCTAGAATTCATAATTCAAGGAAACAAATGTTCCCATGTTTACGTGGCCCTGATACACCCACAGTGCATTGGGAATTCTGTACAATTATTGCATCAATGCTTTTAGATATGATGCCACTCAGTTCCCTGATGCAGAAAGAAGCCATGTTCTTCTCAGCGGTGCTATTATTTGTTATGCCTGGAAGGTCTGGAGCATTTTCTGCAATGCCAGAGCTTTAGTGCTTTGCATTTCCATCACGGGCATGAGAAAATGTCATTTTCAGGAAGAAAAAAATGAGAGAGAAAGACACGTTCTAGTGTATTGAGTTTTACTGAAGAATAGTTGCTCTCTGTTGTAATTTTCAGACAAACTTAAATTGTATGTACGTGATAAAACATCCTCATAAATATTCAACTAAGAACTATTCTATTCTATTCTATTCTAGATGTTTCTGTATAGTAGAAGACTGTTAAAGACATTTCTTCATTAGTAGTATCAACAAGATATAACAGGACACATGTCTGTAACGACCAAAGTGAAGCCATGTAAGAAATGAGAGGGAATGGCAAGGTTGTTCCAGTGATGGGAACAAGCGATGCCAGAAAAAAAATTCATTATAGGAAAGTTTGAAAGTAATAGGAAGAAAGAATGGGGCTAATAGTTTAAGTGGTTTAGAAATTGACCCTACTATTGAAGAACCTTCAGTGTCTCTCTATTGTGTACATAAGATCAAATTCAAAGCTCTTTATTAAGACCTTTTATGACACAGCGGTCATAAATCCGCTATGGTCATCTATCCATATTCTTCTCTCATCCTTTTCCATTTTCTATTCCTTGTCAACATCACATATACACACACAGACATCTCCCCCAATATATAGGCACATGCTTACACCACAGGCTATCCAACTCAATTCATGTCCTCACACGTTTCACCTTTGATCACTTTGACCCACATTAATTTCTCATTTCTCTGCATGCCTCAATTATATTTAATCTGTGGGTGGTTTTATTTGATACAGTGGTGTTCTCTGATTCCTTCAGATTCCTCTAGTAAGATTCTAAGCTCATGGGCCTTGTCTTCTATATTTTCTTTTTTTTAATTTTTTTAAATGTTTATTTATTTTTGAGAGAGAGAGAGAGATAGAGGCAGAGCACGAGCAGGGGAGGGGCAGCGAGAGAAGGAGATACAGAATCCGAAGCAGGCTCCAGGCTCCGGGCTGTTAGCACAGAGCCTGAAACGGAGCTCAAACCCACGAACCGTGAAATCATGACCTGAACTGAAGTCGGATACTCAACCAACTGAGCCACATAGGCACCCCTCTTCTACCTATTTTCTACCCCCACAAAGTCCCCTATCTTACTAATAGGCAATAAATAAAATGTTTAAAAAGTAGAAATATTATACTTTATACATATAAGAACAGAAGAGCAAAAATGTTAATTTTAGAAATTTTTTTATTAGAAATCTCTTTGTCCTTGTCCAAGTTGAGATGTTAATTCAAATGTTTTTTCCAAAACAGGAAGAGAGAAAGAGAGCGAGAGAATCTATAATCAAAATCTATGTAATCTTGCCATTTCCTTTGTAAACAAATATACTACTAATCTTTTAAGGGCCAATGAACTTTAAAGTTTTTTTTAGTGGTGATGAATTTTCAACTGCTTACACTTTCTCATTTGTCTTCCTTGTGATCAGCTTCCCACAAATGGAACATATAATCAGAAAGGCTATGTGATGTATTTATAATAGCTCTGCAATTTTAATATAAACATGCTAAGCAATATTGAAGCTATGTTTGCAAATTTTTAAGACATTTCTATTTTGGAATAATCTTCACATTGAACAATATTCACAGGTGAGCATATTGTATTAACCAAGGATATCTCTTAATCTATGCTTCAGTTAGGACTTAAATTAGAATCTGGTGGATAACTCATCACAACTTCAAAAACATCATCATTTAGAAATTAATCAAAGTATAGTGAAATTTCTTCAAAAGACACACTAATCTAATGTACTTCACATGACTAAGAACAAGATCAAGAATGAGACTTAGGCTTACTGAATATAAATGAATATTGTTTTAACATTGGTATACTTCCCCAATAATTAAAATAAATTTGTAAAATGTATTCTAGAGTAGCCTAATTTTTTCAGAAGATTCAAATGCAGTGATTATAAATCTCTCTGAAATACTGTTAAGACTATGACCCTATAATTTTATACTCTATTTTTTTATGTGTTGAGAATATTAACATTCTAACAACAACTAAATTTTTAATGTATATTAAATAATGTATACTCTTAAAACTATTTTAGAATAATTTTGTTTAATTTCAAATACATAATAGGCTGTTAACAGCAAAATAAATACTATTGAATTTGGTGTGTGAGGGCACTTATTTTATCAAATTATTTTTATCATGATTATAGTTATTTTATTTTATTTTATTTTATTTTTTTTTTGTTTTTAAAGATTTATTTATTTATTTGAGAGAAAGTGTGCACATAAGAGAAAGAGAATCCCAAGCAGACTCTGCACTGTCAGCACAGAGCCCAATGCAGGGCTTGAACTCACAAACTGAACCGTGAGATCATGACCTGAGCTGAAATCGAGTCGGACACTTAACCAACTGAACCACCCGGGTGCCCCTAAGGAAATGTTTTTAACAATATTGATAACAGTATTTCCCATATCTGTATCCACTCCATTCAATCCTCACAGCTGAGGAACCTGCCCTTCTAAGTTTACCTAAAAAGAAACTGCTTTTTGAGGTTAAAAAACCTACCAGTGTCACTCAACCAGTGTATTATGGGGCTTTACCAGATCAGTTCTGTGTTTTCTCAACACCATGCTAGTGTCATCCAGAATGTCACAGGTGGTACCCATACTAATTTAAGCAATGTTCTGTCAAATATTTTTAACCATATCTACATTACTTAATATTTAAAGAATTACAATTGTTTTCCCAATATTTCAGGTCTTAATATGCCCAAACTACAACTGTTCATTTAAAAAAATGTTTGTTAGCAGGGCACAGGTGGCTCCATTGCTTATGCATCCGACTCTCGGTTTCTGCTCAGGTCATGATCTCACATTTCATGATTTCAAGCCCCATGTGTGGCTCTGTGCTGTCAGCTTGGGATTCTTTCTCTGCCCCTCCTCTGTGCTCTCACTCTCTCTCTCTCTCAAAACAAATTAACATTTTTTTTTTATTTTTTTTATTTTTTATTTTTTTTTTTTTTAGTCTTATGCTTTTATTTATTTATTTTTTTTTATATGAAATTTATTGACAAATTAGTTTCCATACAACACCCAGTGCTCATCCCAAAAGGTGCCCTCCTCATTACCCATCACCCACCCTCTCCTCCCTCCCACCCCCCATCAACCCTCAGTTTGTTCTCAGTTTTTAAGAGTTTCTTATGCTTTGGCTCTCTCCCACTCTAACCTGTTTTTTTTTTTTTTTTCCTTCCCCTCCCCCATGGGTTCCTGTTAATTTCTCAGGGTCCACATAAGAGTGAAACCATATGGTATCTGTCTTTCTCTGTATGGCTTATTTCACTTAGCATCACACTCTCCAGTTCCATCCACGTTGCTACAAAAGGCCATATTTCATTTTTTCTCATTGCCACGTAATATTCCATTGTGTATATAAACCACAATTTCTTTATCCATTCATCAACTGATGGACATTTAGGCTCTTTCCATAATTTGGCTATTGTTGAGAGTGCTGCTATGAACATTGGGGTACAAGTGGCCCTATGCATCAGTACTCCTGTATCCCTTGGATAAATTCCTAGCAGTGCTATTGCTGGGTCATAGGGTAGGTCTATTTTTAATTTTCTGAGGAACCTCCACACTGCTTTCCAGAGCGGCTGCACCAATTTGCATTCCCACCAACAGTGCAAGAGGGTTCCCGTTTCTCCACATCCTCTCCAGCATCTAGAGTCTCCTGATTTGTTCATTTTGGCCACTCTGACTGGCGTGAGGTGATACCTGAGTGTGGTTTTGATTTGTATTTCCCTGATAAGGAGCGACGCTGAACATCTTTTCATGTGCCTGTTGGCCATCCGGATGTCCTCTTTAGAGAAGTGTCTATTCATGTTTTCTGCCCATTTCTTCACTGGGTTATTTGTTTTTCGGGTATGGAGTTTGGTGAGCTCTTTATAGATTTTGGATACTAGCCCTTTGTCCGATATGTCATTTGCGAATATCTTTTCCCATTCCGTTGGTTGCCTTTTAGTTTTGTTGGTTGTTTCCTTTGCTGTGCAGAAGCTTTTTATCTTCATAAGGTCCCAATAATTCAATTTTGCTTTTAATTCCCTTGCCTTTGGGGATGTGTCGAGTAAGAGATTGCTACGGCTGAGGTCAGAGAGGTCTTTTCCTGCTTTCTCCTCTAAGGTTTTGATGGTTTCCTGTCTCACGTTTAGGTCCTTTATCCATTTGGAGTTTATTTTTGTAAATGGTGTGAGAAAGTGGTCTATTTTCAACCTTCTGCATGTTGCTGTCCAGTTCTCCCAGCACCATTTGTTAAAGAGGCTGTCTTTTTTCCATTGGATGTTCTTTCCTGCTTTGTCGAAGATGAGTTGGCCATACGTTTGTGGGTCTAGTTCTGGGGTTTCTATTCTATTCCATTGGTCTATGTGTCTGTTTCTGTGCCAATACCATGCTGTCTTGATGATGACAGCTTTGTAGTAGAGGCTAAAGTCTGGGATTGTGATGCCTCCTGCTTTGGTCTTCTTCTTCAAAATTCCTTTGGCTATTCGGGGCCTTTTGTGGTTCCATATGAATTTTAGGATTGCTTGTTCTAGCTTCGAGAAGAATGCTGGTGCAATTTTTATTGGGATTGCATTGAATGTGTAGATAGCTTTGGGTAGTATTGACATTTTGACAATATTTATTTTTCCAATCCATGAGCAGGGAATGTCTTTCCATTTCTTTAAATCTTCTTCAATTTCCTTCATAAGCTTTCTATAGTTTTCAGCATACAGATCCTTTACATCTTTGGTTAGATTTATTCCTAGGTATTTTATGCTTCTTGGTGCAATTGTGAATGGGATCAGTTTCTTTATTTGTCTTTCTGTTGCTTCATTGTTAGTGTATAAGAATGCAACTGATTTCTGTACATTGATTTTGTATCCTGCAACTTTGCTGAATTCATGTATCAGTTCTAGTAGACTTTTGGTGGAGTCTATCGGATTTTCCATGTATAATATCATGTCATCTGCAAAAAGCGAAAGCTTGACTTCGTCTTTGCCAATTTTGATGCCTTTGATTTCCTTTTGTTGTCTGATTGCTGATGCTAGAACTTCCAGCACTATGTTAAACAGCAGCGGTGAGAGTGGGCATCCTTGTCGTGTTCCTGATCTCAGGGAAAAAGCTCTCAGTTTTTCCCCGTTGAGGATGATGTTAGCTGTGGGCTTTTCATAAATGGCTTTTATGATCTTTAAGTATGTTCCTTCTATCCCGACTTTCTCAAGGGTTTTTATTAAGAAAGGGTGCTGGATTTTGTCAAAGGCCTTTTCTGCATCGATTGACAGGATCATATGGTTCTTCTCTTTTTTTTTGTTGATGTGATGTATCACATTGATTGATTTGCGGATGTTGAACCAGCCCTGCATCCCAGGAATGAATCCCACTTGATCATGGTGAATAATTCTTTTTATATGCCGTTGAATTCGATTTGCTAGTATCTTATTGAGAATTTTTGCATCCGTATTCATCAGGGATATTGGCCTGTAGTTCTCTTTTTTGACTGGGTCTCTGTCTGGTTTAGGAATCAAAGTAATACTGGCTTCATAGAATGAGTCTGGAAGTTTTCCTTCCCTTTCTATTTCTTGGAATAGCTTGAGAAGGATAGGTATTATCTCTGCTTTAAACGTCTGGTAGAACTCCCCTGGGAAGCCATCTGGTCCTGGACTCTTATTTGTTGGGAGATTTTTGATAACCGATTCAATTTCTTCGCTGGTTATGGGTCTGTTCAAGCTTTCTATTTCCTCCTGATTGAGTTTTGGAAGAGTGTGGGTGTTCAGGAATTTGTCCATTTCTTCCAGGTTGTCCAATTTGTTGGCATATAATTTTTCATAGTATTCCCTGATAATTGTTTGTATCTCTGAGGGATTGGTTGTAATAATTCCATTTTCATTCATGATTTTATCTATTTGGGTCATTTCCCTTTTCTTTTTGAGAAGCCTGGCTAGAGGTTTGTCAATTTTGTTTATTTTTTCAAAAAACCAACTCTTGGTTTCGTTGATCTGCTCTACAGTTTTTTTAGATTCTATATTGTTTATTTCTGCTCTGATCTTTATTATTTCTCTTCTTCTGCTGGGTTTAGGCTGCCTTTGCTGTTCTGCTTCTAGTTCCTTTAGGTGTGCTGTTAGATTTTGTATTTGGGATTTTTCTTGTTTCTTGAGATAGGCCTGGATTGCAATGTATTTTCCTCTCAGGACTGCCTTCGCTGCGTCCCAAAGCGTTTGGATTGTTGTATTTTCATTTTCGTTTGTTTCCATATATTTTTTAATTTCTTCTCTAATTGCCTGGTTGACCCACTCATTCGTTAGTAGGGTGTTCTTTAACCTCCATGCCTTTGGAGGTTTTCCAGACTTTTTCCTGTGGTTGATTTCAAGCTTCATAGCATTGTGGTCTGAAAGTATGCATGGTATAATTTCAATTCTTGTAAACTTATGAAGGGCTGTTTTGTGACCCAGTATATGATCTATCTTGGAGAATGTTCCATGTGCACTCGAGAAGAAAGTATATTCTGTTGCTTTGGGATGTAGAGTTCTAAATATATCTGTCAAGTCCATCTGATCCAATGTCTCATTCAGGGCCCTTGTTTCTTTATTGACCGTGTGTCTAGATGATCTGTCCATTTCTGTGAGTGGGGTGTTAAAGTCCCCTGCAATTACCACATTCTTATCAATAAGGTTGCTTATGTTTATGAGTAATTGTTTTATATATTTGGGGGCTCCGGTATTCGGCGCATAGACATTTATAATTGTTAGCTCTTCCTGATGGATAGACCCTGTAACTATTATATAATGTCCTTCTTCATCTCTTGTTATGGCCTTTAATTTAAAGTCTAGTTTGTCTGATATAAGTATGGCTACTCCAGCTTTCTTTTGGCTTCCAGTCGCATGATAAATAGTTCTCCATCCCCTCACTCTCAATCTAAAGGTGTCCTCAGGTCTAAAATGAGTCTCTTGTAGACAGCAAATAGATGGGTCTTGTTTTTTTATCCATTCTGATACCCTATGTCTTTTGGTTGGTGCATTTAATCCATTTACATTCAGTGTTATTATAGAAAGATACAGGTTGAGAGTCATTGTGATGTCTGTATGTTTTATGCTTGTAGTGATGTCTCTGGGACTTTGTCTCACAGGGTCCCCCTTAGGATCTCTTGTAGGGCTGGTTTAGTGGTGACAAATTCCTTCAGTTTTTGTTTGTTTGGGAAAACCTTTATCTCTCCTTCTATTCTAAATGACAGACTTGCTGGGTAAAGGATTCTCGGCTGCATATTTTTTCTGTCTAGCACCCTGAAAATCTCCTGCCAATTCTTTCTGGCCTGCCAAGTTTCAAAAGAGAGATCAGTCACGAGTCTTATAGGTCTCCCTTTATATGTGAGGGCACGTTTACCCCTTGCTGCTTTCAGAATTTTCTCTTTATCCTTGTATTTTGCCAGTTTCACTATGATATGTCGTGCAGAAGATCGATTCAAGTTACGTCTGAAGGGAGTTCTCTGTGCCTCTTGGATTTCAATGCCTTTTTCCTTCCCCAGTTCAGGGAAGTTCTCAGCTATTATTTCTTCAAGTACCCCTTCAGCACCTTTCCCTCTCTCTTCCTCCTCTGGGATACCAATTATGCGTATATTATTTCTTTTTAGTGTATCACTTAGTTCTCTAATTTTCCCCTCATACTCCTGGATTTTTTTCTCTCTCTTTTTCTCAGCTTCCTCTTTTTCCATAACTTTATCCTCTAGTTCACCTATTCTCTCCTCTGCCTCTTCAAGCCGAGCTGTGGTGGTTTCCATTTTGTTATGCATTTCGTTTAAAGCGTTTTTCAGCTCCTCGTGACTGTTCCTTAGTCCCTTGATCTCTGTAGCAAGAGATTCTCTGCTGTCCTGTATACTGTTTTCAAGCCCAGCGATTAATTTTATGACTATTATTCTAAATTCACTTTCTGTGATATTATTTAAATCCTTTTTGATCAGCTCATTAGCTGTTGTTATTTCCTGGAGATTCTTCTGAGGGGAATTCTTCCGCTTGGTCATTTTGGATAGTCCCTGGCGTGGTGAGGACCTGCAGGGCCCTTCCCCTGTGTTGTGGTGTATAACTGGAGTTGGTGGGCGGGGCCGCAGTCAGACCTGATGTCTGCCCCCAGCCCACCGCTGGGGCCACAGTCAGACTGGTGTGTGCCTTCTCTTCCCCTCTCCTAGGGGCGGGATTCACTGTGGGGTGGTGTGGCCCGTCTGGGCTACTTGCACACTGCCGGGCTTGTGATGCTGGGGATCTGGTGTATTAGCTGGGGTGGGTAGGCAAGGTGCACGGGGGCAGGAGGGGCAGGCTTAGATCGCTTCTCCTTAGGTGATCCTCTTCAGGAGGGGCCCTGTGGCAGCGGGAGGGAGTCAGATCCGCTGCCGGAGGTTTGGCTCCACAGAAGCACAGAGTTGGGTGTTTGCGCGGAGCGAGCAAGTTCCCTGGCAGGAACTGGTTCTCTTTGGGATTTTGGCTGGGGGATGGGCGGGGGAGATGGCGCTGGCGAGCGCCTTTGTTCCCCACCAAGCTGAGCTCTGTCGTCAGGGGGCTCAGCAGCTCTCCCTCCCTTTGTCCTCCAGCCTTCCCGCTTTCCAAGCAGAGCTGTTAACTTATGACCTCCCAGACGCTAAGTCGCGCTTGTTGTGGGAACACAGTCCTTCAGGCCCCTCCGCTTTTGCAAGCCAGACTCGGGGGCTCTGCTTGGCCGGCGAGCCGCCCCTCCGCCCCGGCTCCCTCCCGCCAGTCCGTGGAGCGCGCACCGCCTCGCCGCCCTTCCTACCCTCTTCCGTGGGCCTCTCGTCTGCGTTTGGCTCCAGCGACTCCGTTCTGCTAATCCTCTGACGATTTTCTGGGTTATTTAGGCAGGTGTAGGTGGAATCTAAGTGATCAGCAGGACGCGCGGTGAGCCCAGCGTCCTCCTAAGCCGCCATCTTGCCGCTTCTCCATGATTATAGTTATTTTAAATCAAAATAAATGAAGAAAAATATGTGCGTCAGTTGGACATAGGAGTAATAGAGCCTTTAAATCTCATTAGTTTCTCAGAGAAATTAACACTCTGGGTATTTATCAGTGATAAATAAAACTGAATGACTACATTTTTAAATTTACAATTATTTAAGAAAAATATGGACATATGTCTACAAAAGCCCATTTCTACAGCTCATACTTAAAAAGAAATACTAAACTGAAACCTTTAGTTTAAAGGTTCTTTTGAGAATTAAATGATTCTAAGAGTCAGAGACAAATAATCATAACACTTTATTTTATTAACTCAGAATAATGAAAAGTATTCAGCTACCCGACCGAACACTTTATTTTATTAACTCAGAATAATGAAAGTGTTCAGCTAACTGAACTTGGCTAGTGGTTTATTTCTTAAGGAGAGAGCATAAAGAAGGTTTAATTATTATAAGTCAGTTTTCAAACTAAATCATTCGTTTATTCATTTATTCAATGAATATTTATGCACCACCTACTATTTCCACCATACATATTCAGTACAATGATTTTATGATGAATAAAACACACAGTATCTGCTTCATATAGAACAGTTTTTATAAATGCATAATAGTTTTTACACATGGTTTGCTAATCTGGACAGCTGATTATCTCAACTCAAAAGGAATTTTACCCCTTTAAAGGTATCACCACAACTAATGTTTTCACCCTCACTTTTAAATCTTAATGAATAAAGAAAACAAAATCATCCCACAGATTCATACCTAAAACAGCTTATTTCCCCAATCAGGAAAGCAAATGCTCCACCCTACCAAAAAGGATTGAATTCTGGGCACCTTAACATTAGTGGAAGATCAGTTATATCATAAAACTGCATTTCACAGATCACAGGCACTGCTGGGGGAATGAGACCATTAGCTTCTAAGCTTAGAGCAGTTCCCAACAGGTGGGTATATGATTTTTGTGCAGTGATTCAATGAAGTCATTTTGCTGGCCAGCTCCCCAGGCTTCCCAGTAAAAGTCAAGTTTCAGCATTATAGCAAGAGTATTCATCAGGGCTGTGTGATTTGGTATATTCTATATTTAGTAGGAAAGGAATGAATTACTATTGATTTGATTTGCATTGGTTTTTAAATTGCAAGGAAATTTTCCAACAAACGGACAGCATGGATTTCTTTTTTTGGCTTAGAAATATCTACCCCCCAAAGCCACCTTTTCCATTAATATAGACAGTGCTGGACAAGCCTAGGAGAGGAGTAGACCTGTGATTGGAATGAATTCACTGCAAATGATATTATACTACAATGGGCCTGGGAGACAGAGAGTGGTCCACTAGCAGCTTTGATAGTCAAGTGAGTTTTTATTTTTGAAAACTTGAATAAGCCAGCACTGTAGTGGGAATAAGATGAGGGAGAAATTAGTCTCTTTGGAAAGCAGAACATATTTATAAACACCTGTTATTTCTCTAGGACTAGCTCTACCTCTCCACTCCACAATTCACCTGCCATCCTTTCATAAAAAGGCTAAAGGCTAATACTAACCTGACTCTGTCATGTCAATGCCAAGCACATCAGCAATAATAGGAAATGCTTTTTTCGGTCAAGAGATTCAAATGACTGCTTTGAATGCCCATGACCAATACAGACATTTCTCTATTGATTTTGCTTTTTAAAAATTGCATACTTCTATTTTACACAAGTTTGTATTGCATTCACTTTCAATTTCTATATTATTTGAAAACTACTAGTATTATTCTTGAGAAATTCAGATACAATTACACTGCATTCACTTTAAAAGAAGGCAAATAAAAATGCAATTTTCTATTCCTCTTTCCTCATCATCATTGTACAGCTTTGAAATTGTTAAGTGTTTCCTCTTTGTAAAGGATTTGCCATAAAGTTAAGATTTTCTAGGTTATTGTGGCATAAGGAATTTGAATAAATCCATTTGTGAGTGGATGCCCACAGAAGGGCAAACCAGGGGCCACAAAACCAAGGCTGTTTACCTCACACTGCCCTCAGGAGCCCAAAGACTCAGTCTCATGCATCTACCAAAGTAATAGAAGAAAAAACACAAAACAAAGGTCGTGATTCCTGCTGATGAAATAAATGGCACCCTGGGATGAATAATACAAACAGCTATTTTAAGTCTGTAAGATAAAAAGTCATTTCTAAAGAGTAAATACCACATCAGGGATAAGTTAATAGGGAAATGGGGTCTGAAAGGCTCTGAAGAGGACAGACCTAATCGTGTCTAAGCTTACGAGTCTGATGAATATTCCTAGGCAATAATATCACAACAGATTGAATTCTTATTATAGCACATCATATTGTTTCAGTGAAATAAAATGAATTACAAAGTCATTGGATAGAGTGAAGTTTCAGGGGGAGCAGGAAGTGTTTTGTTGGCCATCCTGAAAGTCTTCCCTGGAAGTATTTGTGTCTTCCAGTTTCTATATGTTATCAATTCACAGTAAGTCCCTAGTTTGGTTAGTAAGATAGAACAAAAAATGTCTATGGGGAAAAAAAATTAGTTAACCTATTCATAGGTAGCCAAAAATACATGTTTATTATTTATATTCTTCACTTTTAAATTGAAAATACTGGCATATTTTAGAAAGAATCAGAATATGTGTTTTAAAATATCATAAATCTATTGAATTTGGACCTCAGCTTCATCATTCTTTTTTTTTTTTTTTTTAACGTTTATTTATTTTTGAGACAGAGAGAGACAGAGCATGAACAGGGGAGGAGCAGAGAGAGAGGGAGACACAGAATCTGAAACAGGCTCCAGGCTCTGAGCTGTCAGCACAGAGCCCGACGCGGGGCTCGAACTCACGGACCGTGAGATCATGACCTGAGCCGAAGTCGGACGCTTAACCGCCCAAGCCACCCAGGCGCCGCTCAGCTTCATCATTCTTAAAACAACCTCTGAGACAAACTCTTTCTGGTCTGACACTTAACCAGTTTCCTTCACTGTTTCAACTATGCTTTTTTTTTTTTCTACTAAGACCATCATGATGAAATTTTAATTCACATACACTGCATTATTTCCTTCAACTAGATTAAAGAAAAATGGATCCAGGGGGCCTGGGTGGCTCCGTTTGTTAAGCATCCGGCTTGGCTCAGGTCATGATTTTGCAGTTCATGAGTTCAAGCCCCACATCAGGCGCTGTGCTGACAGCTCAGAGCCTGGGGTCTGCTTCAGATTCTGTATCTTCCTCTCTCTCTCTCTCTCTCTCTCTCTCTGCCCCTCGTACTCTAGCTCTCTTTCAAAAATAAATAAACATAAAAAAATTTAAAAAAAAAAGAAAAATGGGTCCATTGAATAACAATTAGCCCTATTTCCAGAACTAGTACCCAAATTGTCTAAAAGAAGTTATAGGGATTCCAAGCATGGTAAAGGATGTACACTACACATATAGAGCCCTCCATCTATAGAAAGAACCTTTAAACAATTTTTATATATACATATTCTGAAAGTTATACAAGCTATAAAATGACTAGAGAGAAAATATTGTTTATATTAGGAAGAAAGATAATGAATCTTGTTACTTTGAGACGTGTGAGGAGATAGGGAGTGACTAAAATAACGTATTAGATGGACAGGACATGCAACACATCCAGATTCAGATCCCATGGGGACTTGGACGCTGGAAGCCAGTTATTATTTTATTTATGGTTACAGTAACCAAATAGTGGTAGAAACTAAGTGTACAATGAAAGCTCAGGAGAATTTATATAACTTAGAAATAATTGCAGCTTTATTTGGGACTTACAGTTTAAAATCAATCATCTGTAGCAAAAAAAAAAAAAAAAAAAAAAGAAAGTATGTTATCTATCCAACCATAGAGAGCAGAACTATTGCAATAACAGGTCAGCTTATAATATGGCAACTGCTGGCTAAGACCAACCTTACACAGAGTAGATGACCATCTACAGTGTATAATTTGAGGGGCCGCAAGATTCTTCCCCCAAACTAATTTTTTCACTTACTTGCCCTGCAAGAGGAATAGCCTTCAGTACACTGTTAAGGTGTACATGCGTACCGCTGGAGGTTGAGGAGGGTATTATTTATCACCAGTAATATCTTGGCTACTAATCCAATGGCACTTCCTGATCCTTAGGTTGCCTGATTTCTCAGCAGCATCGGCACAGTTTGCCACCCTGTCCTTCATGTTACGTTCTCTTTCTTTGGCTATCACAATAACATGGACAACTGGCTTTCCTCCTTCTCTGGCTGGGTCCTTTCAGGGTCCTTTGTGGGCTCCATTTCTTTCTTAAATGTTGTTGTTGATCCTTATGGTGTTATTCATGCCTGCTTCTCTCTGGACACTCCCACCTCAGGAAATCTCATACCATAAGTAGTACTGATGATCAACTGGATAAGGGCCACTGTTGACTATTTCAGCACCTTTGTACAGACTACAAAAATACACTCTTTCCTTGCTTACATCTGCCAGGAATCTGTTGTAACAAGTATACAAATCTTTAACACCTGTGATACTTATGGTGTCAACTTGGATGTGGCATCTTTGTGTCATGCACAGCTCATACAACTGTATATACAACTCTAGCTTCAGACATAACAATAGCTAGCACTTATTTAGGACTTACTGTGCCGTGCATTGTTCTAAGCATTTAATGTATAGTAGCTCATTTAATCCTCATGAAAACCATATAAGATTGGTGCTATTGTTATCCCCATTGTACACATGAGAAAACTGAGGTATAAGAAGGCTAAATAATTTGTCTAAAGTAATGGAGCTTGCATGTAGTCGAGTCAGTATTTGAACCCAGGCAATCTGCATACAGAACCCAAATGTATAACTATTTTACAATGCTGTTTACTGAAGAATTCTTTTTTTTTTTTAAGTGACAAATTCTTGTTTGACATCTCTTGGGTACCTCAGACTCAGTATGTACAAAACTCAGCTTATCCTTTCTTACCCAAACCTGTTTTATCTCCTGAATTCTCTAGACAATTTTCCTGCTTTGTTTACCTTTCTCACCTTTGGTTATCAATCTAGCCCCATCCCCTATTCTACCTTCCTACTGATACTCATGAATCAGAAAACTAGAAAGGAAGGTTGCACTAAAATGTAAGCCCCATGACCTAGAGAATTTGTCTTTTTTACAGCTATATCCCCCATGCCAAGAAGAGGTTTTTTTGATACACAATAAATATTCAATAAATATGTTTGGAATAACTGGATTCAGATCTGAGTTTGCCTTTTACTTATTTTACTTGCCTTTCAGTTGACTCCTCCAAGTCTCAGCCAGATACTTGCCCTGTGATACCTCAGTACTCAGTTCTAGCTCTTATTACAACCAGTCAGAATCTCCCACTAGAGCCTGGGACCCTCTAGTTTCTTCCATTCACCATTTAATCCTAAAAACCCAGCATAGTACCTGGCACAGAGTCAATATCTATTTGCTAAATTAATAAATAAATGGATGCATGAAAGACTCCCTATGTCCTCTATCTCTCTAGCTCAAGCAATCTCATGGTTCACATGAATCACTGCAGATGCTTTCTAACTGGATGAACTGTTTCTAGAATTGCCCTCCTCCCAGACCATTTTCTGTAATTCAGCCAAAATGAGCTTTCTAAAACCAAACTTGACAATGTATCTGCCCTAGTTAAAACCTTTGAATAGCTCTGTAATGCTTAGGATAAAGTCTAAGCTTGATGTATCTTAAAAAACTACTCTTAACCTGGGCCTTGCATACTTCTATCACCTAATCTACTTTCAACCCCTATTTACACTCCATTCTCCAGCCATGTTGAATATTTCCTATTACCATGAGCAAGTGGTAATGCCTTATTTTTACTCAGAGTTTTCTACTTGCTTTGGCCCAGAACACTGACTTTCTCTTGGTTAAGACATTTCTCCTTCCAGGAAGTCACCCCTGACCTCTCAAGCCTGGATTATGTATACATCCTATGTGCTTCCTTTGTGCAGGAATCTTCAGCACACAGTATTTTAATTGTCTGTTTATTTTCCCATCTTCTCCCCTTGACTGTAAGAGCTATGGAGGCAACTATTGCATGCATCTAATTCACCACTGACTTCCACAGAAGCTACTACAGTGCCTGGCACATGACAGATCCTCAGAATATTGGTTGGATAAATAGCTTTCCCCATCAGTTCAGAATAGTTGATCGAATTAGTTCTTTTTCCTTTTGGATGGCACAAGAACCTGGATCTGAAAGAAGGAAATAAGGGAGGAATAAGTTTAAGGAGGAGGAAGGGGTTGAGCATTTGTTTAAAAGAAAAAAGTTCTGCATTAAATGTAGAGAGTCAATCGGGCACAAGTAGAGAGGATAAGGCTCAGGGGGTCCATGGCCGTGCAATATGGCTCCAGTAACCAGAGCAGGACAGAGTACACCGAAAATTGCTTCAAATTAAGCCTACCCAGTAAGAAATGGGAGACTTTGGGGTCAGTCCTAGCTGTCAGTTCTGGAAGGAAGTCCAACACAGAGGTGAAAGAAAGGATGACAATAGTTAATAATAGATAATTGTTGAATGAATAAATACATGGATGGGTGAATGAGTGCAGATTTCCTCCAATGTTCTAGGTAATGTGCTCAGCTTCTGGGAAGCCCACAAGACAGTAACAGAATCTTTATTTTTTTTTATTTTTTTAATGTTTATTTATTTCTGAGACAGAGAGCGACAGAGCATGAGTGGGGGAGGGGCAGAGAGAGAGGGAGACACAGAATCTGAAGCAGGCTCCAGGCTCTGAGCTGTCAGCACAGAGCCCGACACGGGGCTCAAACTCACAAACTGTGAGATCATGACCTGAGCCAAAGTCGGTGGCTCAACTGACTGAGCCACCCAGGCACCCCAGTAACAGAATCTTCTGATGGAAAAACTGACCTGACAGTGAAGAAGTCACAGAAGGCAATATAGTACAGTATGAACTTGTTTCTTGCATCCTCTCTCCAGATATAACATACAATGTCAAATGATTTAGACCTATTATCTCACTAAAAACTCTGTGGAGTAGGCATTATTATTCATTCCATTTTGCAAATGAGAAAACAGACTGAGAAGAAAATAACTTGCAAGAAATGGAAGGTATCAGGATAAAAATACATGTCCTCCTGCTTCCCAAACCTAAGCTCTTACTCTCCAGTTCTCTTCCCTTGCATCAGAATAAACACTGTATATTGATGTTTACTCACTACCAGGTTGATCACATTAATTATCTCATATAGACTTCCCTACAACTCTAAGAGGTAAAAACTGAGACTTAGAAAAGTACTTGCCTAATGTCAATCGATAATAAGTGTTGAATTGGATTTTAAATCTAGGTCTACTTGTTTCCAAAGTCCAAATGCTTATGCTCTGCATGGTTACCCTTCTTCCAAAAAATTAATCTTTACCAGGAGAAGGGGCCTGGGTTAGGGCCAAATGATTAACAGGGGTGAATCGAAATAGTCTTTCAGTTCTGAGCTAGAAGAGAAAAGCTTGAATCCTTCTTGCAGCCCAGACATAACTGATTCTAGTAGGGACCAGCCAGGTTAGGATGAGGAGTGGCTAGACTAGTGGGGAGAGGTCTACAAAGGGAAAGGGAGTGCCAGGCAATCTGGACAGAGCCTGCCCAGAGGACCAAATGGCTCCAAGCCTGCAGAGTTGATGGCTAGATATCAAGCCAAGAATGAGTGGTTGCTAATAAAAATAATAAAGCAAAAAGGAAGGAAGTGGAGAAAGCAATATAAAATCATCTTAACCAACTAAAGTTTGATTAGCAAAAGCTTTGGCTATAAGCCAAGACACATTTCCACATTTATACATGTCTCTTTTTCTGTGAACTTTATATTCTATAACTTCATCTTTCAGCAATGTTGTGTTGAAATAGAACATTCACTGCTATAATCATTTAATATAGAGCATTTCTTTTAGGTTATGTGGACACAGTCATATACCAAACAATCCAGACGAAGAGACTAGGGGAATGATCTTTCTTTTTAACTCCAAGAAAATATCCACACTGATTTAGAAGAGATCAGCAGTGTGGTGGTTTTCTCTCTCCCTAAGCTTGCCTTAATTGTTTTCTCCAATGTTTGTAGTGCAATCGGATTATATTAAAAATAATAATGACTATTAATTAGAAGATTTAAATTAGGCTGCAAATATTTTTCCTTTCTAATAGGCTAATTGCCAAAGAAGAAAGTCTATGTGGAAACTCACGGGAGAAACTGCCAAATACAGAAGAGGTATCTTGATGCAAAAGTACCAACAGGCAGCTATTTCCCTTGTTTGTCTGTCAGTTTCACAAGTTTACCCTGTAGGTGGAAAAAGTCAGCAGATGATATTTGTTAAGAGTTTGGCAATATAGCATGATGGCAGGAGCCATAGATACAGAGTCAGACATCTGGAGTTGAGCTGTGGATATACCACCAATTAGCCATAGAATTTTGAGCAATATTCTTCCCTTCTGTAGGCCTGTTTTGGTCTCATCTATAAAAATACAGTTCGGGGGTAGATGATTGCTAAGACACCTTTCAGTTCTGAGATTCAGTGATACTAAGCTAATTGAGTCTAACAGCTCTAATATGTTAACTGTTTGAGTATTGAAATCATAATTGCAAGTCTAGCTACACCACAGTAGTAGTTATGGTCGTCATTCATATCACAGGAATTCCCAACTGGTGACCATTCACCCCCCTCCTTCAATCCCTGGCTTTTAGCTGTTTCAAAATAAGGAATTATGTAGAATGGAAATAGAAGCCAAATCCTCATGGTGCCCTGAGAATAGTCCTGTAGCACCTGCTTCTCTATCCTGTTCATTAAAATAAAAAAATAAAATCTCCCATGTCCATCTGGCACCATTCAAAGTTTGCCAACCTGGCATCTTTCATGGAGACTAAATTCACTGACTCTTATCTAAAACAGATTTTATACTTTTTGTTCATAGGCTCAGCATGAATGGAATCAGCAGATTTCGCTGTAACTAGTTTAATTCCAATAAGCAAACCACAAATTCCATACTACTAATTCTGCCCCATGTTCTTCAAAACAGATTACAGAAACAGCAATTTAAATGTGGAGGAAAAATAGGACAATCCTATCAGTGCTTAGAGTTTATTTTAGAATGACTAGTATTTTGAGATCTAATGTCATAATAAATGACTCTGTTAGAAAATAAGATAAACCTTCAAAAACAATCCTGGAAATTATTATTCAATTGGATGCACATATGTACATTATAAGCTACTGAATCTATAAAATAATGGCCAATTAACTTTTTAAAAATAAAAAGTGACTGTGGCTATATACAGAATCTCAGGAACCTTCATAATTATAAAGGCAATAGGGAAACAGAAGAACACTGCATATTCATTCCAATAAAAATTGTACCCTGAGTATGTATCACCAACCTAATGAGCTGGCGAGATGTTTCTGTAACCACTATCACATGAAAATTAAGATTTCTATTTATTTTTAAAACATTGTCAAATATTCATCTGGGCTCTTTTTTATAATACTTTTTCTGAAAACTAAAAGTGACGAAAACCACTAAAGCTCTTGATGCTTTTAATCTGTGCAAAATTCTGTAGTGTCTCTTACATAAATTCAAGTTGAGGTGTCCTGCAAAACTTTCTTCCCCTCAAATGAAAAGAAGAAAATCATTCTTGAAAATGTTATAATGCCAATGATCTGGAAAAGCAGGCTAGGATACCTAAGAAGGTTTTTCTTAAGAGAGTCATAAGTAGCTCTTTTTCCAAGAAGAGAAGTCCATGATGATGTCCAATCCTGAATAGAATCAAGACTTTTGGGTGAAAGAAGATACGATGTCCTTTGCCCAGAGCTTCACAGCAGACATTGTTCCTTGCTTGGCACTACAGAAAGTTTTTCCTCAGCAGTAATACTTGGGGAGATACAAGACAGAAAAGTCAGTGAAATACGGGCAAATTATATAAGCATGACATGGAAAAGAGCCTTTAGTCCCTCCACTCTACCTATAGTGGTTCGTCACCTCGGGTCCATCTCCACCTTCCCAGGGAAACTACCTTCCAAAAGTAAGTTGGAGGGCCAAGTGGTGGAGGAGTCATAGGGTAACCTCGATTCAGTTATGAATTGTTCGCATTATAACAAGAGAATTTAGAGCCAATTGTATTGAAATGAATATTATCAGGGCGCCTGGATGGTTCAGTTGGTTGAGCATCCAACTTCGGCTTGGGTCACGATCTCACGGTTTGTGGGATCCAGCCCCACGTTGGGCTCTGTGCTGACAGCTCAGAGCCTGGAGCCTGTTTTGGATTCTGTGTCTCCCTCTCTCTGACCCTCCCCCGTTCATGTTCTGTCTCTCTCTGTCTCAGAAATAAACATTAAAAAAATTTAAAAAAATAAATGCATATTATTGTATGTTTCCCTACATAGAAACAGAATAATACCTACCATTTATCATGCACTATGTGCCAGTCACTGTGTTATGTGCATTACATATACTCTTTCACTTAAAACTCGCAAGCACTCTGCAAAGTAAATGGCATTATCTCTTTTTTTAAAATAAGGAAATTGAGGTTGAAGGAGATTAAGCAATTTACTCACGAGGGATAAATGGGAGAACTGGAATTCAAATTTAGGTTTATCTAATCCAAAAGCACATGCTCTATTCAACAAAACAAAATGTGTTAGCAAGTCCACAATGTATGACTCAAGACCATTAAAAAAAATTAAATGTTAGGTGTTACAGTAATCTAAACAATTCATTTGCAGGTCCTCTAGTTCCATCGGTCAACTCAACTAGACAGCAAGAATAAGAGAGAAGTTACAAACAAAAGGATTAGTAGACAGGAGAGGAACTAAGATTAAATGGGGGAAAGCCTATACTAGCAATTCCTAGACATAACCTTAGGAAAAAAAAAATGTATCTAATTAATGCGCGAAAGCTCTAGACACAGTGGCTATTGCTGGGTTTTTTTTGTTTATTTATTTTTTTTATTAAGTGGAACAGAATGTTTGGCATGAATCTCTTTCTGTGTTCCTGAATGACAGCATTTTTATGCATTGTTGCCTTTTTGAGGTTATAGAACAGAGAAGTCCAGGATTTAACCTCCTGGTTTTGTATTTGCATTTCTCAGAATTATGTTAGTGTGGCTTGCTGTAGACAGGGTAAAGGTAAAAAAATGCCTACACTGAAAATCCTCTGGGAAACAATAAATAATATTCAGAGTAAATCTACAAAATTTATCACAGACATACACACTAAAAGAATGCTTTTGGCAGCTTGGCACACCTTTATTCACCTACATACACAGAAAAAAACAGGCTTGTTTTCTCATTTACCCTCACAACGTTCCTTTGAATTAGGAAAATACCTCACAGTAAGAAAGACTAAAGCACACTGCTTATAAAAAAAACTGAACTTCATGTATTAGATTCCCTAGTGTTTTTGTTTTCCTTTTGTTTTAATTTTGGTGTGGTTTGGTTTTGGAAGATTATTTTATCATCTCAAGAAGATGAGAATTCTATGTTTAAATATCTCCAGATATCTGGATAAATAATTAAACAGGCAGCTAGTTGTCTGGTTATAATTATTCAACAGTCATTTTAAAAATTATTTATTTATTCAATGCTATTTGTTTTATATCTATTGAATGTAGACAACATGGGAGATTGAAGATAAATAAGATTGCAAACCTGCCCTAAGGAAGCTTAGAATTTATTGATATAGAAAAGGTTAATATATATATTATAATAATGAAGTAATTACCATAATACTTGTGGAATCCCATAAAAGGGGAAAATATCACTACCCAGTAGGTGATAAGGAATGGCCTGATGGAGAGGCAGCATTTGAGCTGGGTCTTGAACAGTGGAAATTATTTGATAGAGACAAGATGGAGAATGAAAAATAGCACTCAGAAGCATACAGTATTAGCAGAGGCATGAAGTTGAGATATTTTAAAGCCTGTTTTAGAAAGCCATATATTCTACTTGAACTATAACCCAAGATGTAAACAAAAAATATTCCCAGGAAAGTAAATTTGAGTTGACATTTAGAGTCTTGCATTGACTGACTGCATAGAAATTATGAGGAATACTAAGAGTGGAATTCTTCATAGAAGGAATGCAATGCATTCATTTTTAGATATTGGGGGCACTAAGTCATATAGGCTGAACCCCAACAAAGTGAAATTTAAGATGGCTTACCTGAGATTAATCTGATTAGAGAGGAGACCAGAAGAATTACTATAAATATACCATAATGGCTATGCAGTAGTGAAGGCCCAGCTGAAATTAGATAGCATGAATAGATGTTGAACCCAACAGCTGAATTTTGTCACTTTATCCAACAAAATTGGAACAAAGAAAGGGGCAATATAAGTGATTTATTGTTGATAATGGAACTATGCAGAAAGTCAAGACTGCAAAGAATCTTAGGATGCCACAGGAAATACTGAAGACACACACACCAAGAGGTCCAGCCTGGTTAAGAAGGCAAGTGAATACACAGGATCAGTGGCCTGGCAGAAGTATGAGAAGTCCAGGACTTGGGGATCACAAAAGGGAATGACAGAAAGAGAAGGCATGAGAGAGGAGAAAAAATAGTTGTAGACAGTTGGAGGAAGAATCAGAGACAGAGTATTGGTCACAGAACATTACTTCATGGTGATGAATATCAGAGTATGTTTATGACAATAGTTAGGATTAAAATGCCAGTTTTTATTTAAAAGTTTAGAAAGCAGGGGCGTCTGGGTGGCTCAGTCAGCTAAGCATCTGATTTTGACTCAGGTCATGATCTCACAGTTCTGTTAGTCTGAGCCCCGCATTGGGCTCTGTGCTGACCGCTTAGAGCCTGGAGCCTGCTTTGGATTCTATGTCTCCTTCTCTTTCAGTTCCTTCTTTGCACGCACACTCTCTCTCTCTCAAACACACACAAAAATGAGTAAACATTAAAAAAAATTTAAGTTTAAAAAGCAGAAGAAACAGTCAAAGAAGATGGAAGGATTTTTTTTTCCAAGGCATAGTGAAAGAAACTAGTAGAGGATGGGGACGAGAGGTGATCGAGCAGATGGGCATGGGAGGGGCTGAAATGGAATAAGTATATATTCCATAAGAGGCAGAATGGGGAAGAGGCACTGAATGTCACAAAGGTGAAGGAAGCGGGAAGACCCAAGCAGAGAGCTGTTAAGCAGGTAAAATGTTCTTAATTGAGGGGTTTGGAAACTCAACCAGTCCCAGTGGACAAACTAAAATGTAAGTACATAAGTCTGCTAGGGCTGATGTATCAAAGTACCACACACTGGGTGGCTTAAGCAACCGAAATTTATTAGTTCACTGTTCTGGAAGCTAGAAGGTCAAGATCAAGGTATGTCCAAGGTTGGTCCCTTCCGAGGGCTATGAGGGAGGATCTGTGCCATGCCTCTCACCTAGCTTCTGGTGGTTTGTTGGCAATCTTCAGCATTCCTTGGCCTGAAATGTCACCCAGATCTCCACTTTCATCTTTATATGGTGTTCCATGTGTGTGTGTGTGTGTGTGTGTGTGTGTGTGTGTGTGTGTGTGTAAATTTTCCCATTTTATTAAGACACCATCTTTTTGGATTAAGGGCCTACCTTATTATTCCAGCATGACCTCATCTTAACTGGTTCCATCTACAATGACTGTATTTCCAAATAAGGTCACATTCTGAGACACTGGGGACTTCGGAGTTCAACATATGAATTTTGATGGAATGCAGTTCAAACCATAATGAGGGACTTAACAAAATACTGTTGGAATCAGAGCTGTGAGATTCAGTCTCCCTAGGGGCTAAGCTTGGTCTGGATGTCTTCTCACAGTGTTCAGCAGTGGAGAGAAAGCAGGTAAAGGCAAACTTCTACATGTTGGCTGCATGCAGACAAAGCTTTTGCTTTGCTTTTTGTCTGGATGCTTAGACATTCATATATTCATAAACACAGCCTGTGTGCATATAACTGTCTGATGAAATGACTGTATACAAGTCATTCAAGTGCAAGTTTAGAAGTGGGAATAATGCAAAGGATGGCAAATTTGTGATATGATCATCCACAAGACAAGCATTACCATTCTATCCTGAATTCTCATGGTGTTCTCTCTGCAAAGCTGGAAGTTCAGCCTGAGGCCACAAGACAATCAATATAAGGTTGATGAACCACAATTAAAACATGTCAAGATCTAAAAGTTATCGAAGACAAATGGTCCTTCATTGAAGATGTTTCTTACAAATAGAATAAATGATAATCCTAGGAGACCAGAAATCAGTTCTAGAAAGGTCTTAGCCTAATAATCCTTCAGGAAAAGCTGACAACGTTCAAAATGCCAAGGTTTTTTGCAATCCAGAAGAATTCTCACCTTTTATGACTTTGGTTTTCCAAGGAATCCCTAAAAAGGATCTGAGAATTTAATGATAAGAAAACTTGCCCTTTAGTGTTTCAAAAAGCAACAAAAGAAGACTAAAGTGAAAATTTTATGCTAAATGTCACAACATATGAAATTGTTGAAGGTACCTATGGAGGATGACATTAAAGATTTTACTTTGATTTTAATTTTCATTTTTTAAATGATTCCTAATTTTGTGATCTATGTGACAATTTGACAGGTGCCCATGAATTTCATTTGTAATTTAGTGTTTAGAAAAAGAGATTAAGTCAAAACAAAATGAGCCTAAAATATTCTACTTCTCACTTCTCATCTGGCTGACCCCTACTCATCTTTAGGTCTGGGCTGACTTCCCATTACAAGTCTTGCCCTCAATTTAGGTAAGGTTGCTTGAACTTTTCCTTCAAAATATTAGAGTACTGGGGCCTGGGTGTCTTGGTTAAGCACGGACTCCTGATTTCAGCTTAGGTCCATGATCTCACCATCATGAGTTGGAGCCTCACCTCAGGCTCCAAGCTGAGCGTGGATCCTGTTTAAGATCCTCTCTCCCTCTCTCTCCCTCCCTGTGTGTGTGTGTCTCTCTCTCTGTGTATATGTGTGTGTGTGTGTGTGTGTGTGTGTATGTTTATATATCTCAATAATATTAAAGTTCCAACTTGCATCTGTATTTATGAAAATTTTTTAATTCCTGCCTCTCCACACTAGTTTCTAAACATCACCAGAGCAACAATGATGTCTTGCTCACCACAGAATCCCCAGTCCAAATAGGTATTCCACAAATATTTGCTGAATAGATGAATGAATAAAGACTTTAAGGTAGAAGAACCAAGCAGTAAACAATATTTACTCTAAGCTTCTTAACTAGTTCTGGTAACAAAAGGAAGATAATAGCATACCTAATTTATAATATTCTCAATGGATCTACTTGTTCCTACAACTCTCATCTTTCCAGGCCCTCAGCTCTCCCAGGGAGTAGAGTCCATCCTATGGCTACAAGAGAGAACTTTGGCCCCATCACCGCTCCATCATTAGGAACCAAGTGTCCCACTCAAACATCCAATTGCAGATTTTCACACAACCTCAAAATTTTACAACCCCCTATTAGAGGACCAAAATGGGAGAGAAAATCTCTTTTCCCAAATCTTAGTAGCTAAGTATTTAAAAACAGATAGACTGCCCACTAATTCTAAAAAGAACACAGAAACAATGTTCATCAACATCTAAAATAAGAGTAAACAAGGCTTTGCTCCACTACTTAAGAATATAAACTAGACAAATAGTCTCTTAACAGATTCATGTAATTCTTGTTTGGATGGAAATGACTTTTTGACTAATGAAATGCCTTTCTCTGTAATTTAAATGAATCATTCATTTCCTATGGAAACATCCTACACTTCAAACTGGATACACAGTGAATATCAAAAATTAATTTCCCCTAAAGAGAGAAATTTAATATTTATACACACCACACACGAGTGTGCACACACACATACACACACACACACACATACACTTTGTGTGTGCGTGTGCAATGCAATTTTGAAACTTAGGAAAACATTTTTATATATCAGGGTTCTGCTGTAATTTCTCTCTAGGCACCAGGAATCACTTTCCGAGCTGTGAGGAGAAAAGCAAGTGTTTAAGGGAAATATCTAGTCTGGAGTGAGCAGTCCGCAGGCTCTGGAGGCATAAAGGACCTTTGTAATGCAATTACACTAATCTGTGGTGATGGAAGGGTGGGGAGGGAGCAGAAGTACTGATCTAATATGTAAAATGGAACAGCATTAACCCAAGGCCAATAGCAATATTTTCTTTAAAATTTGAACAAGTTAATTGTAAATATAAAGGAATCATATTTGAAAAGTGCTTCCAAGATTCTCTGGCATTTTAAAATATCATATGTAGTGTATACTTCATTTAAGTGTCAAAAAGCTTTAGGACAGGTTAGAATAAAAATAGACCATAGGTATATGGGTCTTTAAATATGGAAATAAGAGAGATTGTGAGTCATGAAAAAGAAAGACATTTGCAGAAGAGTGGTTGAAAAATAAGACAATTACAATTAAAAATTGAGCACTGAATCTGACTCTGAGCATCCCTTTGGCAATGCAAAAATGGAAACTTAATTTGTTGTTTAGCTCTCCTTCATTAACAATCTCATGTCAATTGCACTAGAGGAAAAAAAATCTTTCTTATCCTAGTTCTAAAAGAAATTTTATACATGCCTTCTTACATAAAATGGATGTGGAATAATAATATAATGGACTCTTCCAAAGTGCTTCTGAAAAATGTAAAAATGTTTTCCTTTGATTATTTTTTATTTCACCCCTTATATAAACTGGATATTAGACCATAATTCACTAAAGACATTTCTAAGGGTAGCTAAGACAATGCAGTCCAAATACTTTTGAGTGATCTAAGGGATAGAACTGAAAGACCATAGAAAACTGTCAAATTCTTTCAGACCAAAGAAAACTCTGTTTCAACTATACCTACCTCAGAAGACAGACATAGAAGACGGATCAAAGTTTAGCTGCTTTACTGAAGAAGGGACAGGGGAGGCCTGGGACCCTATCTTTAAGTTACCCCTCTTTACATCACTCCCTGCCCTATCTCTTGTTGCTGCCAAAGATTGGGTAAACCTCCTCAGAGCCCTTTTCAAAAACCACTGCCCTAGAAAAAAAGATTGGTTAACTAGTCCTTTGGCTACCTCTCAAATAAAGCTCATATCAGCTAGCCTTCGACAGGTTCTAAATAGCAGTCAGTTAAAGCTTAAGTCTGTGGCAAGATTCTGGAGTGAAGATGCACTGTGTTGTTGCAGGAGACAGTGGCACACAAGATACACAGCATAGGGGAGCAGGGTGTCCTGCTGGAAATCATTACCAACTGGCTGCCAAAGAGAAGTGTGTTTCTAAAAAGTCACCAGTATTGGAACAAAATAAATCAGAATCAAAATAGTTTCCATGGCAGGTCTCAAGAGTTTGTGAAAAGGTTAAAACAATTTACTTAAGGGGCGCCTGGGTGGCTCAGTCAGTTAAGCTTCCGACTTCGGATCTGGTCGTGATCACACAGTTCTTGGGATCGAGCCCCACGTTGGGCTCCATGCGGACAGCTCAGAGCCTGGAGCCTACTTTGGATTCTGTGTCTCCCTCCCTCTCTGCCCCTCCCCTGTTCATACTCTGTCTCTCTCTGTCTCAAAAATAAACATTAAAAAAATTTTTTTTTCTAAAAATCTGTATTTTTTTCTCTAAATTGTTAAGAATTTTCTGATTATTGCTGAAAATTTAGAAAACTGTGAGAACACAAAGAAAAAATTAAAATTCTGTATAACTTTATTTCTTAGAGAAAACCAATGATAACACACTTCCTTATCTTTTTTGTATGCATTGATAAATACTTTGGGAAAAAAAAGAGATGATACTGAATATACATCTTAAAAATCTGCTATTTTTACATACCACACCATAAATATTTTCTACTTCATTAAATGTTTTCCCACAGTACTACATTTTTAGAAATGCAATTTTTTGAGTCAAAAGACAAGCCACATTTAAACCCTTTAAAAAACAAACAAACCCATAATCATTTTGCGCTCAAAACAGAACAAAACAGTATTGGAGCTAGAATGGCTCCTCAGACTTGTCCTGAGGTAGTCCTGAGATGACTAGGGATTTATACCTCCATACTGATCTATCACCGGATATGGACCACCCAAGGAAAGGATGTGTCTTTTGATGATGTTTTCTTCCAGTAAGGCAAATGCCTGGATCCCCGTAGGTAAGATGACCCCAGCAGCCGGATCAGTAACTGCTTCACTGAAGGAGGACCTGAGCCACGCATAGTGTCCACCCTACTAATACTACCAGTACTATACAAAGGTGCCTGGTTCCCCTCACCTTGATGGCACTTGCTATCATTACTTATCTCATATTTGTTGATGGAATGTCTTGCTTCTTGGAAATTTGTATTTCTTTTTTCATAAGTTGCCTTTTCATGATATCTGCCCAATTTTCTATGAGGGTTGTTTTCTAAGGGAATGGTTGATTTGTTCTTCTTTAAAAAGCCATTTTTTTTTTACTAATAATACTAAAACCTTTTTATAAATAATGCAAACATTCTTTCTCAGTATGATATTTTTATATTCAATTTTTTAAATGTATTTGATAGCAGAAGCTTTTTGTTTATGTGGTCAAATATTTAAATCTTTCTCTTTATAATTTCTGACTTGATAATCATGCTTAGAAAGCATGATTATATCCACCCCAAGATTATATAAATATTGCTCTGTATTTTTATTAGTAATTATATGTGTGTGTGTGTGTGTGTGTGTGTGTGTGTATATATGGGGGGGGTGTGTGTGGGTGTGTGGGTGTGTGTGTGTGTGTGTATGTGTGTAACTATATAATGTTTAATTTATCTAGAAATTCTTGGTATATATAAGGTAAGGAAATTATTTTTTCCCAAATAATCAACTGTTCCGACATCATTTCTTGAATTGTCTATCTTGACATTTTAAAATGCCATCTTTATCACATTCTAAATTCTTATTGTACTAATATTCAATGAATCTTTAATCCATTTTCAGGGCCCTTGTTGGAAAATTATTCTTAAAAAAAAATGTTCTCTGATATGGCATAAGATGGTGTTGTGTATAAACATTTTAGCCAGAACTTCCTACCCTTTCTATAAAGAAAGAATAATTTGATATAAAGGAATTAAATATTAATAGGAATATAATTTCCAATTTTGAATGATGAGTTTTAATCATATCCAGCAAATGCTTTACCTATAGAATGTTAATATTATTTGGAATCCTTATACACCACTTAGGCACATTTTGTTTAAATAGCTGAGATGATTCTTTCTGTATTACTCTAAACCCATGAGATTAAATCCTATTAAAAGTAATTCACATTAGCATCATTAAGAAGATAATCCTATTTGGCCTACATACAGTTCATTTCTTTCTTTCTTTCTTTTTTCTTTCTTTTTAAACAGTGCAACTTAGCTATGTGTTTCTTTTCACTGAAAGAGAAAAAAAATCAGAAAGATAATGGAGCTAATCTAGAAAACAGTCTCTATTATTCTTTCTATCTTTACATCCAAGCATTCAGAAGCATGATTTACATTGCAGCCCATCCCTACACAATAAACTGATAAAATAGAAGCTAGACATCATTTAATAAAATAAATTAGCTACTGAAATTTTATCCCATGAAGAGCATTACATTCTTCCCTTACCTAAATATAATGGTGCTCCGTCTTCTACATTGGAACATTTCAGTTGCAGGATAGGAAATGAGTCTGGTTTGACTTCAGGCCTTAGGTCATCTGGAAAAGTCTGAGATGCGTCCCCTCTCAATGGCTCATAGTTCCTCAGTGTAACAAGAAATTATTCTGTCCTACTCTACCAAAATATAAACTCTGTAGTTGGTTCAATATTAGTACTCTTTCCCCAAACAAATTTAATTCTCACTACAATAAATTTTTCAAAATTAAATTTAAAAAGTTGTTTCAGATACACTTGGTTAATACTTTTCCTTTTGTGAAAATGTGCAGGATAATCACGTCCATATTTCCATGTGTATTACACCAGTTTTCTGGTGTACGTTATCACATGCCAAGAATGCATAACTAAAATCATGCGGCTCCACAAAACTATAGTTTCCAATATATAGTTATCCAGTTTGGGGCTGGGGATGAGGAGAAGATAATTTGATCAATTGTGTTCTAATAAGCAGAAACGTATTTATTTGCATCATAGATACAAATGTAGTGCTGGTAAAGCTACAAAATGAGGTCATCAGCTCTGAACCCAAGCATCTTCGCTCCAGGCATTCCATTCTCCACCCTCCAGACTTCTGAAAATCTACCTCCACCACACTCAGCCTGCTTTCTCTACTTTTGTATCGACAAGATACAAAACTTCTCCTACAAAAACTTACTCTGTGCTGTCCGTGATGCGTCTTCATGGGACCTTACTCCAACAGTGTCTGTCTTCTTCCCCACCCTTCCCTCAACATAGGATCCCTGCTTTTAGACTATACTACTCATGCCCTCATTTCTTCCAGTTTATCACATATTATTTCTGTCCTTCAAGCTTCTAGAAAGAGCTGTCTATATTCTGATTTCATTTTCTCACCTGATTTTTCTTCAATTCACTAAACTCATCTGTCGTTAGCACACCAATGAAACTGTTCTTAATAAAGATCAAATGACTAAGTCCAATATATTGTTTCGAGCTCTTGTAAATTTTCTCTTCCCTCGTAATATTTAACACTGATAACTCCATGCTTCCTAACATTTTCTCCAACCTGCCTACAATGGCTCTCACCCCTGATTCTGCGGCCTCACTCACTCCTCAGCTACTTTGGATGACTCCTTTACTTCTGCCTGCCCATTATACAGTAATATCACTGAGGTTTTGTACCAGGCGCTATTTTGTCCTACACACATTCCCAGGAGGTCCCATCTATCCCATGATTTCAAGCAGGCATACACTTAAGGAACACAAATCTTTTTTTTTTTTTTAATTTTTTTTTCAACGTTTATTTATTTTTGGGACAGAGAGAGACAGAGCATGAACGGGGGAGGGGCAGAGAGAGAGAGAGACACAGAATCGGAAACAGGCTCCAGGCTCTGAGCCATCAGCCCAGAGCCCGACGCGGGGCTCGAACTCACGGAGTGCGAGATCGTGACCCGGCTGAAGTCGGACGCTCAACCGACTGCGCCACCCAGGCGCCCCAAGGAACACAAATCTTATATTCAATCCAAATCTATCTAATCCTAAGCCTCAGACTACCAAATAGCTCCCCCAAACCGTCTCATTACTTCCAAACATAACCACAAGAGAATAGGTTACCTGCCCACATGAGGCTATGTGAACATGTAGCAAACTTTGCAGTTTTAACTTCATGAGGTACAGGATTTGAAATATATGCAAATAATTCATGTCATTTAATTCATAATGTTAATGTATATATAGCTATAAATGGAAAAAAACGCTGAAGATTTTTTTACTCTGCCTAACATGATACAATTACTTTGACTTAAGGGAAATAGGACATTAGAAACAAATGGTCAAGTGATATAATACATAAAATTTAATAATTCAAAACAGATGCATTAAGTAGAAACTCTCATTTGCATATCTTTCCAGTTGCTATATTCAGCTTTCTTAAATTGGTAGGGTCACCTACCCTATTCTTGATAATAATACACTATGTCTTTAATGTGAGTATAAATGCTTGACTTAGATAAAATGTCACCAAAAGACCAGATTCTGTCTTGTGGATAATAGGGCTTGAGATGACTTCATCATCTAGAAATAACAAAACACAGTAGAGTTCACCGCAACAAAAATTGACACACAATGTCCCACAAATATATCGTGCAGACATCTTAGATATTGATCATGTCTTCTTGGTATAAATGAAGGCTGGGTGAGTAATTTCTAGGCAGCATTATTTAGGTCAAACAGAAAATGGTACTAGCAGAAAGCTGCTAGAAGCATTCAAGTTAAAGAAATGCAGATTTTTAATGTGGGTTTTATTCTCAGTGAATCAATTCAAACCATGCTTGCTTTGACTATATAATTATTATGATTTTTTTCTACTAGAGCCTCACTATAATATCTGCTGTCATATGTCAGCTAATTTTGATGGCTCTTCCTTCAAAATATATACACAGTGCAACTACTCCTCATCCCTTCCTCTGTGACTACCCTAGAACAAGCCACAATAATCTTCCTCTGATCTGGACTATTGCAATAGCTTGTTAATTATTTCCCTATTGGCCTCCTTGCTGCCCCTTCAGGATATTCTCAGGTAGAGAATACTAGAATGATCTTAGCTATACAGCAGCTAGAATATCTTCAGAAAACATAAATAAAACCATATAACCCTTCTTAAACCCTCACTTAGAATAAAACCCAAAACCTTTCTACAGACTGTAAGGTTCTACACAGTCTGTGCCCCTCCCCACCACCACCCCTTCCACTTCCTGGGCCTCATCTCCCACCACTCTCTCTCTCTCTACATCCCTGTGTTCCTGCCTCATTGATTTCTTTGCTTTCCCTGCAACACACGAAAAACATGCTCTCCTAAGGATCTTGGCTTTACCTGGAAAGTTCCTTCCCCAGAGAAAGCTAAGTCTTCTCTGTACATCTCTACACCTTTCTGCTGACCAGGGTGCAAATCCCCACACCATTCCTCACCAGTTCTGTGACTCTGTCATGGTTACTGTTCTTGCTGCCATCCCAGTCTCTTTCTCTGGAGAAGTGGAAATAAATATCACTTACTCAGGCCAGCCATTGATTTTCCAGTTCTCTTTGCCCGATATCATTATACACAAATTCCTACTTAGATCTACCTCATTTCCTTCAGGCCTATGTTTATATTGTTTCCTTATCCAAATTCTTCTCAGATCATCCCATATAAAATAGTACACATACCAGCCCCCAGCCTCCATCTCCTTCATCCAGCTCTACTTTTCTTCAGAGCACTTTTCACCACCTTTATACGTTTATTCCTTTGTTTATGGTCTGTTTTCCCTCACTAAAACGTCAAGTTTATTTTTGATAAAAACTTTCATCTAGATGCTGAACCCCAGCATCTAGAATTCTGCCAGGAAAATACTCAGAGCTTAACAGGTACATATTTGCTGAGAAAATTAAATAATGAATGAACATGCCTTTCACTCAGGGTGAATCCATTCTGAAAATTAATAGGAGAGATTATTTATGAAATGCTACATGGATTTCAGTATGACCTAAGTTTTGCTTGTGTCACACAATGTATGTCTGCAGAGTACTAGCCTTTACTTCAGCATGATTCACACTATGTATGCTCACAAGATAAACTAGGGATGTAGCAAAATAAACACCAATCTAGATAATTCTGGCCCTCAGAGAAATTACAGAGTGGCTCAGAAATACACATTTGAATCATCTACAATAATGAAATTATCTAACAACCTTCGGAAACCTCTACTCCATCTGTGTGTGTGAACAGTTCAGGGCATTAAATCCAAACTGAAGGCTATCTGATCTGATTATAAAAGCCAGGCAAATGTGCAGGGTTCTGAGTTTATTGGCTCAAGGACTGAAATGATCATAGTTCCCATGCTAAGACCAGTTAAATCTCTTGTCAGCAAGTCAACTCATTGTTTTTCATGAAGAAGCCCTTGGAGGTTACATATCTTTAAGTAAGAGACTCATTTTAATAAACTCTTTTCCGTATTTAAAATGGCCCCACAACATATGTTTGCAACAAAGAGCCAAATGAAATTTAATCATCTCTAAGATTATTTGCAAAGTTTTGTGTTGGGGATATATTGGGGATACATTTTTATATTAGAAATATATCCTTGTTAGAATTAAAAGATAAAACTCTTTCTCTGGAGATCATTTCCTTGGCTAAAGCAATATGAATTCCCTAGCTGCTTTCTCTAGCAGCAAATCTATAAAGCTCAAATTAAATAGTGTAAAAAGGGCCAACTTTGTTAGATGTTTAAAATAGATAACTTCAAAAATAGATTTTCTGGGAAAATGCTAAAAATTCTTTAAAATTGAGAATGGACACCTTGAAGATTAGGCATGTTTGTTAACTAATGTACATTAAAATGTGCCATATCATTTTTTTCTATCCAATGAAACTATTCAAACTATTTATAATAGACTGCAAGATTCTGAATGAGTAGCTTGGAGACTGGGTGTTTTACGATAGGCTGAGTCTGTAAAGAAAATATAGGAAAGAAAAAATGATTTTCATATTCATGTAAAATAGAGAAGAGGGCTAAGAGTTGTAACTCTGCGTATATTACTATACGCAGTATGTTTCCGACTGGTATGTTGTGTATAAAGTTGGATTTTACAACGTGAATCCACTGTCAAACAAATCACTTTCATGCTGAAGACGATGGAGAGAAAATAAATCAAATCCAAATCAAATAAAACTTTATTCCTTTCTTTCCCTCCAGGAATATCAGAATTCATTTAACTATCCATTTGTCCTCATGAAATCTTCTGTTGTATACGTAATGCAGGTGAACCGAGCAGCATCCCCAGGTTGATCTGCCCTCACAAACCAGCACAAACTAGACCGGTGGGGCAGAAAGCACTGCGGACCCAGCTACAGCCCTGGCCCAAGATGCTCAATTCTGTGGGTTAAATCTGTTTCCTCGTGCATCACATAGCAAGCAAACCAGACATCTTCTAGGGTCTCTTCCAGCTTTACGTTGGTGTATTTTCCCCCTTAAAATAAATATCTCTAAAAAGGTCAGGAAGAGAGAGTTTGTTTCTTCAAATGATTGAACCAATCACATTTTTCTAAGACCACAGAATTTTAGAGCTAATGAGATTCAGAGATTGTCAAAATGCAACAGTTCATGCTGTTGCCCATCCTGTACTTCCGGAACTTCTATCAAGTTTTGCTTCATAAAATATGGTCAGGCCATGCCTCTGGTTAAAAGCTTTTGCTTCCCTACTTGCTCAATGGCTAAGCTGGACATCTTTAGACAAAGATCCACATAATTTGGTTCTCTGAACTGCTGCCATCCCTTTTCTGTCCATCCTTAGACATACATCCCAGAAGACAATATCCTAAAAAGGTCTATGTGTCTGCACACACCATTCCTCTACCTTCAATGTCCTTTTTCCTCTTTTCCATTGTCAAATTCCTATGGGGATGCCCTCCACTGAGAACATACGGCCATTTATTGCTATTTCTATCACAGCCTTTACTACATTGTATTGTAACTTCTCTGTTAAAGTTATGTCTTATTCACTAAACTATTTCTTCTTTGGAGAAAAAGATCATGTCATACTTATCTTTGTGTTGCCAGTCTCTAGCACCATGCTTGGCACATAATAAGTGTTCTGTATAGGTTTGCTTTGTGTGAAACTGTAGATAGGTTTAGGAAAACAAAAACAAAAACAAAAACAAAAAAACAGTAACTGTTATGAGCTAGTTCCAGCCCCAGCTGCGGCCCGATGTTACTAGAGTAACTTTCAAAGTTACAAAAACATGGGGCGCCTGGGTGGCGCAGTCGGTTAAGCGTCCGACTTCAGCCAGGTCACGATCTCGCGGTCTGTGAGTTCGAGCCCCGCGTCAGGCTCTGGGCTGATGGCTCAGAGCCTGGAGCCTGTTTCCGGTTCTGTGTCTCCCTCTCTCTCTGCCCCTCCCCCGTTCATGCTCTGTCTCTCTCTGTCCCAAAAATAAATAAACGTTGAAAAATTAAAAAAAAAAAGTTGCAAAAACATGCCAAACATACATAATATTCCTCCTCATAGCAAATATAAGGGTCAAAATATATTCCTTGGGTAGGTTTATCAGAGAAAAATGAGCACGTTCTCTACTGTGCATTTTTAAAACAGAGCAAAGTGTGGTTATAGACAGAAACTCACTCATAAACACTTGTTTGTTCTTTCAACGTATTTATTTTTGGGACAGAGAGAGACAGAGCATGAACGGGGGAGGGGCAGAGAGAGAGGGAGGCACAGAATCGGAAACAGGCTCCAGGCTCCGAGCCATCAGCCCAGAGCCCGACGCGGGGCTCTAACTCACAGACCGCGAGATCGTGACCTGAGCTGAAGTCGGACACTTAACCGACTGCGCCACCCAGGCGCCCCAACACTTGTTTGTTCTTAATGAATGAAACAACTCTACAGAGCTTGCTTAGTAATGAGAAATATGGAAGGTTTGAGAGTTGAGTTTCCTCTAAAACAAATCTGCTTCAGGACATCCTTTGTCACTTGCAAGTTTCTTTCAGCCCCACCATTTGTCTGCTGCTGTTGAGGTAAAAATGTCACGGAAGAGAATCTCTCCCCAGAATCAATGAACTCCACTCAAGGACTGACCTATGACTAGAAAAAAGTTACTATAAATCCGTGTGTTGAAATTTATTGACACAAACTGTTACTTATTGTAGTAGGAGGAGCAGAATTACTCTATTTTAAGAAAAATTCTCCCATAAGCAAAAAACTCTTCCCCTGAAATAGCTCTGCGACATCAAAATGGATTCATAGAGAGCCCAGAAATAAATCCATATATCTACAGTCAACTGATCTTCAACAAGGATGCCAAGAACACAAAATGGAGAAAGGATAGTCCCTTCAATAAATGGTGTTGGGAAAACTGGATAGCCATATGCAGAAGAATAAAATTGAAACTTATCTCACGCTGATCCAAAAATTATTGCAAAACGGAACTTAAGCATAAAACCTAAAACTGTAAATCTACTAGAAGTAAACATAGGAGGAAAGCTTCTTGACATTAGTCTGGGGAATGATTTTTTGGATATGACACCAAAAGCACAGGCAACAATAGCAAAAGTAGAAACTACAAACTAAAAAGCTTCTGCAGCTCTCAGCCTTAACTCTGTCTTCTTAGAAACCTCCATGCCCTGAGAGCCAAGTAGAGGAAGAAGAGAATGGGCAGGCTGAAGTGCCAAAGAAAGATGAGGCAGAGGTCTAAGTAAACCACTAGCCTGTGCACTCATGGAAGCCCCAGGAGCAGAAATATGGAAAGCAGGAGGCCCAGGACACAAGTGGGAATTGGTGGACTGCGTGCTACTCTCTAGAATTTGTCTCAGTGCATCCTGAATATCACCAAATAATTGCCATAACCACCTCTGAGAGACCCAACTTGTTCATACCAAAACAATCCTTTTTGGTTGTTTTCCCTTGACCTGTGACATTCTGGGATAATTCTATTGTCAGTTGTGGCTAAATGTGTACAATAAATCATCTTTTCTGCTGTCCTAGCTGAAGAAAAAAAAGCAATCAACCAACCAACTCACCTATCAATAAAAATGTTCTCCACAGCAAAGGAAACAATCAACAGAGCAATAAGGCAACTTATGAAATGGGAGTAAATATTTGCAAACCATGTATCTGATAATAGATTAATGTCTAAAATGTATAAGGAACCCACACGGCTCAATAGCAAAAAAACAAATAACCCAATTCAAAAATGGTCAAAGGGTCTGAATAGACATTTCTCAAAAAGAGACATACAAAATAGCCCACAGGTATATGACAAGGTGCTCAACATTACTAATCACCAAGGAAATGCAAATTAAAACCACAATGAGATATCACTTCATAGGTATTGGAATGGTTATTATCAGAAAAACAAAAGATAACAAAAGATAAAAGATTGGCAAGGATGAGGAGAAAAGGCAACCCTTGTAAGCTGTTGGTGGGAATGTAAATTGGAACAGCCGGTATGGAAAGCAGTATAGAAGTTCCCCCCAAATTAAAAACAGTAGTGCTACCTTATGATCTGTCATTCCTACCCAGGTCAAATATCTGCACTCCCATGTTCATTTCAGCATTATTAATAGTAACCAAAATATGGAGACAACTAACAGTGCATGAATGGATAAAGAAAATATAGTATATACATACAATGGAATATTATTCTGCCTTAAAAAGAAGGAACTCCTGCCACTTGTGACAACATGGATGAACCTAGAGGATATTGTGCTAAGTTAAATAAGCCAGACACAAATACTGCATGATCTGACTTCTATGTGGAATCTAAAATAGTATTCCAGAGTAGAGAGTAGAACAGTGGTTACCAGGGGCTAAGAGAAGAGGAAAGTGGAGAGTGTTAGTCAAGGGGTACAAAGTTTCAGTTATGTAAGATGAATAAATTCTGGAGACTGAATGCACAACAATGTAACTATAGTTAACAATACTTTATTGTATGCTTGAAATTTGCTAAGAAGGTAGATTTTAAGTGTTCTCATCATAAAAAGAAAAAAAGAAAGAAAGAAAGAAAGAAAGAAAGAAAGAAAGAAAGAAAGGTAACTATCTGAGTTACAGATGCATTAATTATTTTGATTGTATGGATAATTTTACAATGGACATGAATATCAAATAATCAAAATGTATACCTTAAATATATACAATTTTAATTGTCAAATATATCTCAATAAAAAACCAATATAGATTCTTGCCCAAGGCTTCTCGGTCACTTCCTATGCAAAGACAGAAGCATTACATATATTATAAAAGGTAGCCTTTTACAGTCTTTTCAATATCTGATTTAATTCAACCTACCAAAAATAAAAGCTAGCAAATATTTTCTTATAAGAAGCTCCTATATGAACCACATTTGTTATAATTAACATAATGTCCATTTAATAACTTCTATACCGGGACTAAATCGCTTATCATGTAACAATTCAATTAATTTCTGGGTATGGGTTATTATTGCCATTTTTCACTTGAGCAAACTGAGGCACAGAGAGACTACATAATTTTTCACATTACTTGGCTAGTTAGGGTCAGTGCTACATTACAAATCTGGACAATCTGACCCCTGGATTGACACTTGGATTTACCCTGCCCCATTCTTTCACACTGGACTATGCTATCTTCTATACAAGGACAATTTTTAAAAATAAATAATTTTAATTGATGATTTTTTCTGATAATAAAAATGTTTTCTATTGTAGGATATTTTTGAAATCAAAAAATCATATTTTGATAAAAAAATCATCAAGAAAACGTATAGAACCCAAGGAGGTTGAAACAATGCAAATTGTAATGTTGTGACAGTGGAATTAACTGGAATGTTAGGACCCACAGAAAAAGAGTAGACCTCATTATCAATTTATGAATCATGCTCCATTCTGTAGATGATACTCTTCTTGACCAGAAAGCAGCTACTACCTCAATACCATCTGATATTTTATGCACAGGCCCAGCTCCAACACCAAAGGAGAGGGCAGCAGTGGTCAGAAACACTTCTTTATAGTTACTGTTCTCTGCTGTGATTCACAAGATAGTAAGTGCTTGACATAATAGAAGACGTTTTTGTATCAGAAAAGCATGTAATGACTTTTTCTGGTAGATTTCTCAATTGCTTCATTTTAAGAAAAACATGGAAGAAATTAGAGTAGCCTCAGGAATGCTCAAAGCTTTTCCTGTATTTTTGGAGAAGATGCATCTTCGATTTTACATAATATATCTTGGATAGAGTGAATATAAAAATTGTTAATGCCATGATGAAGAAAAAGATACTAGAATTGTTCTAATTATGTTTTTCTTTTTTCATTCTGATATATTGAGTATCAAAATCACATAGAAACTCCTAAACTTTTCCTGTAAGTTCTAAATATGTTGGTCTTAAATGAAATATGAATCTACCTTAGAATGCTAGAAGGCTTCCATAAAGCACTAGAAAATTAAAAGAGCAAAGCTATAAAATTCTAAAATATTTCATATTCACCACATAATTCACATCTTAACATCAACTGTGTGTTCATAGTGACCTTAACAACTTAGGTAAGTATCTTGTGAAAAAAAATATTATAGAAGATATATGTGTGTATTATATGTGTTTCAAAACATTAAAAGAGAAAAATATATGCTTATGTATTCATCCACCTAACAATAGAATGTTGAAGGAAATAACAGTCTATTAACATCCAGCAAGTTGTAGGACCAAAATAAATATTATACAATAAAGGTAGATTTTTCAAAGTGACACTTTCATTATTCTTTATTACAAAGGTTAAAATGAGACAACAGAAATTGGCATGTGTGATATTTTCAATAATCTGAAATAGATTAGAATTGATTGAATACATCTAAATGACATAGGGTAAAGCATCTCCATTTATAAACTGAATTAGATTAAATCTACATCTAAATCTATTTAATGCATTCTCTACTGGAAATGAAATAGTGGACATGAAGTTATAAATCATGTCAATATTCCTAGACCTTATTTTTTTTTAAACCAAGTTCAAATAGACCCTTTGATCAGAATCAAAACAGACTAAAAATCAAGTTTGATGGATTTCAGCCATTTGTCATGAGTGGAGGTATTAGAATACTTAACAGAAAAAAATTTTCAAATATCAGGAAAATAACACCATATGATTTTTGATGGTATCTTTTGATTTATCTAAAATCAATGCAGTGAGCTACAATGATTATGCTGTTTTATCAAAATAATTAATTACAGAATGTGTCTTATCTTCAGAGAATCCGCACTTAACTTTACCAATCTTACTCCATGCATGGCAGAGAATTTAATTCTAGATACATCCAAAACTAGTTGTATAGAAATAAGTATTTTTGTTAACTTCTACCTCTTCTTTGTATGTGTTATAAACTGCTGCCAAGCTATCACAGATTCTGACCTTTCCTGCTTATGTTTTCTGGAGTTCATGTAAAAGAAGTTCTTAATCTTTTAGGAATCATGAATCTATTCAGAATCTGATGATAGCTGTGATATTGTCCTTTGTAATAAGTGTACATACTCACAGTTTGCATCTGATTTCAGGGCATTGATGGATCCCGGGTTAAAAACTTGTGTCCTATAACACACTCTTGATTTTTTTCAGATGGACTACATGAAATGCATTGGATTTCTCAAGAGAAAAATTCATCAGTGGATTTATTGAATGAGATCCTAGAAGATTTGGTGGCATGATTACGTACAGCATTGGAGGTGGAGTTTATCTGTCTATGGAGAAACAGAACTCATTTCCATAGGTAAATGCTTCTATTAGTGATGGGAGAGCCTCTATTGGCTTTTTCATGTCTCTGGTAAGGTATCTTCCCCAGGTCTCATCATTGCCAGTTCAAGTATCTCAGGGTTGTCAGGGCAAGTAAAATAGTTCTTCCCCACACTCATTCATTTAGTAAACTGATATTTATTGAGCACCTAGTCTACGTTGTGGTCCCACTCAGAACACTGGTTTTAAGAATACAGTCACAAACAAGAAATACAAGGTCCTCATTTTCATGACGCTTGCATTCTGGTAGAAAGGAAAATTGACAATTAGTAAGTAAATAAGTAACCAAGACAATTTCAAAGAGTGGTATGTGCCGTGAAGATGTAAAAGAAGGCCATGTGATGAGTCACTGAAGGAAGGGAAGACATTCTTTGGAATGTGGGATTGACTGAAATCTCAAAAGATGAGGAAGAGCCAGCTGTGTAAAATTTGGCAGAGAGTATCTAGCAGATGGAACATCAAGTAAAGGTCCTGAGGGGAGAGCATGCTTGGCTTGTTCAAGGAACATGCATATGACAAGCTCAGCTAAAGTATACTGAGGGTAGAATGAAGTCAGATACTTGGGTGGGGTGCGATCTGTAGGACTTTGCGTATCATTAAAAGGAGTGGGGATTTTTATTTTATTTAAAACCATTTTTAATGTGTGTTTATTTTTGAAAGAGTGAGAGACAGGGCATGAGCAGAGGGGCAAAGAGAGAGACACAAAATCCGAAGCAGGCTCTAGGCTCTGAGCTGTCAGGACAGAGCCTGATGCAGGGCTCAAACTCATGAACCATGAGATTATAACCTAAGCCCCTGTCAGACACTTAACTGACTTAACTGACTGAGCCACCCTTGGGCCCCTAGTTTGAATTTTATGTTAAATGTGATGAAAAGCCATTAGAGAGTTTTAAGCAAGAAAAGTGGGTAGTACAACCAAATCTTTATCTTTATTTTTTATTTTTTTAAACACTGTCCAGGACAGCATTCCTTTTTTAAAATTTTTTTTGAGGTTTAATTTTTGAGGTGGGCGGGGGGGGGGGGTGGGCAAAGAGAGAGAGAGATTGAGAGAGAGAGAGAGAGAGAGAGAGAGAGAGAGAATCCAAAACAGCCTCCAGGCTCCAAGCTGTCAGCACAGACCCCAACTCAGGGCTGGAACTCACCAACCGCAAGAACATGACCTGAGCTGAAGTTGGAAGCTTAACCGACTGAGCCACCCAGGTGCCCTGTAAATTTATATTTTTAAAGGTTTACTTTGTCTACTCTGACCTTGGACCCAATAGTAGCCACAATAGAAAATGCAGCAACTTCCATTCAAGGCAGATATATGGAAATTTCTACCACTGACAACCAACAAAGCAAGTTATAGTCTGCAACTAAGAAGTATCTTATGACTAACAACATCCTTTTTTGAAAAGATTTTTTAAGACTTTTAAAAAGATTATACAATTAATGTGTAATTGTGTGAGACTTCAAAAATCTCTGATTCTGTCTATACCTTATTGGGAGCTCGAACCTTCCATCTGTTCAATTAATAATTATTGAACAACTTCTGTATGCCAGACATTGTTCTATCCTAGTGCTTTTCAAACTGTCTGTGGTGAAGGACCAGTTTTTTGCTTTTCTTTCTCAATTCGTGATTGAGTAATATTTTTATATAATACAATAAAAGTAAGTTATTAGAATAATGATTTTAAAAGACATAGAAAATACAAGTTTAATTTATTATTATTTGTTTTAACAGACATAAAATTAAATTTCAGTAGATATAATCAGAAGAAACATAACCAAAAGGGTAAAATGAATTACAAAAAATTGCAAAACATGTTTAAAAGTGTATGCACAGACAATTCACAGGTGCACAGGTGAAGTTTTAATACACCTGCAACTTTTGGTCATTTCACAACAATAACTAAAGAGTATGTAAGGAAATAGCGATGCCCCATATTAAAAGCCTCATCACACACTTTGAACAAACTCTAGCATATCAATTTCAGCTCAATAAATGAGCTTGCTTCTTACTTGTTAAATTATTTAATCAAAGTTGGATTGACAACAAACTATTTCTAATTGGTTTCTGTTTTAAAAACACTCAAAAGTAGAGAAAACTATTTCACAGAATAATATTGATGAAATAAGAAGAGATTTTAAGGCAAGCTCAGGATATTTTTAACTTTTATACAAAAGGAGACAATTAATATAATTTCAGAATTTATCTTCAATCCTTCATCATAGCCATATCTAACAAGTTACCCATCATAGAACAGTTACACAATTCTTAACACCCACACCAATTTGTGAACTACAGTTTGGGAGCACTACCCTACAGGACCCTTTCTATGAACAAAATAAAGCCGTATGTTTTCAAAATCATGAAATTCACAGTAGATGGTTGTTTACTCATCATTGTAATAGATAGCAAATATTAGAAATAGCAGCATTAAAACTCAGTGTTAACCTGGAGGGATTGCTCTCCAGATGAGAAAAGATTTGGGATAATTTATGTCTCTGACTGGCACTATTTCTGATGACTGGAATTTGTCCTAACACAGAGTTTCCTCCAACATTCATCTATTTGAAGTACTTGGTTCATTTTCTGGCTTTACTCCTCCTAAATAAAATAAAATAAAATAAAATAAAATAAAATGTAACAAAATTTATTAGGACTTTCATGAAACTTCACTTAAGGGGCACTTGGGTAGCTCAGTTGGTTAAGTGTCTCACTCTTGATTTCAGCTCAGGTCATGATCTCAGGGTTCATGGGTCTGAACCCCGATCAGTCTCTGCATTGACAGTGTGGAGCCTGCTTGGGATTCCCTTTCTCTCCCAATCTCTCTCTCTCAAAATAAATAAATAAACTTTAAAAAACTTCACTTAAAATCATCTTATAATTTCAGCTTTTATTAGGTCAAATGATTATTTATAAATGGGATTATGAATGAAATTATAATCAGGGATAGGCTGGGGTTGGCTCATACTGGCTTGAGAGAACCAATTATATGCATCTGTTTCTACTCAGCATTAGATGATATCAGGCTAGCAGCTGAAATCAGCCTCAGTGAAAGTATTTACACCATGGATATCAGCAAACACTACTACTCAGAGCTCCCTGCCCCCACCCCCCTGGAGAGCTAGTTATTGAACATTTACTAGTACAGCACCTGTTGAAATTAATGTTAATTTCAAATTTCTTTAGGGTAAGAAGAATTTACAAAATGAAATTATAAAATTTGAAATATTTCAGGTACTATTTTCAAGATGGTCTCATTTATGTTCTTTAGCACCAGACTAAGGAAAAAAAATAGTTTTTCTGGACTATATGAGATAATCTATTTTTCAATATAAATGTGTATCACTGTTTCTGTTTGTCCACACAGGCATACATGCACCAAATCACAAGGAGTAGTAGCAATCGGGATATAAGAAGAATAATAGTATATGTATGTTGATGTGTATAAAATTGTTTTCAGATGTGATTAATAATTATCTCAATATTGGCCAGAATATACTAGCAAAACTCCAGTAATTTCTCCTAGACAACAACAAAAACAAGAACTGGTGAAAACTTTCTGAAACAATCATAGAAGTAAAAGCCACTGTACCAGTTGGAAGTTGTATTATTGCAAACAATAATAACATTATTATTTCCAATTATTGTGTTAGTAGAACTCATCAGTAGAACTCATCTATAAACAAATAGCAGACTACGCTGAACAACTGAAATCTATCACTGACAAATTATATTGTTTTTTGAGAAATTATATTATTTTAAAAAACAAAGTCATCTTGGGAAGAGGACAGATGAAACAATGTAATAAATGTTTGGTGAATCAGTAAATAAATGGCTACCAAATAAATATTTAAAGAAATGAGCAAGTTGCCTCATTGGTTAGAGTGTGGTTCTAAAGAAGTTAGAGGTATGTTAGGTCACTCTAATCTGTGATCCCAGACTGAACATTTAGTCTGGCTGTTGGTCTTGAAAACAAAAACCTTAAAGCCACAGGAGAAAGCCAGTAAATTCAATGACTCACCAGTTAAGACATCCTAATTCAACGTATGTGACACCTGGGGGCAGTGGGACAGTAGCTCCAGCTTTTGACATCGGGGATTTCATAAATCATTAACATCTATTTCATTTTTATTAATTTTTTCTCCTAATCAAGCAAAGGTGTAGTGAAAACCAAACTGGAAATAAGAGTAATGCTAAACTTTAGGATAAACTGTTTTTCAAAGATTGTGAAAGATGTTTATAACAAAAATGTTTAACACATTAGCCTCATCCCCACCTTGCAATATCATCTGTTCAAAAGAAATTTTCCTAAGAATTGCTATATTTTACCTTGGATAGTTATCTTTTTTTATGGTATTTGAATCTGAGATAATTTTCACAGCACAGCAAAAATAGGATCTTATGGAGAGATAAATACTACTTTAAATAATGAAATAGAGTATTAAGGAGATATTCTTATCATATATATCTACCATTCCCATTTTGTAAGGGTTTTCTTATATTGAAAGGTATCTTTTTAGTAACAAGGAATTAAAAGTTCTCTGCTTTTTAAACTATATGAAGGGATAATCCTCTATTCTGTTCCTGGCCTTATTTTCTTGTTAAGAGAGGGAAAAAGCCACATCGAAGTGCTGCTCACAGCTACTTAATATTCTTTTCTTAAGCGAGCTGTGTCAGGTGATGGACTATACTTACAGCCCTTAAATCACTCTCATTGATGGCTTAGTACCCCATGGATTACCCATTATCTACATCTTCCTTAAACATGTCTTACTTTCAAAGACAAAATAAAGTTTATGTCAATATTAACTTCAACAATATTCATTTAGCAGCTACAAAAAAACCTTTCTTAAAATTAAAACATAAAGAATGTGTCAAATTTCAATCAATGTATACACAACAGAAGAAAAAACAAAATGCTCTCTCCACTTCTTGATCTTTCCATTATTGATTCACAAAAATTTTTAATTAAAAATCACAATGACAAATATGATAGCATTCTTGGGGCTTTCAAAAGTCTGCATAATTGTAGTTATCCGGATAAGAACTTCTTCACTTGAGATGGCTTTCTTGTCATAGAATTAGAACACACTTGCCACTAAGCAATAACACTAAATAAAGTGAAATATTAATAAAAATCATTTGTGTTCAAGTTTTGAGAGGGATGCAGTCAGGCATAACTATATATTCATAAGTCACACACTTAATCTCATGTAGTTCTTTACATTTTTGGATCCAATGAAAAACAGCTGTATTTCTGTCCTGCATCAACACATATAATCCTTACATGAAAAATGACCTGTTATTATTCCAATTTAATGGATGAAGTAATTGGGACAGGAGACAAAAAAAAAAAAAAAAACCAAAAAACAAACAAAACTAAACTAAAAGTTGTTTGACCAATGCCACACAGTTTAGACATGGTAGGGACTCCAAATCAAACCTGAGTCAAAAACCCATGGTCTTCGTCTTCAGGATAACAGATAACTGTCAAGAAGTTTTGAAATGATTTCTTTTTCTCAAGTTTTAAAAATCTATGTAAATATAGAGTTTTTAAAACATATTGAAAACATAGTTCATATGAATAATGACAATTTATACACATACAATTGTTTACAAACATTTCTTGCACATTCTTTCATTTAAGCATCATTCAATAAAATTCTTTCAAACCTGAGTGTTATTTTAAAACCTCCTTGAAGATGATACATTCAGAACAATATTTAGGTTAAATTCCACAATGTAAGTCCATGACTTCTCTGGGGAACTATGTTGCCCTAACACTATCCACTTCACTTAACTCCAGCCAGCGACCGGATAGAATCATGAGAATAATCTTGAAAGACTAATGAGCAGCTTCCAATTTTGAGCCCTAAGAGGAGTTATGGAAAGTTTATTGTGGCCTGATTGTTCCACTTCCAAGATTTTAGAATTTTTACTCTAGATGGGTAATTTCCAGGCCAATACTTTGTTTTCTATAATGTGAATCTGGCTATTTCAAGAACAGGAAGAAAGATAAAAAACTGTCATTACTTTCTACAAAAAGTCAGGAAAGTTCAGGCATTTCTCTATCTGTCTGACCTTCAGCAAATGTGTATGTAACCTTACTTTTCTTCACAACCAGAAGAAAGAATCTCTCTTGACATCACTCTGTATAAGGAAAGCAAATAACCAGAGGGAAATACTAGTTGGCTATGCAAATCTAATTGGATGAGCATCAAAAAAATCTTTGCAGCTGTACTTTCTTGATGTGCTTGCTGTTTCATGCTCTATATGTACTGTAGCAAAATGATCCAGGTCAATCTTTAAGACCAATTCTAAGTGAGCAGTGGAACCAGTTATATCCATGTAGGTCAATCACAAAGAATTGATGAGAACATCCACTTATAATCTGATTGCATTGTGCTTGACTGTATCTAAATAGCCAATATGCTACAAAAATAATCATACCAGCAATTCAGTACTTATTAGGTAAACCAAAGTAAAAACCAGATTTATTTTGTCATGTTCAAGTTACTTTCTTGCAACTAGACTAAACATTAATTTGAAAACATTTTTTCTAATAGAAATATTTTTTCTGTTATAAAGTAATTCATGCATCTTGTAAAAAATTCAGACAATAAAAAAGTACATTAAATACAAAGTTAAAATCATCTTGTAATATTAACTTTGTTTCTAGTTTTCCTGGGAAAATCTTACTTTGCCCTTGTAAACTTGGCATTTTTGGAGGATCTTCTTTCCAAGTTCCTAAACTATCATTTAATCTCAAAATTATAAAAGGAAAAATCAATAAATTACGATCTTTAGGCAAAACCAATGCTTGTGGAGAGAGAAAAAACAAAACAAATTCCCCTGCCATTTGACAGAAAGTACATCCTCTTCACTCTAGCTTCTCTAACACACACGTTTATTATTTTTTAACTAATTACTTTAATCTACGACTATTTGGTATTACAAAAAGTTGTGGTTTTCCCAAAATCATTGAATTTTTATTTTTAAATTTAATTTACAGATAAGAAAATAACAAAAAGTACATGCTTTACTTGCAAAAGTTGCTGGACTTCGTTTCAAGAAACTAGATAATAGATCTCTATCAGTGGTTTTCAACTTTAAGTGTGCTTCAGAATCACCCCTGAGGGCTTGTCAAAACAGAGTGCTGAGTCTCCACCTCTAGGCTTTCTGAATCAATGGATCTGGACTGAGACAGGAGAATTTGTATTTTGAACAAGTTCTTAGACAATTGTGGTAGGGCTGGTCCAGCGACCACATTTTGGGAACTATTGATCTGTATAAAGGCACTAAACATCACTTCAGAATTCATCTTTCTAATATTAATCATCACTGAATCTTGATTTTAATGGACAATTTAGTGCTGTGTACATAGTAGGTTTCAGTGAACGCTGTTGACTGATCTAAACTTAGACATAAAATAAATTGGATTACAAACCTACCAGTTATTAAATAATCCATCTTTTTCCCTAACTTACCAATTGAGAAAATCTTGGCCTAGTTTTCAGAGAGCTGAGGTACATAAAATGGCCTTTAGATACTGAATTTTTCTACCTATTAAGTTTCTTTTCAATGCACTTTTATTTTATTTACTGACAACAGAAATCACACTCATCCTGGTAAAGACAATCTAATAGTGAAATGTGTTTCATTAACATCAATGAAATTAATGAATTGATTCCAGGAATTTTTGGCAACAGTGTGTTTTTTTAGCAGAAAGTGGTTTTTGGAACAAAAGAGATCACAGTCTGACTTTTTAGTTTCAGTATAATGTTAAGCCTGTGTTTTAAAAATCTGGAATGTGTCTGTTAGTTTGATTTGAGGTTTATCTTTCACCCTGCATGACTAATCCAAGCAAGATGGGTTTTTTTCTGTTGTCAACCGTACAGTGAGATATGGAAGCCCTTTTCCATAGTGACACCATTCTACCAAATTCTGAATGCTAAATGAAATATCAATGGAACTGGAAGAAAATATTCAATGATTTTTCCTTTGTCTTTGTCATGTTATGGTATTCATATGACTCCCTCTGGTGGCAAATGTAGCATGGAATGTTCATCTTTTTCAAGAAATATACATGTTTACATTTCTTTTCATACAAAGTCAAAGATTGTTTCCCTCTTGCCTGAAGTTTTCTTTTCTACCTTTCTCCCAATGCTCTCCACAATCTGATGTAATCACTGGAAGCTGTCAAAAACGATCAGTTCAATCAATACATAAATTGACTGAATCTCTTTGTCAAAATTCAGCCTGGAAAATTTTGTCAAATAGCTCATGCAGCCTTTTAACAATCAAACCAGAATATAAAAATTCTAAAATAATTAGTTAAAGAAAATGCATCCCCAAAATTCAATCTCAAATCCTAGTCCATGCATAGTAATATGTAAATTTAGTCTAAGTAAACTTGAATATCTGCATCCAGAAAATACCCTCAGAGCTCCATACAAATAAAGTATACAGTCATCCTGAGATGAATTTGAATCCTACCACTTGGTACATGAGTAACCTAAATAAAGTTACATAACCTCTGTGAGATATGGTTTTCATATCCACAAAATGGAATGATGCTTAATCTACGAAGTTGTTGTTCAGGTTAAACAAGACAATGTATTTAAAGACCTAAAACTATACCTGACATTTTGTCAGACTCTAGCTAATATTATAGTTATTTTTTTTTAATTAACAAATTGAAACAAAGAAAGAAAATTAAGACCTCTATCTGATTTTCATTTGAATCTTTCAGAACAACAGCCTTGGATGAGGTAGAGAGATAAGGCTCCCATCAGACCAAGCTCACAGAAGCAAGGAATGGCATCCATGAGCCAACATCACAAGTGATGGTTAAGCCAAAGCACACACTGAAGCAATGAAGCTCATTTGTTATACATGCATGTAGAATCTTATAGACTATCATGCCTCCTCTAATTGCAGCAGTGGAATGCCAGAGAATCTCTCTTGTCATTCAAATTTGCCTATATCTCAGTTGCTCAAGTAAGTCAATATGCCAATGCTTATTTCTGAGCTAAGAGATAATGTGAATTTAGGGGAAACAAAACGTTTCTTCTCAAGAAAGAAAATATCTTTTTACATTTACTGTGACAAAGAGTAGTAAAGGTATTTTTATATCTCCTGGTAAAAGCTCCTTGCACTTGTTAACAAAATAATTGGCCTATATAACATGAGAAATTGATCATGACTTAAATGATGTTTGTGAGCACATCTGTTTTAACAGTTTTGATGGGTCAGTTAAAATAAGTTATTTATCCTCATTCTTGTTATTGTTGTTTTGTGGTCATGTTATTAGTATTGTGATGAATTAATTATACATATACATAGCCACAGGTGTACGTGTTTAAGGATTTTGCTGCAAATCTTATTTATATAGACATTTTGCATTGCTATTATTTAACTTGCCTTCCAAAAAGTGATGTTAATATGGACTGGTCAGGGACAAGAGGACTATCATGTACCATAGTGTTACAGACAGGGTCTGTCCTTCATCTGGGATTCTATTTCTTGAGAATCTCATATTGCCTTTTTGGATGCATTCCAATGAAGCTAAAGTAAGAGGGACCAAGGCTGCCCTGTGCCCCCATCATGTCCTTGAGTTCTTGTCATTGTTCCTTCCCCTAGCACTTTTTTTCCACCAGAGAAGTACAATCCAAGATGCAAGTATGAATTTAGAAAAGAAAAAGCAGAGAAGGTTACTTGGCCTGCTTTGCCTCCAGCCCAATTAAAGCCAAACTGTCAGCCAGTAATAAGAGTTTGCCTGACCAGCTTTCTGTGCAAATATTCCCCTTGGTGAACTTGTGAGAAGGATTGGAAAGTATTCCTGGGTTACTATGTATTACAGATGGAAAGGTGGAAAGAATAGGCAAACATAGAATTCTGCACTTTTGAAAGCAATATATGCAAATTAGTTAACTTGTTGTGAAAGGACTTCACAGTAATATAGCCTCCTAGAGTTAATCATTTCTGCCACTACCCCAAACTGGTAGCCAGTCCACTGGTCAAAAACTATGAGAAAGAATATTATCAAGGGTGACTTACATCTTTAAATATATTCAGTGACAGGATCATTTGGGATTCCTTCTCTTCATTGCACCACACATTTATTCACCAAGTCTAATTGCCATTCCCCTCTTCAAAACATCTCTCAACTGTATTACCTACAGGAGTTTTCATCAGCAACTGCTCCCTCTCCTGTACTCTGTCGCACACAGGATCCTTTCAATATGCCATTTTAGTTTCCTATATTGATCTACTCTCACCGTCCTCTTGATCGTCAGTCAGAGCCCCAGAGAAAAACAGGTGATACCTTGAAGCCATGTAATGTGAGTAGAGTTTAATGATGAGAATACTTACAAGGTATTAACAGGGCTGAAGGAAGCCATAAGAGTAATGCAGTGTCTTGGGAGCCTACACATCTAGCCATAAGGGGCAAGAGTAGTTAGCGTTTGCTGGACCCAGAGAGGAGAGCTGTATAGATAGGGCTTCCAGACACTAACTGGCCTCTGAGAGGGATATAGCCAACCTGCGGTGGCCAATATGGGAGGAGCCTGGGGGATGAGAGGAATCAGTATCTCAACCTCACTCTTCCCTCTCCTCTGATCATTGGCAGAGATCTCCCATTGGTCACATCTAACTGGGAGCTGGAAAAAGAGTTAAAGTAGCCCATGTGGGGCAGCATCCCCAAGGGCCCATGTAGCAGCAAGAAAGGTAGAGAGGGGATCTGGAGATGCAACAAAAGAATTCAAGTACATCCTGCCATACCATGATTTTACTACAAGTGGCCATCATCTCCTGCCTAGATTATCACAGGCTCCTCCTAACTGGTCTCCACGCCTTTAGTCTTGCCTTCTTCCAGCCCATTCTCCATACTAGACAGAGTGACAGTTTTAAAAGTGCAAATGTGATCATGTCTCTTCCCTACCTAAAGCCATTCAATGGCTCCCCACTGTTCTTGGGACAAATATCAAACTCTTTTAACATGTGTTTTACGAGGACTTTGGCAATTTAACTCTTAAGATCTTTTCAGTCTTGTTACTCACTGTTTCCCTGGTCACACTTCACACAAAGACAAATACAGGTCTTTTAATATTCCATGCTTACTTCCTGATCTATCTGCATGATGGTCCTTTTGCCTAAGTGCCTTTGCCGCTGTTTGCTGGTTGAGCTCCTTAGTACTAACTCTCAAATATCCCCTCCTCTGTCTATCCTCCAGAGTTAGGTTATATGTCTTCTTGGCACAGTTCCATCTGCTCCAGACAAGGCACTAATATGTTATTTTAATTGCCTCTTTACTTCTTTATTTCCCCCTAGAGATTACAGACTGCTTGAGTACAAAGGATTACATTGTTCATCACGGTCACCTCAGAACCAACTGGGACCTGGCATCATGTGGGACCTAGGAAATTTTATTGAATGAATAAAGAAACGAAAAGTAAAAAGTCCAGTCTCATCACCATGACTTCCCAACTCTCCATAATCTACCTGACATTACCTAATCACCCTCACCTCACATTATCCTGTCTTCTTCAACATCTGTTCCCTCCCCATCATGGACTCATCTGTCCAATCATTTTTCCTCCTAGAAAGAAAGTTAAAGTTCCCCTTTCCTTCCTTATACCCTCTCCTAAAAGTGGGTGAGAATGTAGGCACTACAATCCATCTCACTTGGACTATATAGTACAACAGGGTAGAGTACTAAAAAGGACTGAAAGATTATACAGATGTAAAGAGAGTTCTTTGAGGCCGTTTTCTTTCCAAGGGAAGGAAAAGTAAGGCAGGACCCCAATCTCCCCGTTTCTGTGCAGCTAGGAAGACAGGCCTGGAAGTGTTTCCCTCTCCCCAAATCATACCCGGGCCTAAAGGCATATTCCTGGCTTCTTACACATTCTTCTGTTTCTTGCTGTCACATTGACTCACAAACCATATTCTTTTTAGGTAATCTTAGAATCCAGGCTCCCAGGGTCTAGCTCACTGGATATGGAGGTATAAAGTTAAAGCCTCAGCTTACAATCAAGGATTAGCTTACTTTGCTTCCTTTGTATGAATTGCTGTCTTGGGGATCTCAAGGGTCAGATATCTCATTTGGGGTAAGAATTAGGTATTTCCCTGCTGGAAAAATACCATCTTTTTGGTATTTTAAGTTGTCACCATTTCAATTTTCTTTTATTTTACATTAATTTTAAATACTATATGTACATGGTATAAAATTCAAAACTCTACAGTGAGACATGTAAGTGTCCCTCTTTCCCAGATTCTGTCTCCTGGAAATTAGCACAAGTATCTGCTAACTGTATTTTACTCTTATAATATCACCTCTCCCTCTCAGAATTGGGCTTATATCACAGGTATTCTGGTGCCAGATAACATGTGGGAAGATGGACAGGTGGCCTAAGATACATTAACACAGGAAGTAAGTCTCCAACTTTGATTTTGGAAGGACTGTAATCTCTTTAACCCTGGAAATGGGTTATAAGGCTGACAGAGCAGATAACCAGGATGCAAGGAGAGTCTGGGAAGTCCCAAGGCAAAAGGCAGATCCATTTATCAGATTAAGGGTATTAGTCCAAAACTTGACCAATCTCACTGATGGACTGACCCTGAATCCCACCGCTTGCTATCAGCCAGCTACTTCTTAAATTCCCCTAGATCAGGAATATGATTGTTTCCAGACCACAGATGAGAGCTAAGATAAGTTTCACAGGCTAGAAAAGGTAGAAGGAAAGGTAAAGCATTACAGAAATGGTCATTTTTGTACTGATATATGGTTACTACAATATTTCCTTTTTCATGTGTGCTCCTTACCTAGCTATTAAACCATGCACAACTTGAGGTTAAGTACCAAGGTTTTCCCCGTGTTTGTATGCAATAATAAATTATAAATTTACTTAAGTTCTGTGTACTAACCATGCTACTGAGCTATGTGAGAATTTTACACATCAAAAGATTTACAGTTCATTAGAAGTTTACTTTAAGAAGTAGAATACTTTCCCAGAAAGGTAGAAGTGTTTCTGAAAACTAAAACAAAATTATTTTTCTGGTATACAACACTGCACCTACAAGTTGTGAAAAGCAATCAGATTACTTGGCACTTAAGCATCAGAATCAAACTGAGCCTCTCATTTTGATCCAAAATCAAACAGTATAATTAAGTGACTGTTAAGAAGAAAACTATCAATTCTAAGAGGTCCAGTATTATTAAAATCTTATTGTTCTTCACAATTTTGCATTATTTTCTGGGATTTTTATGTATATTGTGATTCAATACACTGGAACAGTAGGATATCATATGAACCTCAGTGGAACCAATTAGACCAACACACAAAACTTCCCATGAAGCCTGAACTACTTGTTAGGTGTACTGAATTCTTCCTGAGGAATGTGCACTTTAATGTTTAAGCTATTGGAATTCTACTCAATGAAAGAGACCTGATACTGTAACCCATTGCCTCCCTGACTTCATCTTCTATTACTTTCCCCTCTGGTTCATTCCACTTACAGCCTCAAATAGGTCAGATAGACCTCAAAAAGGGCTGTAAGGCCTTTGCACTATGTGTTCCCTCTTTCTCAGGCACTCTTCCCTCAAATATCGACATGGGTAACTTTCTTCATTCCACTTTGATGGAGCCACCTCCCCTGACCACAGAGCACCTATTATTATATGGCATCTAGCCCTATTTGCATTTATTAATTATTTACATTGTATGGTGTGTGTGTGTGTGTGTGTAACTGAACTGAAAGTGCTGTGAAGGCAAGGACCATGTTTTATCCCCCACTGTCTGTTGAACAAATAGTCATTTGGTACCAACTATGTGCCAATTATTTTAAGGGACACAGTTGTGAAAGAGTTTACATTATAGAGGAGAGTGACGGAGACAGGCGATAAATGAATACACAAGGAAAATAATATCTCAGAAGGTGACCAACACTTTGAAGAAAACAGAACAGGAGAAGGTGATAAAGAGTGACTAAGGGTGGGCAGGTTAATTGAAATTGGATGACCAGGGAAGGACTCTCCAGGAAGTAAAATGGATTTGAGGTAGGACTGAAATGATGGAGGCAGCCATGAGAAGCCATGGTGGCTAAGGACTCCAGCAAGAGGAAACAGAAAGAGCAAAGGAACTAAGGCTGGAAAATTTTTGACATAAAGGGGCATAAAGAAGTCTATCGTATCTGGGGGGTTCTGAATGACAAGGATGAGGTTAAATGGGAAGAGCAGGCAGGGGCAGATGGTACAGAGCAGTGCAAATCGTGCCAAAGCATTAGATTGCTTTGTCTCCTACGTGTGGAACAGATGAAAGGAGAGCAAGAACAGAAGCAGCAGGGAGGTGTTCTCTGGCAGACGGAAGAGATGACAGTGTCTAGGCCCAGGTGTAGATAAACAAGTGGAAGAAATGGTGATATGAATAGAGGTGGGATTTACAAGTCTTGCCGATGGACTAGATATGTACACTGAGGGAAAGAGAGGAGTCAGGGACGACTTGGAGACTTTCGGCTAGACCTGTATGATGGATGAATGCATCTCTCTTTACCGAGGCATATATTTAGCACTTTGGCCCATAATATGTACTCAATAGCTGTGAATACAGCGGTCAACACAGAGGTTCTGGGTGAAATTTTGTTTGATTGAAACAGTTCCTATGATGAAAACCAATATAATTGAAGTGATCAGAGTTGTCCATAGTTTTCAATCTCATCTGGGTGGGTTTGAGGCAATGGCTGTACTATTACAATTTCCCTTGGCAGGGCCCCACAGATGAAATACCAGTGGGGGCAGGTATACACAGAACTGGTTTCTAGTTTGGCTAGGCTAAGGCTAGGATTGAGACTCATAGACTTTGAGAGGTTTGAAGAGTATTCCCTGTGAAGCTGGGGAAGTTTGACTGTGAATGAGTTTTCAGTTGTGAGACCGATGGCTTGATCAAATACAGTAGAGGGTCAGAGCTTGGACAGGGTTTCCAGAGGGGATGTTAGTTAGGTGGGATGGCCTAAGACCGAGAATTCAGAGCTGAGGGCCTTTGGTAGGGGGCTTACCTGGCTAAGGCAGGAGCACCAGCTAGATAGAATAAATTTAGAGTTTCCCTCCAGGACACTGAACCTAGATAGCGGAGATAAGAGAGAAGAGAGGCTGGTGTTGTTTAACAAGGAATTGTAAAAACAAAGAGGGAGCAGAAGTTTGAATTTCATCTAGGAAAAATTACTATGCTTCCCCAAATCATTTAAATCACTTAAATCTTTTCTTTATAAAGTAATCTGAGGTTTTCTGGGCATTGCAAGTTTATAGGAGATTAATCCCTGGCAATTGGATAGGGAGTAGCCAAAGAGTGTGGTAAAATATATACAAGATCCTTTGCTGGGGGTCTTGTAAATCACACAACAGAAACAGTTACCTTCGCTAATTACACTCAAGGCCACGCTTAGGTCTGGCTGAATAAAGTAATGATGGTTTGGAGAGATGATCTGCTTTGCAGAACTGCTGGGATGAAAGGGTGGAGCAGAACCAAGAACAAACAAATGCTTTATCTCCTGACCAACACTGGAACTTTAGGTTGCTCAGACATTGGTAATCTAGAAACTGCTGCCACTCACACTGCCCAGGCAGCTAATAGGAACCAGCAGCAGCCTCACAGCTGTGCAGGATGAAGACCTGCTGGGGCGTCTGCAGTTGAAGGTTATAGATGTCTGCTGATGTGGCCTCTGGGAAAGCTGTAGCTCAAAATCAACAGGATTATGAGGTTTAATTGATTAGTGCTGCTAAAGTGTGTACCATCTAGTTGTAGAGTTTGTAGTCTTAGCCTCATAGAATTGAGTTAATTTCCTCCCAAGGGAGGCATTTTGCAATTTTCTTAAGTGATAGCTCTAACCTAATACTCTCAGTGGTTAAAAATCTTGACTGTTAAAAGTTAATGCTTTTCTAACAAGCTATTCCTGGCATATGCATAATTTGTTTTCTTTTCCATGCATAATCTCAGGTTGATGGTTGAACTGGATGAACCAAAAGAAATGTAAATTTCTTTGGATATGGCTTCTGAGATAATATCAAGCAACAGATAGTATTTTTAAAAACAATAGAATTTTCATTTTCATTGAAAAATGCTATCATTTTCTGGCTGTAAGAGTTCACAGTAGTGAATTAAAATTCTATCACTTACTAGTATGTGACCTTGGGCAAGTTACTTAATTTACCTAAGCCTCAGTTTCCTCACCCATAAAATAGGGATAATAATAGTTGTACTATCAAATGAGATGATGCAGAAATAAGACTTAATGCTTCCTTGGAAGCGAAATATTTTCCACCAATTTTTTATTATTATTAAGTGTCTCAAGAGTTGGTTTTATCCTGCAGTTAAATAATTATACATGTGGGTATTTAATTTGCAGAACCAAGCTTGAGCTTTAAAGCTTGAGCAAAGACAAACATTTTAAATGATTTTTCAACTTATTTTCTATTATCTTTTTATGTCAAATCTGTCTGACAGAAGACCTTCTGAAATGAAGCCATTATTATCCTGACAATTCCAATTACCCAATCTTTTAAAGATCTTAATATGCATATATTTTTCACGGCAATCTGGATTTTTTCAAGGTTATTAATTAGTTAAAAATGGCTTTTTGGTAAGTAGTTCTTTGTCTATGTTTATAAAAGAAAAGGGCACATGCAATGCTGCTGTTTGATTGAAATAACCTGGGTAAAATTCTAATCTTACTGCTAGGGTAGTCTTAAGGAACAATGATACACTTATATTCAACTTTTGTGTTTAACCAGTATTCACTACTATCCTGCTCTGTCCAAAGCCCTAAAAATACGATAATAATTAAGTCACTAAGAAGCAATAGAAAGAGCTGCATCTTCTGTACTGTTTGTCTATACCAGAAGCTGGAGATCTTGAGAGAAAGCAGTTTTAACAAGAGAACTTTATATAAACTATAAAGTAAGGAGAGAATGAATGAATGTGTATTGAGAATACACCGCCAAACTAAAAAAAAAAAAAAATCCATGAAAAACGAAACCAGCATTTAAAGCTAACAATAAAATATTTTTAAAGGCACAAAAATGTGGGTCTTATTTTTGTGTTGAACCCTTAAATTTACGTTAGGGTATACCTCTGACCACACCTAATCAAGACTAAGCCATCCTCTGTCATAAACATTAGGAAACACTGAACAATAGGCTCCCCAGTAACAGGGTAATTAAAAATATTTTAAGTAGAAAAGGAAGCTTTGATTGTGTTTGTCTTTTGGGCCATTGAGCAAATTTATTTTTCCTATTTTTTTTCCAAATACTTAGATGAGGAAAAAAAAAACACAACAAGCAGCATTTAAAACTATAGAATTGTGTATATAAAACTGAGTATTACAATGAAAATATAATTTTGAATAGCATAAAAATTAACATCCACAGTTAATTCCCAAACTTCTGTTTACCTATCAATTATTTCTTTCTTTTCACAAAACATCTTGTTCCTTGTGCTAAATTATTTACTTTATAAATGAGCAATTTTCTCTGTAAAGAAATAGGTGATATACTTAATAACTTTTTGGATTTTGATATATATATGCATCAGAATCATAATCAAAACGTGCTGTTTTATTTATCAAAAAGCAGTAAGCTAATAAGTTAGCCTGCCACAAGCTAACACACTAGCTACTTTCAAGTTAACAAGTTAGCCTGCCACAGTTTTATGGATACTGGAAGAAGACATGAGTCTCCTGAATCAGAGACAAAGGACGATTTATTACTCAGAGCAATAGCTAGAGTATCAATATCTTCACTGATACCCAGAGCTGCAATTCCATAATAAGAGAGGAGTCCTAAATTTAGGGAACTCAGGTCTTTTATAATGAGCAGTAGAAGTACCTGCCCATTGCTCCAGACAGAGGTACTATTTCTATGTTCCAAGACTATAAGCAACCCTATCCTTTCCTCTGGAAGGAGACAGTATCTCTATCTTCCAAGACTTTTCTCATTACAAACATTGTTGAAAAGATGGTTGAGAACAAAAGGCAATCAGTGCTTTGCTTTGCAAGACATGTAGAAATGAAAGAGACTCACGGAGTATTGTCTCTTAATTGTGAGCAGTGATTTCTGGGGGAAGAGTTTGGAGGAACAGAGAATCCTTTCCTGATGACTTTTCTGGTGCTGAGGGAGATAAGACCTCTTTATACTAGGTAGTTGTTGAGAGTTTAGTTTGGGTAAGCTTCCACTGGCACTCCTAGTCTGAGAATAAGAAGGTTCCATGTCTATTCTTCCTTTTTTCCTGTCCCAATCTCTTAATTTCCTAGGACATTTGCCATTTTTGCATCTTGAGCCCTGACTTGGAAATCAATTGCCTTAGGAATAATTTATAATGGCAGTCAGATTCCCTGACTATTCCTCTCACTGCCTCCAATCTCAGTCTCCCCAAAGGCCCTTTAACCCATAATATATCTGATTTATAGAACATTCAGTTTCAACTGCATTGTGAATTGAATAAACTTGGCAGGCTATCTGGAGACCATAACCACCACTTATGGAGTCTCTAGTGTGAGAAAATGTGTTTTATTAGTGAATGTGTTTAACAAATGACTTTATGGGCCATGCCTCTCATTAGATTGCATCTTTGTATTTAATAATCAAATTTTTAGAATGTTATTAGAGGAAGTTTACTTTTGCAGCTGTCTATGAAAATGGCAGTATTTTCGTGGCAGCAAAAAAGTTATCCCAATCCAAAAGTCTAGAAAAAAAGTTGACTTAAAAAACAGGAGATTAAAGTTTAGGATGTATGAGCTAAAATGCTCTGTCAGATTATCAAATTCTCTCCCTAGAGAAATGTGGTGGCCAAAAAAGCAGGAAGCAAAAGAAAAAAACATTTAATGACATTTCATAAAACCCTTCAAAAATGAGGAGTTTATAATATGTCAGGAATTAAAAACAATCAAGGAATGACCTCCCTCTCACTGGAAAAGAACTGTACCTTTGAGAACCTCTCTGAGTATTCCCAGTTTACCTTCAAATTCTCTTGTGTTATGGGGCTCTTGCTATGCAACAGACATTACCATTTGTCATCAAAATGTTCTCTGTGATATTCCACTTTCAAGTTTGCTTTTGTTTAACCTCACTCTGTTAAACCCAGCAATCGAATATTTTCTGATGTGCATTCCCATTTAGAACTTATCAAACTTTTTTTTACCATTTTATCATTTTATGTCAATTTTTACATAATTTTCTTTAGAATTTATGCTCCTTTTTTTTCTGGTTGAAAATGATCCAGTTAGTTATATTTTTTCCATTTGGAAAGACTGAAAGCAGACTAGCAAAGCCAAGTGTAATTTGCCTAAGTTGTAGTGAAAGGGGCAATTGCTATATCTATGCTCTAACAGATTGCTGGCCATTTTTGTTTATCAAAGTGAGGTTTTTCCGCTAACAATGCCACTTTTTTTATGTTTATTCACTTATTTTTGAGAGAAAGAGAGGCAGAAAGACAGAGAATCCCAAGCAGGCCCTGCGCTGTCAGCACAGAGCACAGTAGGGGCTTGAGCTCACAGACCTTGGGATCATGACCTGAGCCTAAATCAAGAAGCAGACATTTAAACAACTGAGCCACCCAGGTGCCCTAACATTGCTACCTTTAATTGTCCTTTACTTTTGCTATTCTCATAGGATCTTATTTCATGTTGATCTGGGGGAAAACACTTTTTGGTCCTTTTGTAATTACAGTTCTCCATCTCTTAATTTATCTATCTTATTGTTGAATTTGTGTCTGGTGTTTCATATTTCTAGAGCACATTCTTGAAATTTTACAAAATACGATTTTAAAATACCAAATTACTAAACCATTCTAGGAAGTAATTTTGAATATTATAGGAAAGTTTACATTAATTAACACCCAAAACTTAAAAATCTAAATTAGTATTACCTCCTTAAATATGAGCTGCCTTAGGAATTTCTACTTTTATTCCATCAATCTTGCTGTTTTTTAAAACAAGTTTTGAAACTCTTCTTGTGGATTTGCCTTTGGAACCGGCTGCTTTGTTTTAATAAGCTCAGTGGAAATAAATCTTCATCCTTTAAGTGTGGACTTCACTTTTTTGATAGAGATCATTGCCAGCCATTGCCTGGTAAATAGGTTAATCATCAGACTGGGAGACTATTTGGGAGAAAAAGTATCTGACTATAAGGAATGAAGGGTGGCATTCTTATCTGACTAAAATGGCTCTGAAGACAACTTCAGAAAGGACTTCTGGAAGGTTTTTGAGCTTTGTCCAGAGCAACTGTTTGCCTGTCTGGCTTCTGTGCAGATCCTTGGTTCAGGCAGTGATAGTGATACATCATATAGGTCCTGGCATGACATTGTCCTGAACTCACCTCATAGGCCATTTTACTCTAAAGTAAATGGGAAGTCATTTGAGGGTTGTGAGCAGATAAGTGCCATGAACTGACATGTTTTAAAAGGATTATTCTGGATGCTGTATTGAGAAGACACTGAAAACAAAAGGGTAGAAAGTGGGGCAAACTATAGGAGTCCAGTTAGGAAGCTACTGCAATAATCCAGGCAAGAAATGATGTTGGCTCAAAGATACAAAGTGGAAGTGGTGACAGGTGGTTGGATTCTCAATATATTTTGAAGATACAGCCAATAGGATTTCCCAATATTGGACTAGGGTGGGTCTCACTAGGAGCTACTTTTCCTCCTAAGGGTTGTTTGGCAATGTCTGTGGACATTTTTGATTGTCATGACTAAACGCATGCTATAGGCTTTGAGTGAAAAGAGGTCAGGGTTGTTGCTATGCATCCTACATTGCACAGGACAGTTTTCCACAAGAATTACCCAAAAAATTACTGAGTCCAAAATGTGAATTGTGCTGAGGTTGAGAATCCCTGCTCTTTTTGCACTTTGAGCATTACCTTGAGAATTCCCCCAGCTATCTGCTTTAGGAGAGTCCACTTCAAGAATTTTGACACTAAGCTAACACAATTGTTCAAATGCCTACAGAAGAGGACAGACTGTAGCAAAATTCATTCTGCCAGTAGACCCAAAGTTTAAATTATGAAGAAACTTCCCCAGTGGGAATGTTCTAGGAATAATGAATAGATCTGTTTAGAGGTGACTTTATGTACCAGTGCATCCAGATGGAAGGCAACTAAAGTCAGGATTTCTACTTAGACACCCAGCATTCAGCCTCTACAGGAGCCACTGAAGTCTACATTTATGAAAGTCTCCTCTGATTGTCCTAGCACAGAGGGAGCAACAAATAGGAGCAAATCTAAGTGGAGCCTGCCCTACCAACTGTCCCAGTTTCACTATGCCAGATGAGGAAATCTGTTGCCCACCACAGCAAGGCAAACACTGGACAGATCCATTGTGAGCATTCATCTAGTTGGGTGTCCTCACTCAGTAGAGATTATCAACTCTGTAATATGTGTCAAATCAGTACAACTTAGAAAGCTACCCTATGAATATAGGCACCCTTTTACTTTAGAAACATTTCATTCGAGAAAAGAATCATCAAGTGTCTTAATCCTAATTCTTGGAAATTGAGCCAATATCAAAGTAATATGGGTGTTTTTATTGGCAATAACACATTAGGAAGGACAAAGCCACAAGATTCCTTCCCTGTCTGTGTAGACAACAAGATTATACAGGTCATCCCTGTTATTCACATACTTATGATTGAAGTTCTCAAACTTATAAAGTTTATAGACAAGCAAAAGTATGCCACAAAAATATTTGATAGGGAACTACCACATATAGAATTTGTTCATATTCTAAAATTTCTTCCTACTTCCTACTAGCTTTTATACTATGTAATACTTTGATATTTTTGCCATTTTCTTTAAAAATTATGACATGTTATGGGGCGCCTGGGTGGCTCAGTCAGTTGAATGTCTGACTTTGGCCCAGGTCATGATCCCCTGCTTCGTGGGTTTGAGCCCCATGTCGGGCTCTGTGCTGATGGCTCAGGGCCTGGAGCCTGCTTCAGATTCTGTGTCTCCCTCGCTCTCTGCCCCTCCTCCACTCTCTCTGTCTTCCAAAAATAAACATTAAAAATTTTTTTCTTAATTATGACATGTTATAATTAGCCATGAAACTGAAAATCTTACCAAAGGTGCAGGCTTTAATGAAGTCCATAAAAGTTAAATTAGAAAACAGCTAAACTACTGAAAAATAGAGATCTGAGGACAAAGTAAATCTCTCAAAAGAGGCCCTGAAGCAGCCTTTGAATATTTTGCAAACAGAACTCTTTGAGCATGCTACAAAAGTCAAGGGAGAAGTGAAGGACGCCCTACTATGCTATTCTACAACTTTGTTAGAAAAAAAATTAACCCCTGAAAAAGACTGACTTATTTTTCATGCATCCTAAGAATTAGCACAATCATATACAGACTCTAACCTAGATTCTGTTAATTAGGAAATAAAATAGGCATACTTTATAGTTTACAGACTAACATCTTAGCTTTTTTCTTCAATGTGAAAATACACAGAAAATTTTCCTCCAAATTCCCTTATTTCCTATCATTCCCACCACTCACATTACAAGCTCAGATCTTAATTAAAACTACAGTTGGCTTCTGTCTGCTTATTAGAGTCTGACATGTACCTTCTACCCAAGACTAGTACAACTTTCTTTTTTGCTCAGTGGTTAAACTGGCTGGATTAGTCACTGCCAGCAGATGGACACTTAACTCCAAAGAGCTACAGGGACACCTGGTCCAAACCTCAAAGTACCTCAAAAAACTCCAGAACCCACTGAAATGTCCCATTAGATTAGGTTAGGACCAAGACCTATTTGAGAAACTTGCAACCTAAACAAATCGATGATCCTCTCAGAAGGCCAGGATACCCTCAGTCTGAAGAAGCCTCCCAAAGTGACAAAATAGCTTATCCAAGTATGTCCCAAGCTTTGGATGATTGTGACTTGATCTATAAATTGGCCAGCTCTCCTGTCACTTTTCAGAGCCAAACAAAACCTAAAGGGGTTCTTCCTCCTTTGAAGTTAACAAATTAGCTTGCTTCCAGAATGGCTTTATTCTAGTTCCCTGACCTGCCCATCATTTCAGGCCCAGCTCCTGCAAACTTCCATTTTACAGATGAGAAAACTCAGGCCTAGAAGGGTTAAGCAATTTTTCAAGCTCACAAACCTAGTAAGTGGCAGAAGCTGAGATTTAAACCATGGCAGCTGGATTCCAGAATCTACTCATGTCACCATTCTGCAACACTGACTCTATTAGCATCGGAATATCTGTCAAAAATAGGAAAGAGGACTAGTGTTCTAGGATTCCCCTATGAGACAGATTTAATAATGACAGTCTTATGGAAAGCTGGAGCACACCAAGAGCAACTGCCTGCAGCACCTACCTGTGAAGATTAATTCAGCCATCTAGAAATCAACACACTTAATCCCTGGAAATTCCTTCCAAAACAAAGGCTGCTAGAAATCTTACGTAAAGAAGAGAACATGAGATGGTATTTAAAGCTAGACTAAAATTCAAGGTGCCTGGGTGGCTCAGTCGGTTAAGCATCTGACTTTGGCTCAGGTCATGATCTCATGGCTCATGGGTCCAAGCCCCACGTCAGGCTCTGACAGCCAGAGCCTGGAGCCTGCTTCGGATTCTGTGTCTCTCTCTCTCTCTGCCTCTCCCCCGCTCATGCTCTGTCCCTCACTGTCTCAAAAATAAATAAAACATTAAAAAAAATTAAAGCTAGACTAAAATTCAAAACAAACAAACAAGACAAACTGATCCTAATTCCCCCTCTAGTACCAAGCATTGGGAACATCATGAAATCATGAATGTCCATCTTAAACACACAGCAACATAAGTAATAATGCTTGGCTACTACCTCTTGGTGGCATTGTGAGTGCAAATCAATGAGTTTTAATTGTCAATATTTTTTGAGATCAACAGAAAAAGGCTGTCACATAATTCCAACATGCATTACCTTTTGCCTACTTTTACCCACTCATGCTATTTCTATACTCATTTGTATTACACTCAAATGTTTCTTGATCCCTGAAGGTCATTGCTTATACTTTGCACTATGTATATTTACATTTACATAAGAAATTTATTCACTATTACTCACTCATCATTAAATTAGTTTTAGCATTGAACTAAAAAGACGTCATAAACTAGCTAATCCATGGAAAACTAGATTGCTTCCTTAAAATCAGATACAACTGCTGTTGTATTATATCGAAGTCCATACCAATTATTTTGTCCTCTGTTATATCATTTTTTAATGTAACAGAATAACCATTATTGTTTTTTATTCTTTTATGTGTTCTCTGATGTTTGTGTGGCTTTATGTGGGTATGAACTTTGGTATTTTATTATGTGTATATAATTTAGTTCAAAGTGACTTTTTTCCTGTGAATACTTTTACTTGTGTCTCATTTTCTCTCTTTCTTTATGGGTATATATTTTTGTTGATAGTACACTAAATATCATTCACAGTCTTCAAAGTGGTTTCATCTAGTCCCATCTCTTCATTTCTATTTAAATATATATAAATATATAAATATATATAAATATATATAATATATAAATATATATAAATTTATAAATATATAAATATATATAAATATATAAATATAAATAAATATATATATAATATATAAATATATAATATATATAAATATATATATAAATATATATAATATATATATATAATATATATTATATATAATATATATAAATATATATATTATATATAATATATATATAAATATATAAATATTATATATTTATAAATATTTATAAATATATAAATATATAAATATAAATAAATATATATATAATATATAAATATATATTATATATATTTATTATATATATTTATATATATAAATATATATAAATATATAATATATATATTAATATATATAAATATATATATTTATGTATGTATGTTAGAAACATAATTATTCTATTCCTTTGAAGTTCTCTTTTAGAGCCTATGTTAATTGTGCAGTCTCAACTGACTACCTAAAACGTTCATATTTTTATCACATATAAGCAAACAATGCCTTTACAAATTAAGATTTCTAAGATTTAGGTTCTCCTTTTGCTGCTGCAAAGCTTCCATTATAATGATGTTTTTCAAAGTGTGGTCCCAGGACCAGTAGCATCAACATCCTCCAGGAATATTTTAGAAAATACAAATGGTCGCCCCCCCCCCCCAACCTCCACCCATACCTCAACCCCCTGCCCATACCTACTGCATCAGCAAATATAGGCCTGGTGTCCAGCAACCTGTGTTTGAATAACTCTCCGTGTGATTCTGATGTTTGAGAACCATTGCATCATACGGATTATTTTTAAGGTCCTTGAGAGCATGAATAACGTCTTGTCATCTTTCTATCACTCCCGTGAGTATTCAGTACTATACCTGGCATGCATTAGGTACTCAGTAAATATTGCTTATATAAATGAATCCATTTATTAGTCGGTCATAGCTAGGGTTAGTTTGGCATTGTCTTCTCCTGACTTCTCTCTTCTTCACATTTGTCATCCACAAAATGGAGGTAATATTATGAAGAGGCTTGAGTGTGGACTGAACATGACTCTCACCGGGCTCTGTCACTGTTTTGTCAGCACAATGCTGTCATAGTGCCCAGTGTTACTTTTAAGTTCTCCACCATCAGTGGTTTCTCAGGATGCTGGGAAGCAACTTGCATACCAAGCAGGAAGAGCACAAAGAAACTGCAGGAAATGGAGCTGTGCAGGGCACTGCATTGCACTTATATCGTCACAGCATCTTATTTCCCTCCCTAAGGTAAAAGGGGAAGTTTGTCATCAAATAAGCATTCAGCAGTTTCTGCCACATTGTACCCATAATATAAAGCCAGGAAGATGAACCATGATATCTGAAACTGTAGGTATAATTCCATGCTCCAGAAGTAGTATTTGCCTGACTTGAGAATTATGTAAGGAAAATAGTTCTTGATTGTTTTTTTTTTCTCAAAGAGCTTCTTTGTAAAGCTATGAAAAAATACAGTATTTTTATTTCTGTATTTCATGAAATATTCACAGATAATGACAGTTTTGCTGAAATTATGTAGCCAGCCATTCCTAACCTGGTGCCGTTATAATTAATGTTTATTTGAAAATCCTCAGAGAAGGACAGAAGATACGTCTCCAGTTTTGTAATGATCAGAGGTTATTCTCCTGGCTGCTCTTCCAAACACCTGGGCTAACACCTATGTAAATCAGTTAATGCTAATGTGTGCATATTAATGAAGGTCAATTACCTTTACCATTCCCATAGCTAATTTTTTTAAAAACTAATTTCCTCCTTTTGACAGTATTATTACCAACAAATTCTTATCCTTGCAGATCCAAACATAACACTATAGAAACTTCCTCCATTATGCTTCTAATCCCTCATCTGTCTTATTTTAAGATACTCTCAATTGCTATTTAAGGTAGTTTGATCTGATATGATGTGAAAAGTCTGCTATAGCACAAACAACCTGGATTGTTCTGGGTTTCTTTTTTCCTCCAGAAAACCTGGGTTTCAATCCTTTAGCTACTATTAAAGGCAATCATTTTTGCTTGAAGTATAATTTCCACATCCATAAAGAAAAGATGATGGCTTGGTGAAAGCCAAATTTAAGAAGTCAGTTGCTATGGCTGCGATCAAAAAACAAAAACAAAAACAAAAAATCAGAGCAACAACCAGAAAATAACAAGTGTTGGCAAGGCTGTGGAAAAACTGAAACCCTTGTCCACTGTTAGTAGGAATGTAAAATGGTACAAACACTATGGAAAAGAGAATGGTGTTTCTTCAAAACCTTAGAACCAGAACTACCATATGATTCAGTAATCCCACATCTGGATATATTCCCAAAAGAATTAAAAACAGCATCTTGAAGAGATATTTGTCCAGCCACATTCATAACAGCATTATTCACAATAGTCAAATGGTCAGTAATTGGTAGATGAATGGATAAACAAAATGTGATACATACATACAGTGGAATATTATTCAGACTTTAAAAGAAAGTAAATTCCAACAAACATTACATATAGGTAGACCTTGAGAACATTATGCTAGGTGAAATAAGCCAGTCACAAAAAATATAAATATGGTATGATTTCACTTAAATGAGGTATCAAGAGCAATCAAACTCAGAAACAGAAAGTGGAATGAATAGTTGTTGCCAGGTCCAAGGGTCGGGGTTGGGGCGGGGGGGGGTGGTGGCGAGAATTGGAGAGTTATTGTTTAATGGGTATAGAATTTCAGTTTTGCAAGATAAAAATGTTCTGGAGATTGGTTGCACAACAATATGGATAAACTTAACACTAGTGAACTGTACACTTAAAAATAGGTAAGAAATTAAAACAAAAAGGTACCACTGCACACCTATTAGAATGGGCAAAATCCAGAACACCGATTTGTCACACCACATGCTGGCGAGGATGTGGAACAGCAGTGGGGTAGTGCTCATTCACTGCTAATGGGAACACAAGTAGTACAGTCACTTTGGAAGACGGTTCAGTGGTTTCTTACAAAACGGAAACACATACTCTTACCATACAATCTGGCAATTGATCTCTTTGGTATTACCCAAAGGAATCAAAAACTTACGTCCACACAAAAACCTGTATGCGGATGTCTATAGAAGCTTTCTTCACAATTGCCCAAACCCAAAATTAACCAAGATATCCTAAACTGTGGTACATCCAATCAATAGAATATTATACCGCATTAAAAAGAAATGAGCCACCAAGCCATAAAAAGAGACGGAGGAAGCTTAAGTGCATGTTAGTTAGAAGCCAAACTGAAAAGCTACTTACTATATGATTCCAAATACATAACATTCTGAAAAGGCAAAACCATTGGAGATGGTAAAAAGATCAGTGGTTGTCAGGGGCCAGGGAGGAATAGATGAATAGGAGAAACATAGAAGACTTTTTAGGGCAATGAAACTATTCTGTGTGATATTAGAACGGTGGAAATTCATCATTATAAATGACATAATAAATTAAAACGTACAACACCAAGAGTGAACCATAATGTGAACTATGGACTTTGGGTGACGAGGGTATGTCAATTGTGGTTCATCATTGTAACAAACGTACCCCTCTGGCGGTGTCAATAATGGGAAAGTCTATCCACCTGTGAGGGCAGGGGTATATGGGATCTCCCTGTACCTTCTTCCTAATTTTGCTGTGAATTTAAAATTCCTCCAAAAGATGAAGTCTTTAAACTAAAGAAGAAAAGTTAAGATAAATTTTATGTTATGTGTATTTTGTCACAATTAAAAATAAAAATATAAATCAGCTGCTTTATAAAACTTACCTCGTTGAAAGGATTCTGTATCAATTTGCTATGGGATTATTATTATTATTATCCTTCAGTGTTCTAATCCTCCTAAAAATGTAACAATAAAGGCTTCATATAAGTTTGTATCTATGTATAGTAGTTCATTTACATGGAAAATGCACTGCAGCATTAGATACGTTACAAATCTGCTTTCATTCCAATTGACCCCCAGACTCTACACTGGAGACCTGAGTGCGTGGAGTAACTCTGTGAAAAAGAACTTGTCTCCAGTAGCAGAGGAGGGCTCTTTCTCTACTCTGCTAGTCGTTTTTTCCTGCCAGGCCAAGGGAGTACACGGTACACAGTACTCGGCCCTGAAAACCCCTGAGAAAAGGAGGAGAGGGCACTTGGAGGAAGCAGGCCCCACAACCATGTTGACAGATTATTTGCCACAGTCTTCTTCCTCATCTCCTCCCTTGGCTTCTTACAATCCCCTTCCTTTTCCCCAAAATCTTGACTGAAAGCTTTGTGAATATATAAACCAGGATAAGGAAGTGGCTTTTTCTCAAGGCCCCGAAGGCTACTACTGTGACAGTTCAGCTGTTCTCGGGAGAATTCAACAAACAGCCAGCTAGAAGTAGTTTTTCTGCTGTTTTTTTTCTTTTCCTTTTTTGCCCTCCTGGTCATAAAGGAAAAAGCAAAGTAGTAAATCAGGCTGGGTCTCTTTCTTTCACAGGTGGGCGAAATCGTAAAGGAGATCAAATTTATCCTCTGTTGCGCCAGTTACCACGACCCATCACCACAGCTGCTGGCACTTTCTCTGTGTTGGCCCCATTTTCAGAGAGGCTCTCCACCCACGAGGCCAGCCTCTCCTCACTGCTCCATGTAGTCTGAATACAAACTCCAGGTTCCGAACCTTTGCCACCTCCATCTCTCCTCCCTCTGCCCCAGAAATCAAAACGTCCTCTGTACTGCATCTCTCAGACTGATGACAAGCCAGCTAAACTGCCATACTGGTTTACACTAGGTGTTGATTGTGGACGATGACTTATCTCCAGAATAATTTCCATTTTAGAGCATCATTCAATGCCCAAACATGAGGTATTCGTAAACCTAACATGAGGCTCCCAGGCACTGTATTATATCTGCCAAATTAAGGGACCAGGCAGCCTTTCTAGTGCCTTTCAAATCATGTCAAGTGATTAGCAGCCTGCTCTGCTATGTGAAGAGCCATCTTTGCTCTTTAAACTTTGCTTATGCAGTTGTTCATTTAATAACCAGTCCCTAAGTCTGTGCTGCTACAGGTGCTGACAAGAGTTCTTCAAGCATTTCCTTGGCAGCCCTACATGCAGCCTTTTACTTAAATGCCCATAAAGACACAGAAAGAAGAAAGAAACTTATGACTACACTAATATTAAGATGGAAGCCAGCCTAACTCTCGTACGTGGGGAAGAGCAATATTAATTCTAAAGCAGAGTGAGATTGGTAGAAACACCTTCTCAGAGAGAAGCACATAGCATTTCCCTCTTCCAATCCATGAAAAAGATGTCCCAAGACAAAGGAGGGGAAATAATAAATAGTGCATTGCTTTTGAGGCATGGATCCTAACATAGAGTTTAGAGCACAGTCAAGATTTTACACAAGTCATTATGATTCACGATAAAAAGTGTTTTCACACTTAATGTTGCTTTTCTCCCCACATGGGTCTGGTTCTTCAGGCTTCTGCATACACAGCATTCGTGTATCTCTGGGTTTAAAATATAGTGCTGTATTCGAACAGGCTTTAATTTCTCCATTTTTATATTATACTTTTTAGTTACTCCTTTAAGTAAAATGATAATAAATTCAACATATTATTGCAAAATTTGCATAGATAATTGCCTCATTTATGCATTCTCTTTTTTGATTTCACAGCATTTCACAGCTGACTCACATCGAGTTTAAAGCATGTGAACGCTCCCAGAGCTTAGAGTTATTTTCCAATATTACCACTAAATATTCTACTTCCGTAACTGATTTTCATTGGTTTCTGCCAGTCCTAGATTTTTAAAATAGTATCTGAAGTGTAGAGCAGTTGTATAATCAATAAAATTCAAGTAAATTTGTTTTTCAAATGGAGAGCACCTAAAAAGTGTGGTATAAGTAAAAAACAAAAGCTGACCTCTGTTCTCAAGCAAATTCCACATTCAAAAAAAAACTGTCTTTATCTGGAAGCATTTGAATCAAATTAACAATTACTGGAGACGACAGTAAAATGACATGAAAATTACCTGAATTATTCCATCTGGAGAAAAGAAAACAGAAGACAGTCATAATTTTAAGATATAAAAGATTATGTTTAAATGTATACCCAATAGCAAACTTGTTCAAAAATGTATCCTCATTTATAGATGAAGAAACAGAAGTGTTCATCATTGATCCATGCAAGGAAAGGAATAGAAAGCTTTCTGAATTTGAGGGGGTTTTTTGTTTGTTCATTTTAGGTCTTGGCTCCAACCAGTATTCCACTTCTCCATTTCAAATATATCCCCAAATAAAAAGAATGCAAAAAGTAAGGACATGAACAGAGACCTCAGGTTAAAATGACAAAAGAATAAAACAGAACATATAAATGAGTAATTCAAGCATAGCTGTATTTTCAAGGAAAAAAAATTGTAGAAAATAAATCATCATATGACTACAAAGAACTAAACGTTCAGCAGCTAATTCTAATACTATGGAAAAATTTATTTTTTACAGCACTATGTCTTTTATTAAACATTATGTGCCATGGCCCAGATGTAAATCTGACCTACCTTTGTTGCACAAGATAGCCCAAGAGAATGCTAGAAAAGCTAAATATCAGGATTATGCAGAGCCAAAATTAGCTGAGCATGGATAAAAGTATAAAAAGAAATACCCCCAATTGCTAACAGTGGTTGCCACTACAGGATGGAATTCGAGATGGGGAAAGATTAGAATTTTAAATTTTATATCATGCATTTTCTGCTTAAATACATTTAATTGCTTATAATGGTTATATGTTACTTTTATAATTTAAAAATTAATTATTAAGACTTTTGGCCAGATGTCAAATAATGCTGCTTGTCAGTTAAAGCAATTTCTGACCTAGAGAAACAGCACTTCCTAATGACCCACAAATTCCAATCCCTGACTCCTACCGCTACCCTCTCTCCCTTCAGTTGGACACACGCAGCCCCCACAGAAAAGTCTCAGAACTATTGCCAAGCAGTCTATGGAAGAGTGTAGAAAAGGAAGAGTTGCAGGTAGGTGGATTTTTTAGACAAGCCGTGTATTCGAAGTAAGGGAAAAAGCTGTGGGAACTATAACCAGATCCTGAATCCAGATTCCCAAACAGAATTTCTGGCTTAAATGTTATCCCATATGCCCCAAGGTTTTCCTGGTTTGCTTGGGTTTTTGCACTTCAGTTTTACACCCCATAGAATTTTACCAAAAACATCGTCTTTTTGTTTTGCATCTTTAAAATACAGAGGCCTCTTGAAAGAGAAAAATGCTACCCCCTATGCTATTAGCAGATACTATATTATTAGTAGTAAATGTTAGCTTAATTTTACGACCTCAAAACAGCCAGCTGAAGTTAGCCTTGCTGAGTGGAGAACAGGCATGTGGTTTGTAAGCATATTGGCTATGGGAGACCTGGATATCGAATGGAAGAGGACTGGGGACAGCAGACAGCATGTAATTCTGGGAACCACAAAAGAGCCCCTGAAGTCATAAAGGAAGACGGGTCTTAAAGGAAGGTGGTAGATACCAAAATACTGTGGGCTACTTAAAAAAGCACCCAGGGAGAAAAAATAAACTCGTTTTTCTCCTTTTACCTGGTTCTCCTCTGTCCTCTCCTTCCCTCTTTACTTCAAATACTAAACAAGTATTAGTATCACAGGTGAGTTACATATAATGGCCCAAATAAATATTGGGAGAAGCTCTCTCCTCCATCCCTCCACCCCCAATGTCTCCCCACCACTTCCCACAGCCTAAATACTCAATCGTTTGTCCACTGTCCAGGACAAGATTTGCAAAACAGCTTATTGAAGCCTGTCAATCAGAAGCACATTTGTCAACGCTATTTCTCTGGACTGAATGTTTGTGTACCCCCCAAATTCATGTTGAAATCTAATCTTCATTGTGATTTTATTTGGAGGTGGGGACTTTGGGAGGCAGTTAGGTCATAGGGATGGAGCCCTCATGAAAAGAACTAGTGTCCTAAAAAAAGGGACCCCGGAGAGGTCCTTGCGCCTTTCCCCCACCGAGTTTACAGAGAGAAGACAACTGTGTATGAACTAGGAAGCAGGCCCTCACCAGACACCAAATCTTACACCTTGATCCTTGGATACTCCAGCCTCCGGAACTGTAAGAAATAAATTTCTGTTGTTGTAAGCCATCCAGCTTACAGTATTTTGTTACAGCAGCTGGAACAGACCAAGACAGGTATGAAATCTGCATTGGGGAGAAGGAAATTACACCCCAGAGAGGCACACCTGACCAATAATACATAGCTGATTCTTTCGCCAAGATGGAAATGAAAGCCCAGGTGAAGAGCTGAATTGCCAGGGAACACCAGGGGTCGAGTGGGGGACTGGAAGAGAGAAGAGACTGGGGAGGAAAGAGGGGCACTGAGGTGGGGAAGGAAATGTTATCAAGTCTCTCTTGTATCCTGTACAATCTGAGTTCCCTCCCCAATTCCCTTCTAAATCCTCAGGAAAATATCCACTCCTCGTAATTGGAATTAACCCCCTTTTTGCAGGTAAATTAACAGAGTTGAGTGAGGTAAATGTAGAGCAAAATAAAGGCTTCTTCTCAGGACCCTATTTACATGTATAAAAGTAGGTATGCTTTTGACAAAATAAAAATTGTTTTGATAGAGTGGTGACAATCTATTTTTTTTTCATTTCCACTGTTATTATCATGCTGTTATATAATACATACATATTTTGTTTCCAAGAAAGGACTTTAAGTTCAAGAATGTACATACCAGAGTGGGGAAGTTCCTGTAAATTCCCCTTTCCAGCCTGGCCGGAGTCACATTGCCTCTGCCATAGACTCATTATGCCTCCCTGCAGGTTTTAGAGCTCTTCAGAATGCAAACCCCACACAGAATCAGGGCTTCAGAGATGAGCCTTCTGTGCATCCTGAAGACAAAGCGAGCCTGCCAGTAGCAGAGAAGGCTGTGCCATGGCTACAAAATTCAAGCAGCACAGCCAGTGGTAGAAAACTCACTATACAGGCCATCAATAATGGTTGACAAAGCTAGCTAAATGAAGCAGTGACATTTACGAGCAGTGTTTCTTGGTTTTCCAGCATGGTTTCTCAGTTCAGGGCTTCTAATACTTTTAAAGAGGACTATGAAGATAAGTGAGATAGCATATAAATTGAGCCCTCTGAAAAGCCCTCAATTCAATGCCATGTATCCTAGGGTTAGCTAGGAAATATGTACTAAAAGCAGGGGGGCCTATATAAATTCAGCATTTAAAAATAGATTTCGAGTATCATTAAACAATTTTTAAAAGTTTGTTTATTTTTGGCAGAGACAGAGAAAGAGTGTGTGCCTGTAAGTAGGGGAGGGCCAGAGAGAGAAAGAGAGAATCTGAAGCAGGCTCCTTGCTGTCAGCACAGGGCCCAATGCGGGGCTCAAACCCACGAACCGTAAGATAATGACCTGAGCCTAAGTCAGACGCTTAACCACTGAGCCACCCAGGCACCCCTCATTAAACATTTTTTTTTCAACGTTTTATTTTATTTTTGGACAGAGAGAGACAGAGCATGAACGAGGGAGGGGCAGAGAGAGAGGGAGACACAGAATCGGAAACAGGCTCCAGGCTCTGAGCCATCAGCCCAGAGCCCGACGCGGGGCTTGAACTCACGGACGGTGAGATCGTGACCTGGCTGAAGTCGGACGCTTAACCGACTGCGCCACCCAGGCACCCGTCATTAAACAATTTTGATCACCAATTTGCACTTACTTCACTCATGATTTCCCAGCTACTTCACTTCTTTCTTCCTTTCAGTATCAATGCATTAAAACAACACAAACATCCTGCTGAAGCAAAAGTTAAAACATTCTTACGGGCAAGTGTTATTTCATGAAAACAAAATACAAAGGATCTGGGAAAAACAAAGTTTATATAGCTTCTTTTGGGTACACATTGGTTTCTCTTGTAGCCTTTCTGAACCTAACCTCAATTTTTCTTTCATAGTTTAATTAACACTATTATTTGGAAACTTCACTGTCCATCTAGCTTCTTTAGGTGGTGGGGATGATAACTTGAGTCTCCTAATGGACCAACGATAAAAACATTTGGAGATCACAGGAGTTGTAGAGTAATTGTTAACCCAGAGCCAGATTGCCCAGATTCAGACCCCAGCTCTTCCCCTCATTCCCTGTGTGACTGTGGACAAGTTACTTCACCTCTCTGTGTCTTAGTTTCCTCATTTATAAGGTCAGGATAATAAACACCTGCTTTATAGAGTTGGATAAATTGAGTAAATGCACTCAAAATGCTTAGGACATTGCCTGACATATAGGAAGCCCTCAGTAAATTTGACTGTTAATATTGAAAGGATCAAATGAACTTTTGTGGCATGTTAGGATCCCTAGTAGCCTGGTTTATTTGAGGTTGTCATTGGAAGGTAGGAGATCAGGCTGCAGAAAAGAACTGCCTTCACTTTCTTGATCCTTGGAGGACAGTTCAGCTTATAAATGGAAAAATATAGAGGTTTTTCAAAAATAATAATGACTTTATAATAATAATGCACAAAAGTTATAATTTACTGATGAGTCAATAAGATTAAATTATCAGTGAACTCTAGAGGAAAGAAAAGGAACAGAAACTTCATTCTCTACTAACCATGTGGATTTTAGTGCTAGAATGACTTTTTACTTGTTTGCATAACTATAGCAAGGGTATAAACTTTAAAAGATTTCTGGTCTTGCATAACTTTTGGTTCAACCACAGTTAAAGGAAACAAACAGAAATACATGAGGATACATGATTACAAACTGCAATGAGAAAATATCTATTTGTATTTCAACGAGAAAAGAATAACTTTTAACACTAGAAAAATCACTCATCGTACCTGAAAGTTGAATATCCTACATAAGTGAGATAGAACCGCACACCTGCAGGTAAGACAGAGTGGGCCAGAGAAGCTGATATTATACAATTACATAAAACGACACTTGGCAAACAGAGGAAAGCAAAGAATGACTGCAAATGTTCCCTGGCTGATAATTTGATACTGCAGTAGGAGTTAAATACAATTAAAGAGGAAAATTGGGAGGCATGTGAGGAGTTCCTGAAATAGAGCTATGGGTCAGGAATATGAAGTTGCTTTTTAAAAGCATCAGAAATTTTCCAAACAAGCTGGATTCCCAAGTATTGCTTAATAACAACTTTGGATGCACTCATACCAGTACTTTAGCAAAGAGGACTCATCTCTTCAGCTTCAAGCTTTCTTGCTGTCTCCGAACAAACACAATGGACTTCTGAAGGGGATGACAAAACCAAAATGAATGGGAAAATTATAGAGGTTAAGAAATCTTGTGATGTTCATAGGACTATGTTTCAGGCTCTTTGATTTTCCCAGGGCTACTCAATCTTTAGCCCATGTCTCTCACCCTAAGGGAAAGGAAAACAACAATCCTTCATTGAAGAACTCCTATGCAGGCCCAGTCAAGGAAGGGCAAGGATCTGCTTACAACAGGTGACTACCAATTCAGTATGTCTCCAACCCTCATGAGAATTTTGCCTTTGGGAACCTTTCCTTGCAAGGAATTGCTATTTCCAATTGATCACCAGTTTGAAATACATTATATATAATTGCAATATTTATTATTTATTTTTTAAAAATGATGAAAAAGCTGGATGTAGTCAAGTTCAAATAGTCTAAACTATGCTCCCAAACTTCAAGTTGACTTGAATTAAATGATGCCTATGGAGTTTGAAATAGGAAGTACAAGTGCAGTATTAGAGTGGATTTTAGTTAAAATATCTCAATGAAATCTAAAAGTCAAATGTAAGCAAAATAACAAAACATCTAAATACTAGAGTAGTTTTCTCTTTAGTGTAATACCATGTTGATGTTTTAAATCTACATAGTATCTTTAGGTTTGTGAACTATTCATCAACACTCTGTTCTCTATAATGTTTTGCCTATTTTAACTTAAATTTATAAATGTAGTATTTTAGATTTAAAATTTTCCCACTGTCACATTTTTGCAATTCTTTTAATCTGTCATTGAAGTTGAGGAAACTTCAAAAATATTTTCACACCGATTGACACCTGGGAAGATGGCAGTGTAGGAGGACACTGGACTCACCTCGTCCTGTTGATTGCTTAGATTCCACCCACATCAGCCTAAATAACTCAGAAAACCACCGGAAGACTAGCAGAACAGACTCCCCTGAGCCAAGCATAGACAAGAGGCCAACGGAATAGGGTAGGAAGGGAGGAGAGGTGGTGCATGCTACAGGGACTGGTAGGAGGGAGCTGGGGCGGTGGAGGGGCAGCAAAAGCGGAGGGGCTGGATTATGTGAGTTATGACAGCCAGCAGGACTTAATATCTGGAATGGTAAAAGTCAACAGCTCTGCTCTCGGAGAGCAAGGAGGGCGAGAGGACACCAGGAGATAGTCGTTGAGCCCGGGAAGACAGAGCTCAGCTCGGTGGGGGTACAAAGGCATTGGCCAGCACCATTTCCCTCTCCCATCCCCCAGCCAAAATTTAAAAAGGGAACCAATTCCCGTCACTGAACTTGCTTGCATGGTGCAAATGCCCAACACTGTGCTTCTGTGGATCCATCCCTACAGGAGGGAGCCTGCCTCCCTCCTGGTGCTGCAGGGCCCCTCCCTCGGGGGACCACCTACAGCAAAGAGCTAAGCCTACCCCTCCTGCCCCTGTGCACCTTGCAGATCCACCCTGGCTGATACGCCAGATTCCATCGAAGCAGCACTACAAGCCTGGCAGTGTGCAAGCAGCCCAGACAGGGGCCACACCACTCCACAGTGAGTCCTGCCCCTGAGAGAGGGGAAGATAAGGTACACACCAGTCTGACTGTAGCCCCAGCAGTGGGCTGGAGGCAGACATCGGGTCTGACTGCAGACTCGCCCACCAACACAAGTTACTCTAGACAGCACAGGGGAAATGCCCTGCAGTTTAGAGCCACCGGAGGGACTACCCAAAATGATGAAATAGAAGAATTCTCCTCAAAAGAAACTCCAGGAAATAGCGACAGCTAACAAATTGATCAAAAATGATTTAAGCAATATACCAGAACAAGAATATGGAATAGTCATAAAATTATTTGCTGGGCTTGAAAAAAAGCATAGAGGACAGCAGAGAATCTATTACTACAGAGATCAAAAGACTAAGAAATAGTCATGAGGAGCTTAAAAAATGATATAAATGAGGTACAAAATAAAATGGAGGTGACCACAGCAAGGATTGAAGAGGCAGAGGAGAGAATAGGTGAATTAGAAGATAAAATTATGGAAAAAGGAAGCTGAGAAAAAGAGAGATAAAAAAAATCCAGGAGTATTAGGGGAGAATTAGAGAACTAAGTGACATAATCAAATGGAACAACATCCATATCATAGGAATTCCAGAAGAAGAGAGGGAGAAAGGGGTTGAAGGTGTACTTGAACAAATCATAGCTGAGAACTTCTCTGATCTGGGGAAGGAAAAAGGCATTGAAATCCAAGAGGCATAGAGAACTCCCTTCAGACATAATTGAATTGATCTTCTGCAGGACATATCATAGTGAAACTGGCAAAATACAAGGATGAAGAGAAAATTCTGAAAGCAGCAAGGGATAAACAGCCTATAACTTACAAAGGTAGATATATAAGAGTAGTGGAAGACCTATCTACTGAAACTTGGCAGGCCAGAAAAGAATGGCAGAAAATCTTCAATGTGAAGAACAGAAAAAATATGCAGCCAAGAATCCTTTATCCAGCAAGTCTGTCATTCAGAATAGAAGGAGAGATAGAGGTCTTCCCAAACAAACAAAAACTGAAGGAATTCATCACAACTAAACCACCCCTACAAGAGACCCTAATGGGGATTTTGTGAGGGAAATGTTGCAAGGACCACAAAGTACCAGAGACATCACTACAAGCATGAAACCTACAGACACCACAATGACTCTAAACCCAATAATAACGCTGAATTTAAATGGACTAAATGCAACAACCAAAAGACATAGGGTATCAGAATGGATAAAAAAAACAAGACCCATCTATTTTCTGTCTACAAGAGGCTCATTTTAGACCTGAGGACACCTTCAGATTGAAAGTGAGGGGATGGAGAACTATCATGCTACTGGATGTCAAAACAAAGCTGGAGTAGCCATACTTATATCAGACAAACTAGACTTTAAATTAAAGGCTGTAACAAGAGATGAAGAAGGGCATTATATAATAATTACATGGTCTATCCATCAGGAAGAGCTAACAATTATAAATGTCTATGTGCTGAATATGGGAGCCCCCAAATATATAAAACAATTAATCACAAACATAAGCAAACTTATTGATAACAATGTGGTAATTGCAGGGGACTTTAATACCCCACTTACAACAATGGATAGATCATCTAGACACAGGATCAATAAAGAAACAAGGGCCCTAATGATACATTGGATCAGATGGACTTGACAGATATATTTAGAATTCTGCATCCCAATGCAACAGAATATACTTTCTTCTCAAGTGAACACGGAACATTCTCCAAGATAGATCACACACTGGGTCACAAAACAGCCCTTCATAAGTATAAAAGAATGCAGATCATACCATGCACACTTTCAGACCACAGTGCTCTGAAACTTGAAATCAACCACAGGAAAACGTCTGGAAAACCTCCAAAAGCATGGAGGTTAAAGAACACCCTACTAAAGAATGAATGGGTCAACCAGGCAATTAGAGAATAAATTTAAAAATATATGGAAACAAATGAAAATGAAAATACAACAATCCAAACGCTTTGGATGCAGTGAAGGCAGTCCTGAGAGGAAAATACATTGCAATCCAGGCCTATCTCAAGAAACAAGAAAAATCCCCAATACAAAATCTAACAGCATACCTAAAGGAAATAGAAGCAAAACAGCAAAGACACCCCAAACCCCGCAGAAGAAGAGAAATAATAAAGATCAGAGCAGAAATAAACAATAAAGAATCTAAAAAAAAACTGTAGAGCAGATCAACGAAACCAAGAGTTGGGTTTTTGAAAAAATAAACAAAACTGATAAACCTCTAGCCAGGCTTCTCAAAAAGAAAAGGGAGATGACCCAAATAGATAAAATCATGAATGAAAATGGAATTATTGCAACCAATCCCTCAGAAATACAAGCAATTATCAGGGAATGCTATGAAAAATTATATGCCAACAAACTGGACAACCTAGAAGAAATGGACAAATTCCTAAGCACCCACACACTTCCCAAACTCAAACAGGAAGAAATAGAAAACATGAACAGACCCATAACCAGCGAAGAAATTGAATCATTTATCAAAAACCTCCCAACAAATAAGAGTCCAGGACCAGATGGTTTCCCTGGTGAATTGTACCAGACATTTAAAGCAGAGATAATACCTATCCTTCTCAAGCTGTTCCTGAAAATAGAAAGGAAAAGAAAACTCCCAGACTCATTCTATGAAGCCACCATTACATTGATTCTCAAACCAGACAGAGACCCAGCAAAAAAAGAGAACTACAGGCCAATATCCCTGATGAATATGGATGCAAAAGTTCTCAATAAGATACAAGCAATTCAAATTCAACAGCATATAAAAAGAATTACACAACATGATCAAGTGGGATTCATTCCTGGGCTGAAGGGCTGGTTCAACATTTGCAAATCAATCAATGTGATACATCATATTACTAAAAGAAAAGAACCATATGATCCTGTCAATTGATACAGAAAAAACATTTGACAAAATTCAGCATCCTTTCTTAATAAAAACCCTCAAGAGAGTCGGGATAGAAGGAACATACTTAAACATCATAAAAGCCATTTATGAAAAGCCTACAGCTAGTATCATCCTCAATGGGGAAAAACTGATCAGGAACAGGACAGGGATGTTCACTCTTACTGCTGTTGTTTATCATAGTGTTGGAAGTTCTAGCGTCAGCAATCAGACAACAAAAGGAAATCAAACACATCAAAATTGGTAAAGATGAAGTCAAGCTTTCACTTTTTGCAGATGACATGATACTATACATGGAAAAGCCAATAGACTCCACCAAAAGTCTGCTAGAACTGCTACATGAATTCAGCAAAGCTGCAGGATATAAAATTAATGTACAGAAATCAGTTGCATTCTTATACACTAATAATGAAGCAACACAAAGACAAATAAAGAAACTGATCCCATTCACAATTGCACCAAGAAGCATAAAATACCTAGGAATAAACCTAACCAAAGATGAAAAAGAACTGTACGCTGAAAACTATAGAAAGCTTATGAAGGAAATTGAAGAAGATACAAAGAAATGGAAAAACATTCCGTGCTCATGGATTGAAAGAATAAATATTGTTAAAATGTCAATACGACCCAAAGCTATCTACACATTCAATGCAATCCCAATCAAAATTGCACCAGCATTCTTCTCGAAGCTAGAACAAGCAATCCTAAAATCTGTACGGAACCACAAAAGACCCCAAATAGCCAAAGTAATTTTGAAAAAGAAGACCAAAGCTGGAGGCATCACAATTCCAGACTTTAGCCTCTCCTACAAAGCTGTAATCATCAAAGCTGTCATCATCAAGACAACATAGTATTGGCACAAAAATAGACTCATAGACCAATGGAAAGGAGACTCCAGAATTGGACCCACAAAAGTATGGCCAACTAATCTTTGACAAAGCAGGAAAGAATATCCAGTGGAAAAAAGACAGTCTCTAACAAATGGTGCTGGGAGAACTGGACAGCAACATGCAGAAGGATGAAACTAGACCACTTTCTTACACCACTCACAAAAATAAACTCAAAATGGATAAAGGACTTGAATGTGAGCCAGGAAACCATCAAAACCCTAGAGGAGAAAGCGGGGAAAAAAACCTCTCTGACCTCAGCCACAGCAATTTCTTACTTGACACATCTCCAAAGGCAAGGGAATTAAAAGCAATAAGGAATTACGGAAAGAGCCTGAATGTCCATCAACTGATGAATGGATAAAGAAATTGTGGTTTATATACACAATGGAATACTACGTGGCAATGAGAAAGAATGAAATATAGCCTTTTGTAGCAACGTGGATGGAACTGGAGAGTGTTATGCTAAGTGAAATAAGTCATACAGAGAAAGACAGATACCATATGTTTTCACTCTTATGTGGATCCTGAGAAAATTAACAGAAGACCATGCGGGAGGGAAAGGAAAAGAAAAAGTTAGAGAGGGAGGGAGCCAAATCATAAGAGACTCTTAAAAACTGAGAACAATCTGAGGGTTGATGGGGGGTGGAAGGGAGGGGAAACTGGGTGATGGGCATTGAGGAGGGCACCTGTTGGGATGAACACTGGGTGTTGTATAGAAACCAGTTTGACAATAAATTTCATAAAAAAAATTTTCACATCTTGAATGGTAGTATTGCTCTTATTAATAAAGGGTCTTTAATATAATTGATAACAGAATTATATTTTTGAGGACCCAAGGCCCAGAGTATTAAATGAGTACATTTACATTTTATGCAGTTCATTACAGAATTCGGGGAGAGCGAGTAAACACTTAATGAAAGCAACTAAAATAAGTTGACATAATGATTAGTAATAGTATACGTTTATTCTATCCTATGGTTTCTAACTTTATTCTGAGCTAAATATTTTAAATTTAGAAACTTTTATGATTAATGTCATTTGGTCTAAATAAAATTTATCAGACCAAATTAAAGTATCAATATGATAAGAAACTTTAGTAACCAATATTTGGCTCATTGCAGCTATCAAATTATTTAATCATGAATGATTTAAACCAATTACAAAGAATATCTTTCAACCATACATTTCCCAAATACATGTGTTGAAAAATAATAGTAATTGTTCAATGTCCTACTAACATAGTTCATATATTACTTGGGATCACCATCAGTTCCTCCTCCTAGGCACTTATCAAAGTGTATACAGCAAATGATTATTTGCCAAAGTACTCAAGATTCTTGAGGGCAAATTAATGTTTCCTCTTATCTCTAGGGAAAAATAACATACTCCATGCAGAGAACTCAAAACCGTAATTGTTTACAAAACAGTAAAAAAATAAAAGCTAAATTGTTTTAAATCCTACTAACAAATAGCATGAAATGCTAAAATGTGTGAATAGAATGTCTCCTTTTAAGTGCAAATTCTGCTAGACTTAGACAATGATGTCTCATCAAGCCTTGATATTTTACAAGAGCTCTCGCAAACCTGTGCAGCCAATAAGCTTCCATCTCTACATATCCTACACCTTATATCCATTAGATCTGGGTCAGAGAAGATCAATGTGTACCAGATGCAGATGGACAACTCACACAGGTGCAGTTTTTAAGATAATTCTGATTGGTGCTATCCTGAGGGTATGGAAGGAAGAGGAGGTCGCACGGAGCACAAAACCAACTGACTGGTCCTGCATGGCTCTCAGATGCTTTATGATGCCACTGAGTGCACAAGGGCACACACAGAGGAGCATGAACAGAGGGGGCAGTGATGTATGTGCAAGAGCTCATTGGCTGTTGCCATGGAGGCAGCCAGTAATGGTGTATAGGGAACAAACTGAAGGACATAAAAAGAGATGACTGTGCTACAAATACTGAGAAGGAAACCTGCGAAATCCTCTCCTCTTATTGGCTATTACTATGGAGATAGCCTTTAAAATCCCCTAGGAGATGGAAATTAGATTCTGATTTAAACACACACACACACACACACACACACACACACACACACACACACTACTCATAGTGGGGAGTATCAGCATGAAAAATATTTAAGGTATTCTCCATAACACTTGCTAACATATAGCAAGAAAATCCTCCATAGGCACAATATTGGCATTATTTAATAATGATTAAGAATATCATTTTTCCTGCCCTGGCATCCGTTTCAAAAAGTTATCCAGCTCATCCAATTTTATGTCTAAGATGTATGTCAGATTCCCATACCATTGGGTCCCATCAACAGGTCACCCTTTCAAGTAATGAATACAATCCCCTGCTGCACAGAAAGTGCTTAAAGACCTTGACACCCTGATGTTTGGCAGAGAGATATATTTCAAGTTTTATCAGCTCCTTATAACTTGGGTAAATGTTTTTCAGAGCTGCATTATTAACAAGGATCCTTGGCACCCTGTTATGTTAAAATATCAGTTGAGCTTTAACCTGCCTCTCATGAAGCATAAAGGAAATCATTGTTTCTTAAATTATTCTCTTCCGCTTCTTTTCGCATGATAGTAGTTTGCCCTGACTCAGTTACCAGAATAACCATCATCTCTTGAATCCTTTTCAGTGTTTCCTTTGCTCTAAACTCCTGCTATGTGTGGTAGCTAAGCTACCTAAGACTTAGGGTTATCCACGTTCCAAAAAATATGTAGAAATATGTAACTCAGTCTAAGGAAAATGTATAGTATAGGAAAAAACATGCCTTTAAGGATATGGAAATTAATTACCATTAGTTATATACCAAGAAAAGTACCGAGCATATTAAAAAGTTGAATAGTTGTGTATGTAAAATAAAATACTTTTTTCTCCTTTTCAAGGTAACAGAATGAGAAAGAGCTAGGGTTTGAACCTTCTAGACACTAAATGTTGAGATAGAATTGTCTCAGTGGCTGAATTCTTTAGGAGGTATGAAACAGGTGTTATGAAGGGTACAGTTGAAGTGGCATAGAGGGTCATTGATTACTCTTTGCAAGGACTGTTCTAGTCACAGAATGGAGCTTGAGAGAGAGTCACAGGTAGCAAAACTCTCTGATTCACTCCTGGCAACATTATATGAAATTCTGCAAGCAAGAGAGGCACATGCTTTTATTGCAAAAGTCAAAATATTAATAGAGGTATAAATTACTATGGAATGTTCTGAGTCACCACTCTAGCTGGGTGAAAGGATTATGTCTTCTGCCAGAGGAAGAGAGCGTTAGAGAAAGGCCAAAACAACCCTAGACAGTACACCAATTCCCTGCAAACAAACATTTAACACAAATCCTCCTGCCCTCCAAAGGCATAGCCAAACAAGCCACCCTATGGGAACTTAACTGAGTCCTCATTACAAGTCAGGATGCTCTAGAATTATAGATTTTCTTGGCGAGGGATCAGTCTGTATTTGGAAATGGTAAGGTTCTATCTATGCACTCGGTGTCAGAAGCAATCCTGAACCCAGTGTACCTTAACATTTGTCAAATACATCTGCTGCAAGCTGCCTACACAACTGTATGACAAATAAAAGAATACCGGAACTATTAAGATGATAGATGTCATCAGTGAGACAGAAAGGTGTGCTTACATGGTCTCAGAAATGTTCCACAGTACCTCACTTTTGCTTTCTTTAATGCTTAAAAATGTGGTTTAGCCTTCAAGCATTACCGATTTGGTATTTTTAAGCAAATGGGGAACTCTGGTTCCCTGTAAATATTAAATATTTGTATTTACAAAGATCTTTTTATAGCAGGATTTGACCTGAACATTTCACAGGATGTGAAGTACGGTATCTCATTCCTTTGACCCTAGGCAGTATCCTGAGAAATTCCATTTGCAGAATGATTTTCCTGAGGGGACTAATGCTCTTATTTTAGGTTATTACACACAGAGATCATTCATTTTTTTAAGTTAATTGATTTTTCATGCTACAATTTTAGTGCTACTATACAGATCTTAAGTTGCAAGGAAGGCCCTCTAAGGATTACTTCCTCTAAGTTACATACGTGAACTTCCTGTAATTAGCCAGCCAATGAATGTGAGCACCTAGACTTTGGCCTCCAGATACAAGTAGTCTGACTGTCTGTGGGCAATTGTGATGAAAATATAACATTTATTTGTACTTGATTATGTTATTTTTAAAAAACATTTACTCACATTAGGATATTATATTTCAGAAGTAAAAATAGCAAAGTGTCAACATTCCTACAAATATGTTCATCAAATTAGTAAGAAAAAAAGATAAGAACCACAATAGGTGAGAATGGGCATGAATGAATCAGCAGGTCACATGAGGTGATGGCTGAAAAAAATGTCCAACCTCACCTGAATTCAAACACGCAAAATAAAATGCAATAATATGTTAGCATATTATAGTTAGATTGCCCAAAATAAATAATGATATATCTTAATGATGACAAAATTTAGAACAATAAATGAAAACCATCTACTTTAAAGATTAGATCATTTTGATTAAACTTTAAATGACTATAAATACTTGGGCATAATTTGGGAGCATCTTCATTAATTTGTAACAATCATAAATGTTAATCCAATTTTTCTGTTCCTTTCTCATTTAAATAAAATGTTGTTTTTCTAAAGTTTGGAAAGTCCAGCGTTCCTCAATTGTTGGAGTTAAAATTGTATTGCACCTTTTTTTCATTTTAATAGTTACGTATGATCTCAGCCTACCTTTGACTTAGCAAGTGAAGTAATTCCCCCAAGGTCTAACTCCCTTGACTTCAGAGTTCTAACTTTTCCTTCCTTACAGTATTTGACAGAAAGAAACTGGGTTGAATATGTCCTACATTTCCCACTATAACTTCCATATGACAGCATTTTTCAAATCAGCAGAAAAATTTCCTCTTCTGACCATGTTTCTTTTTCATGCCCATCCTTCTCTGTTTTTGAAACCAGGGCTGGTTTAAATCTAAATTTATAATGTATACTTAGGCTCACATTGCATTTTCCCTTGGTAATAGGAATAGCAGGCCTTAGCTCACCTATTAATCTACTTGTTTGGTGGTTGTTATTTAAAAAAACATGCCCTTGGCATTTTGGAACAGAGTATAACATAATTTAAACAGATACATAAGATTATTTCCTTCTCTATACCAACTAAACTGCCCTCACAGTTGTTCAAAAGCACAGATTTAATGTACCACAACATTTTCCTAATTCAGCGCTGCTAGGAAACAAATTATAATTTTCAGAAATTTCTTATTTCTTAATGATATGACATATTAAGCTTTTGATAAAAAAAATAATGTTTCATATCCAGAACTGATAAAATAAAATATTTGTGACTCCATACTACCTTACAAGATGCTTTCAGTAATTAAAATAAATCCTCTATATTTTCAGCAACTAAATTACTTTTTTAATGTTTATTTATTTTTGAAAGAGACAGAGACAGAGCATGAGTGGGGGAAGGGCAGAGAGAGAGAGGGAGACACAAAATCCAAAGTAGGCTCCAGGCTCTGAGCTGTCAGCACCAAGCTGGACACAAGGCTTGAATTTACAAACCACAAGATCATGACCTGAGCCTAAGTCCAATGCTTAACTGACTGAGCCACCCAGGTGCCCCTAAATTATTTTTTAAATTCCTATTTAGATAGCACCTAAGGGTAAAATTAAAGATTCTAAAAGTAGTAAGTAAATTTGATATATTTTTCTGCATTTTTGGTTTAAAGGTTTTTATTTTGATGGTTTATTTTTCAAGAAAAAAAATCTAGTTTTGTTATAATACGGGAAAAGTATCATGTCTCCAGCCTCATTTACTGCTAATCCTTCCCTGCCCACTATTATATGACCTGCCTGAAATGCTCTTTGGATTTTTTTCATATTTGGCAGATTCATATCATATTTTAGGACTAACTCGGAGATCCTGTATGAGACCATCAACAACTAGATTTGAATCACTCATTGCACTATCTGTAAACCCCTAAGTCTTTGTCCACACTTCTTTTTAAACACTTAGCATCATTTATGATATGTAGTTCATTTCACATATGTCCATATCTCTTTCTAGAGTATGAGATCCTTAGGGGGAAGGAGCTGGTACAAAATAAATGCCACATAGGCGTTTAATGAAAAACTAAATCAAACCAGTAGTATTGAGATTAGGAACACAGGCAGAACTATAAGACATAGAAGGAAAGTGAAATACTTCTTCCTTGAAACAGGAGGAAAGAAGTTGTACGTATTGCTCCTTCAGGAAGGTATTTTCTTTATTTCAAAAGTAAGGTGGGGTGCCTGGGTGGCTCAGTTGGTTGAGTGTCCAACTTTGGCCTAGGTCATAATCTCACCGTTCCCAGAGTTCGAGCCCCATGTTGGGCTCTGTGCTGACAGATGGGAGCCTGGAGCCTGTTTCAGATTCTGCATCTTCCTCTCCCTCTCTGCCGTTCCCCCACTTATTCTCTGTCTGTCTGTCTGTCTGTCTCTCTCTCTCTCTCAAAAATAAATAAACATTTAAAAAAACAAAAACAAAGCAAGAAAAACCCTACAAAAGTAAGGTAAAAAATCTCGGGAAGAAAACTGATTCCTCTGATTATGAATTTGTGTCCAAGGCACCATAGAGTTTGGCCAAACTGCGAATAGTTGTGAATAGATTTCACAAGATATTCTCGAAGAAAGCAAGAATAAACAAAGAAGAATATGACTGAGAAAATTAGAGAATATGTTTTCTAATGAATTAAAATAAAAACTTAATCAAAATTAGAGAATAGTTCAATGGGGTGATTAACATCCCATCATCCATCATCAGACTAGGCTGTCCTGAGGAAGAACACACTCAGCTTAATCCTATTTCAGGAAAAGAGATGAGAAACAAGGGTCTATGAAACTTTGAATGTCTGCAATATCCAAATGTACAGGTATCTTTTTCTTCTTCAAAGGTACTGAGTATCGTCTTTATTGTGGCTGAAACTTGGGAGTGGGCTAGAAAGGTAATACAGTGATTTATAATAAGAAACATATACTAGGTTGTTTGTCCCCATCTCTGGTACAGAGCTCCTAAAATTCTTGGAATTTCCTAAGTGTGGAAAACCTTACAGATGTCTTCTGTTATGTTAATGAGGCAGAAAGCTCCTAGGTAACCTAAGTGTGATTCTGAGACCCAGTGAGTAGAGGGTTGGCCCTTTTAGTCCCCCTCCACCCTCCACCTCTGGGGAAGGGAGAGGAGCTGGCGACTGAGTTCAGTCACTAAAGGCCAATGATTTAGTCAGTCATGCCTATGTTATGAAGTCTCCATAAGAACCCAGAAGGACAGGGTTTGGAGAGCTTCCTGGTTGGTGAACAGGTGGAGATTTGGGGAGAGTAGGAGCCTGGAGGGGGCATGGAGGCTCTGTGCCTTTCCCGCATTCTTTGTCCTATGCCTCTCTTCCATTCAGCTCCTGAGTTACATCATTTTACAATAAACCCGTGATCTAAACCCGTGATCTAGTAGCAAAATGTTTCTCTTAGTTTGTGAGCTGTTCTAGCAAATTAATAGAAACCAAGGAGGGGGTTGTGGGAACCTCTCATCCACAGCCAGTAGGTCTGAAGTACAGCCAGTAGGTCTGAAGTACTAATAAATAACCTGGGCCTGTAATCGGCATCCTGATTTGGAGGGGTTTGTTGGGACCTCCAATTTGTAGCCAGTTAGAAGCACATGTAACAGCTTAGGCTTGGGACTGGCCTCTGAAGTGGGGGTGTTGGGGGAGGGGCAGTCTTGTAGGACTGAGCCTTAACTTGTGGAATCTGATGCTGTGTCCAGGTAGATAGTGTCAGAATTGAGTTGAACTGTAGGACACCCAGCTGTGTCCTGAGCTGGGGAGAACACCCCCCCCCACAAATACACATGTTCCAATTGGGTCCAGAAACCCAAAATGAGACAATTCTGGGTTCTGATTAGTTCTTATTCCTCAAGCTAGTGAGAAGTCATTGTCCAATACAAGCAATTAAAAGAACTAAACAGATGCTTGGATCAGAGTAAGCAGAGTTTGAGTAAACACATATAGACTCTTGCTCCTGCTCTTCTTCAGGACCCTTCAGATAAATATTCCTTCTTCTGTAAACCAATCTGTCTTCAGATATGTGTTAGTATCATTCATTAGGCTCTAGCTCTCACATTTAATCATATTTCAATGTTTTTCTAGACCCAAATTCTAATTTGGACTAATAAAACACCCATAAATTTGCTGATTTAATCAATCATGTGAAGGTTTTAGTCATTTAGCTCTTAGAATTTCATACTATTTGTTCCAGTTATGAGATCATCTCACACTCTAGCCTTCAGTAGTACACTGCCTCTCATTCTCAGTGGATTACACTCGTTGTATCTGTACATGCCTAATGTTAGAACCCTTCACAAAGACTGCAATTGTCAAAAATAAGGTCTTCAGGCACTTCTCATAACCATTACCCACAATCAATTCCATTCTCCCTGAAGGGGAAGATTTTTGCAAAACTTGGCAATACGCAAGTTAGGCAGTCTGTTCAGCAATGAAGTGTAGGACATCCAGTCGCCATTTTTTTTCAATGTTTATTTTTGAGACAGAGAGACAGAGAAACAGAGAGAGGGGGAGGGAGGGAGGGAATGGGGGAGGGGCAGACAGAGAGGGAGACAGAGAATCCCAACCAGGCTCTGTGCTCTCAGCACAGAGCCCGATGTGTGGATCAAACTCACAAGTTGTGACATCATGACCTAAGCCAAAACCAAGAATTGAATTCTTAACTGACTTAGCACCCAGGCACCCTAAGACATCCAGTCATCATTAACTGAGGAGTCTTACAGGATTTATTTGTTTAGTTTGGGCTTTCTAACCCTTGGAATTTTCTGATCATCATGGGGACGCTGTTTTCTGGTGCTCCAGATAAGCTAGCAGGCTTTTTTATAATATATGAGCTATAAGATCTACCAAAGATAAGTTATCTTAAAAGCCTCTGCATCATTTCCCTTGGAATCATCCTGACCCTCTCATTCTCCATAGCCACATACAATCTTCAGAAAATTGAATGGCTCTGCCCTCAAAATATGTCAGAATCAGACCACCTTACACTCCTCCCTTACTCCCATGGTGGTGTGGGCACAGATCTAGGCCACCAGGAGCTCTTATGCCCTGAATTACAGCTGCCTCCCAACTGTTCTGTTTCTGTCCTTTCTATGCTATAGTCTCTCCACAACTCAAAAGCCAAAGAGATCATTTCATTTTTTTTAATTTTTAAAAAATTTTAAAAAATTTATTGATTTAAATCCAAGTTAGTTAACATACAGGGTACTACTGGTTTTAGGAGTAGAATCCAGTGATTCATCCCTTACATATGACACTCGGTGCTCATCCCAACAAGTGCTCTCCTTAATGCCCATCATGCATTTCGCCTATGTCCCCACCCACCTCCCTAGCAACCCTCAGTTTGTTCTCTGTATTTAAGAGTCTCTTATGGTTTGCCCTCCTCCCACAGAGATAATTTTAGAACATTTGTCTGCTCCCCTCTGCTCAAAACCATACAGAGGTTCTCTATTTCACTCAGAGTAAAAGCCAAAGTCCTCACAGGGGCAGCAAGGCCCTAAGTGGTCCACTTCCCACTCTACCTCCCACGGGACCTCCCTGACTCCAGCTCACTTCTTCTAAACTACATTGGCCTCCTTGCTGTTCCTCAAATATACCGGCCATTCAGTCACTTGGGCCCTCCATGTAGCCTGTGCCATCCACATGCCATGATTTTGTACTTCCTTCAAGTCTATGTTTAGTATCACTTACTCCATCAGGCTACATGAATGCACTGTTTAAAACGGCAGCTTTACCTTCTCCCTGACACAGCTGATGTTACTAATGCTGCTCTACGTTCTCTCTCATAGCACTTACCATTTTCTAGTAAATGAGGTAATTAACGTATTTATTTTATTTATTAGGGTTTGTCCACCATTTCTATAGTATAAATTCTATACTACACACACACACCACACACACATATACATACCAAGTTACCTAGGTTTTGTGCAACCATATTTTCCAAACACCTAGAACTGTAGCTGGTACACAGTAAGTCTACAACAGATATTTGTTGAATTAAACAATTAAAGAACTATGCTTGGGAGCCAAGATGGCAGAACAGCATGGAAGTTTTTTGTGTGTCTCACATCCATTAAATACAGCCAGACCAACACGAAACCATCCTACACACCTAGAAAACTGATTGGAGGATTAACACAACAATCTGCACAACCTGAACCACAGAATTCAGCAGGTATGTGGCGCAGAGAGTTGAACTTGGGGAGAGAGAAGCCGGCAGCAGGCAGGGAGCCGCTTTTGCAGGTGGAGAGAGGACAGAGACTGGTGGGGAGAATATGGGAAAAGCCCCCTTCCCCAAAAGCTGGAGAGGAAGTGGAAAAGTGAAAACAGCCGCAGGGACTGAACTAAAAAGGGAGAAAGGAGAAAGGAGAGGTTTAAATTCCATTAAGAATGTAAACAGCGGGAACACAGAGTCTGAAACGCTTCAGCTCCATACCTGGTGGTGCTTTGGTGGGAAGGGTGAATCCCCAGGAGCAGAGTGGGGTCCGGGAGGTTCTTGGGCCACACAGGGAAAAGTGGTTCCACTGCTGGAAGGACATTTGGTGGAGACTATTGAAGTCACCTGGTCCCAGCAGACCCCAGAAAATGGCCACATTCGCTGGTCCTGGAATAAGGTCGTTAAAAGTGAAGCCTAGTGCCAGATGTGTGTTGTGATTTTCCATTATCCCTGAAAAGCTGCGGCTACACTATTTTGCAAACTTTTTCTGGGGTGGGCTGGCACCTGGCTGCAGTCTCAGGGCACCAGAAGCAGCAGGATCCCGGAGGCATTCCTGGGTGCAGCCGGCATTTGGCCATTGCTCAGTGAGACCCTCCCACAGAGCAGCAGAACGGGTCAAAGCCACAGTCCTTCAGAAGTAAGGGGCCGGGGAAAACAGCTGCATCTGAGACAAAACTCGGGAGAGAGGTCCTACCTCTGGCTTGGTCATGGACAGTGAAGAAGCAGGGAGTGGACGAAAGCTGAAAACAGAGGACGGGTGTGCGATTGTTGATCAGGGAGAATAGAGTTCTGATACTAGAGCCTGGATAGCTGGGTGATGCCATTTTCACTGCTCCTGCTCCTGCACATATGCACCTATGAGCGCAGCAACAATCCACCCCAGGAGCCTAGCAGCGCCATCTAATGGAGAATGGAGCCATTACACTAAGCCCCGCCCAACCAGGCCAACTTCGCTCTCAAGAACATAAGTCTCACCGCCAGCTTAATTTATGGACTATAAAGCACTACATAGTCTTACTTCTAGGGGAAAATGAAGTAATTTCAGTCCTATTTCAGTTAGCAGGTCCATCCATTCAGTTTTCTTTCTTTCTTTTTTCTCTTTTACACTACTTTTCTTTTTCGTGAATACAGAAAAAGAAAATTCATTTTGATTTTCAATTTTTATTAAAAGTATTTTTCTTTAATTTTGTTTACTATATTTTGTACTTTTGTGTAAATTTTTTCAAATTCTACCTTACTTTCATCATTTTATTTTAGTCTACTTCAGTGTATTCACCTTTTCAAATTTTCAAACAATTTCCTTTTTTCTTTTTCTTTTTTCTCTTTTTCTTTTCTTTTCTTTTTCGTGAATGCAGAAAGAAAAACTTCATTTTTACTTTCAATTTCTATTAAAAATATTTTTCTTTCACTTTTTTAACTATATTTTTTTGCTTTCATATAAATTTTTTCAAATTCTAATTTACTTCCATCATTTTATTTTAGTCTATTATAGTGTATTCACTTTTTCAAATTTTCAAACGATTTTTTTTCTCTTTTTTCTCTTTTTCGTTTCCTTTCTTTTTCCTGAGTACAGAAAGAGAAAAATTCATTTTTTATTTAATTTTTATTAAAAATATTTTTCTTTATTTTTTTCTACTATATTCTTTACTTTTGTGTAAATTTTTTCAAATTCTATTTTACTCCCATCATCTCTTCAGTGTATTCATTTTTTTCAAATTCTCAAACGATTTCCTTCCCCCCCTTTTTTTCTCAAATCTGTCAAACTACTTTCAACACCCAGACCAAAACACACCTAGGATCTAGCATCTTTTATTAGATTTTGTGTGTGTGTGTTTATTTTTTTAATTTTAATATTTTTAAAATTTTAATTTTTAATTTTAATTATTCTACCTCATTAATTCCTTTTCTCCCTTCAAAATGGCAAAAGGAAGGAATTCACCCCAAAAGAAAGAGCAGGAAGAAACGACAGCCAGGGACTTAACCAACACAGATACAAACAAGATGGATGTTTGAACCAGAATTTAGAATCATGATAATAAGAATACTAGCTGGAGTCGAAAATAGATTAGAATCCCTTCCTGCTGAGATAAAAGAAGTAAAAAATAGTCACAATGAAATTAAAAATGTTATAACTGAGCTGCAATCATGGATGGATGCAGCAGCGGCAAGGATGGATGAGGCAGAACTGAGAATCAGCGATATAGAGGACAAACTTATGGAGAATAGTGAAGCAGAAAAAAAGACAAATTAAAGCAAAAGAGCACAATTTAAGAATTAGAGAAATCAGTGACTCATTAGAAAGAAACAACATCAGAATCATAGGGGTTCCAAAAGAGGAAGAGAGAGAAATAGGGGTAGAAGGGTTATGTGAGCAAATCATAGCAGAAAACTTTCCTAACCTGGGGAAAGACACAGACATCAAAATCCAGGAAGCACAGAGGACCCCCATTAGATTCAACAAAAACCGACCATCAACAAGGCATATCATAGTCAAATCCATAAAACACTCAGGCAAGGAGAGAATCATGAAAGCAGCAAGGGAAAGAAAAGTCCCTAACCTACAAGGGAAGACAGATAAGGTTTGCAGCAGACCTATCCACAGAAACAAGGCAGGCCAGAAAGGAGCAGCAAGATATATTCAATGTGCTGAATCAGAAAAATATGCAGCCAAGAATTCTCTATCCAGAAAGACTGTCATTCAAAATAGAAGGATAAATAAAAAGTTTCCCAGGCAAACAAAAATTAAAGGAGTTTGTGACCACTAAACCAGCCCTGTAAGAAATTTTAAGGGGGACTCTCTGAGGGGAGAAAAGATGAAAAAAATAAAATAACAATAATATTAATAATAATAAATACATATATATTATATTATACTTATATATTTTATATATTATAATTATAACATATAATATATAATATATATAATATATATAATACAACATATATATAAATATATAAATATATATATTTATATTTGATATATAAATATATATCAAAAACAACAAAGATTAGAAAGGACCAGAGAACACTACCAAAACCCAACTCTACAAGCATCATAATGGCAATAAATTCATATCTTTCAGTATCACTCTAAATGTCAATGGACTCAATGCTCCAATCAAAAGACATACAGTAACAGAATGAATAAGAAAAGAAGATCCATCTATATGCTGTTTACTAGACACCCACTTTAGACCTAAAGACACCTTCAGATTGAAAATAAGGGAATGGAGAACCATCTATCATGCTAATGGTCAACAAAGAAAGCCAGAGTAGGGGTGCCTGGGTGGCTCAGTCGGTTGAGTGTCTGACTTCGGCTCAGGCCATGATCTCATGGTCTGTGGGTTCAAGCCCCGTGTTGGGCTCTGTGCTGACAGCTCAGAACCTGGAGCCTGCTTTGGATTCTGTGTCTCCCTCTCTCTTTGCCCCTCCCCTGCTCAGGCTCTGTCTCTCTCCCTCTCTGTCAAAAATAAATAAACATTAAAAAAAATTTAAAAAAAAAAAAAAGAAACCCAGAGTAGCCATACTTATATCAGACAATCTAGACTTTAAAGTAAAGACCCTATCAAGAGATGCAGAAGGGCACTATATCATAATCAAGGGGTCTATCCACCAAGAAGACCTAACAATTGTTAACATTTATACGCCAAATGTGAGGGCACCCAAATATAAGAATCAATTAATCACAAACATACAGAAACTTATTGACAGTAATACCATAATAGTAGGAGATTCAACACCCCACTCACAGCAATGGACAGATCATCTAATCAAAAAAATCAACAAGGAAACAATGGCTTTGAATGACACACTGGACCAGATGGACTTAACAGATATATTCAGAACATTTCATCCTAAAGCAGCAGAATATACATTCTTCTCCAGTGCTCATGGAATGTTCTCCAGAATAGACCACATACTGAGACACAAATAAGCACTAAGTAAGTACAAAAAGATTGAGATCATACCGTGCATATTTTCAGACCACAACACTATGAAACTCGAAATCAACCACAAGAAAAAATTTGGAAAGGTAACAAATACTTGGAGACTGAAGCACATCTTACTAAAGAATTAATGGGCTAACCAAGAAGTTAAAGAGGAAATTTAAAAAGGATATGGAAGTTGATGAAAATGATAACACCACAACCCAAAACCTCTGGGACGCAGCAAAGGCGGTCATAAGAGGAAAGTTTATAGCAATCCAGGCCTTCCTAAAGAAGGAAGAAAGATCTCAGATACACAACCTAACCTTACACCTTAAGGAGCTGGAAAAAGAATGGCAAATAAAGCCCAAAACCAGCAGAAGACAGGAAATAATAAAGATTAGAGCAGAAATTAATGCTATCGAAACCAAAAAAAAAAAAAACAAAACAATAGAACAGGTTAGTGAAACCAGAAGCTGGTTCTTTGAAAGAATTAACAAAATTGATAAACCACTAGCCAGTTTGATCAAAAAGAAAAATGAAAGGACCCAAATAAATAAAATCAAGAATGAAAGAGGAGAGATCATAACCAACACAACAGAAATAAACACAATAATAAGTGAATATTATGAGCAATTATATGCCAATAAAATGGGCAATCTGGAAGAAATGGACAAATTTCTAGAAACATATACACTACCAAAACTGAAACAGGAAGAAATAGAAAATTTGAACAGACCCATAACCAGTAAGGAAATCGAATTAGTAATAAAAAATCTGCCAAAAAAACAAGAGTCCAGGGCCAGATGGCTTTCCAGGGGAATTCTACCAAACATTTAAGGAAGAGTTAACACCTATTCTCTTGAAGCTGTTCCAAAAAATAGAAATGGAAGGAAAACTTCCAAACCCCAAATAGCCAAAGCCATCTTGAAAAAGAAAACCAAAGGAGGAGGCATCACAATCCCAGACTTCACGCTATACTACAAAGCTGTAATCATCAAGACAGTATGGTACTGGCACAAGAACAGACACTCAGATCAATGGAACAGAATAGAGAACCCAGAAATCTACCCACAAATGCATGGCTAACTAATCTTTGACAGAGCAGGAAAGAATATCCAATGGAATGAAGACAGTCTCTTCAGCAAGTGGTGCTGGGAAAACTGGACAGCGACATGCAGAAGAATGAACATGGACCACTTTCTTACACCATACACAAAAATAAACTCAAAATGGATGAAAGACCTAAATGTAAGACAGGAAGCCATCAAAATCCTTGAGGAGAAAGCAGGCAAAAACCTCTTTGATCTTGCCAGCAGAAACTTCTTACTCAACATGTCTCTGGAGGCAAGGGAAACAAAAGCAAAAATGAACTACTGGGACCTCATCAAAATAAAAAAAGCTTCTGCAGAGCAAAGAAAACAATCAGCAAAACTAAAAGGCAACTGACAGACTGGGAGAAAAATGTTTGCAAATGACATCAGATAAAGGGTTAGTATCCAAAATCTATAAAGAACTTAGCAAACTCAACACCCAAAAAACAAATAATCCAGTGGAGAAATGGGCAAAAGACATGAATAGACACTTCTCCAAAGAAGACATCCAGATGGCCAACTCACACATGAAAAAATGCTCCACATCACTCATCATCAGGGAAATACAAATCAAAACCACAATGAGATACCACCTTACACCTGTCAGAATGGCTAACATTAACAACCCAGGCCACAACAAATGTTGGTGAGGATGCAGAGAAAGAGAATCTCTTTTGCATTGTTGGTGGCAATGCAAGCTGGTGCAGCCACTCTGGAAAACGGTATGGAAGTTTCTCAAAAAACTAAAAATAGCACTACCCTATGACCCACCAATTGCACTACTAGGCATTTATCCACGGGATACAGGTATGCTGTTTCGAAGGAACACATGCACCCCCATGTTTATAGCAGCACTATCAACAATAGCCAAAGTATGGAAAGAGCCCAAATGCCTATCGATGGGTGAATAGATAAAGAAAATCTGGTATATATATACAATGGAGTATTGCTCGGCAATCAAAAAGAATGAACTCTTGCCATTTGCAACTATGTGGATGGAACTGGAGGGTATTATGCTAAGTGAAATGAGTCAGTCAGAGAAAGACAAAAATCATATGACTTCACTCATATGAGGACTTTAAGAGACAAAACAGATGAACATAAGGGAAGGGAACAAAAATAATATAAAAACAGGGAGGGGGACAAAACAGAAGAGACTCATAAATATGGAGAACAAACTGAGGGCTACTGGAGGGGTGGTGGGAGGTGGGATGTGCTAAATGGGTAAGGGGCACTAAGGAATCTACTCCTGAAATCATTGTTGCACTATATGCTAACTAATTTGGATGTAAATTTTAAAAAATAAAAAATAAAACAAGTTAAAAAAAAGAATCGCTAATAGGAAAATATTTCAGTCAGCAGAATCAGTTAAAGATTCAGAGTTCAGATGTATGTAATAGAAACATGACTACTGTGATTTACAAAGGAGTTATTTTTCTCATGTAAAGTAAGCAATCCTAGTTAGTTCCTTATTTCTTATGCCTTTTCCCTCGTGATCCCTAGCATGGGGTTCCTTACTCACAACCTTGAGAGGGTTGCTTCACTTTTAGGCACTAGCCACTTTGTGCCTTTCCTTTCCTGTGACACTTTGTGTCTAATGAGTTCTAATTACATCTCACCAGCCAGAGCTAGAACACATGGCCATTCATGGCTGCAAAATTGTGACGTGTCCATAGTTTTAAGTGGACACATTGCAGCCCTATATCAGAAAATTGGAGCTAACGCGTGGAAATGCTTAGAAGCACATATGGCATAGAGTAAAAGGCATATACATATTAGCCATTACTATCACCTTTGCCTTTTATTTAAAATTTTTTTTAATGTTTATTTATTTATTTTTGACCACAAGCAGGGGAAAGACAGAGAGAGGGAGACACAGAATTCAAAGCAGGCTCCAGGCTCCAAGCTGTCAGCCCAGAGCCTGATGCGAAGCTTGAACCCCCAAACCAGGAGATCGTGACCTGAGCTGAAGTCAGACACTTAACCGACTGAGCAACACAGGCACCTTGTCTTTTATTTTTTAAATTCAGAAAATATTCTGTGAGTACTTAGCCAATAAGGAAATCAACATATTATAATATGCCTACATTGAGTTAATGTAGTTAATATATTAAAACTTTCATTTTTAAATTAAAGGATGATTAAAGTAGTTAAAATGAATTTGCTCTAAAGAACACAATTGATGATAGGATCTTAGAATTTAATTATGCAAAATATGTACAAATTAAATGCTACTTTGTTCTGAATCAGGCTCAAATTCATCCAGATAAAATCATACTTATGTACGTTTTCCAAATGTTGCTGATTCATTTATGTCTAAATGCCTCTGATGTGGTAAGTACAATTCTAGGCTCTGTTTTATGCTCTGTGGACAAAACAATAAAAGGGCAAAAAGGTGTTTCCAGAGTTCACATTCTAATGATTCTAAACAGGGAGTTTATAATATTAAAAACTCTGTCTATACTCCCAGTTTTCCAAATGACTTCCTAAATTAATTTGTCTAATAAATGACTAATAGGAAACTAAAGTAATCCATTTATTTAAAAATTAAGTTTCTCTATACCATAAAACTTAAAAAAGAATATCATGTGAAGTGCATTTTCCTTCTTCGCATCTACGTTACAGGCAAGCTATTTTTCCCCCATGTACATATAGTGTACTTACACCTTTACACTAATTCTTAAGGAAGTTGTTTATTTCTTGCTTCAGTGTACCATTCCTAACAAATTTCTCGGATGTCATTCGTATCTGTAAACATTTAAAAAAAATTTTTTTTCAACGTTTATTTATTTTTGGGACAGAGAGAGACAGAGCATGAACGGGGGAGGGGCAGAGAGAGAGGGAGACACAGAATCAGAAACAGGTTCCAGGCTTTGAGCCATCAGCCCAGAGCCTGACGCGGGGCTCAAACTCCCGGACCGCGAGATCGTGACCTGGCTGAAGTCGGACGCTTAACCGACTGCGCCACCCAGGCGCCCCTATGTAAATGTCTTAAATATAAAGAGCCTGTTGGTCTAGGCTGAGGGAAATTTTGGAAATTAGTTCACAGCCACAAATATTAAGTACCGTTCCTTTATATTACAGATATACAGGATGACTTTAGCGGTGCAGAGAAAATTGAAAAAGGCCACCACATGAAAAAAGTCATCATTTTGAATTCATTACTATCTGAAACTGATCTGAAACCATTTTCTATCTTAGGTCAAGTCTGTAGAATGGGAAGCAAACATTTGAGAAGGAAATCAGCAACACATCTCAGAAATCCTGTGAGAAAACATTCAAGAAAATGTTTATTTCAAAATACTATATTCCTATATTCTGGTGGGGAATGTTCCTTACAAAGTTCTACTTCCTGGCTTTCCAGGGACTAGGGTCACTTCCTAGTCGCTGCTTCTACCCAACTTTCTGGGTGCCACTCCTAAAACAACAGTCTTTATTTTCAGTATGGTCACTTGAGGCCTGAAAATTAACGCTCCCCATTATAGACCTATTTGGTAGAGATTGACAGAGGTGTGTCTGCGCTGTTTTCTGTTATGAGCTGGGTGCACAGTTTCTGCTCAATATTTTTTTTCCTGTTGCCCATGATAAAAGCAAAAAGGTTTTTTAAAAAAGGCTCAAACAAAAATTCAGAGTAAGGCTAATGACCCAATTACGTTATGTTATCAGACTTTAATCTTGAAATAATACATCAGAAACTTTGTAAAACTGGTTAACCTGTTACCTTTTCCCCAAAATGTTCACAAAATCGCAGTGTTTCAATTATTGTTATAAATCCTAAGACATTCAGAGTTCAACCACAGTAACAATGCTGTAAATAGCCGTAAATCTTTTTCTCTTTTGTCCAATACAGTCATTGCCTAAATAACATATGCATATCTGGTCTTTCCATTCTGCTTGAGGTAGAAATAAACTTTTGCAAGATACTCTAATCATTTAACACTGAATTTTGTAGAGATTCACTAAATAATATATATGTCTATATCTCTACTATTTCCAATTAGGACATTTGCATGTGTGTGTGTTTAAGGGTAAGGGAAAACTATTAGAAATAATAAGAGAATTCATAAACCCATGGATTACATACTTAATATTAAAAATACATAGCTTTTTCAATATTCAAGTAATAACCAGGTAGAAAATATATGGGAATAAATGATCCCATTTATAAAAACAATAAAAAGAAAACATCTAACTATAAACTTACAGGAAATATACAGAACCTATATGCCTAAAACTTTAAAACGATACTGGGGAATATATAAAAAGATATAAAGAAACTATAGTACATACAAGCGCTTGTATACAAAGGAGACAATATTGTAAAGATACCATTTCTCCTGTAGATTACTCAATAAGTTAAAGGCAATGACAAAACACCAAAAAAATTTCTTTTCTCAACTGGACAAAATTATACTAAAGATCATCTGGAAAAGTAAATATGCAAAGACAGTCAGGCAAATTCTAAAAGGGAAGAATGAAAGGAACTAGCCCTACTAACTCTTAAAGAAATAGTATTTCTTCCATAATCAAACAGTTTGGAACTTGAGAAGAAATAGATCAATGGAAGAGACACAACAAATAGAGCACACTTATGGAATAGGATAGAAGTGTTAGCTAATGAGAAGGTGGTCATCACATTGCAGTATGTAAATGTATCAAATCAACACCACCTTGTACCTCCTAAACTTAGACAATGCTGTATGTCAATTACATCTCAAAAGAATAGGGGATGGGGGCTAGGGGAGAGAGAGTATAATAGGTAAAGAGATTTCCTTTATGTTAAAATTGTGTTTCAAACTAATATGGAAAAACTTCCATATGATGAAAACTAATATCATAACTATAAACAAAGTCAAACAATACATAAGGGAAAAATATTTGTAACATGTAAAAATGGATTAATCTCCTTAATTTAGAAGTATCTCCTGTAAATCAATAAGAACACAATGATCGTTTGTGAGAAAGAAAGAAGAATTTTTTTATTCCAAAAGAGAGCAAGAAAATGGTGCCTACTCTGAGTATGACCAAAAAAAATAAAACACAAACAAAAACAAAAACTCTGGAATTCTGAGTGAAGATGTTTGGAGGGAAATCGGAAAGTGAGGCTTTCACTTTCCAGTTTGTATCTTTCTCTGCAGTACAGATTTTTCTATCTTCCAAGTACTTATTTAATCAACATGTCAACATATTACCTAGGTGACGGAATTATATGCCAGTATTTATTTTCATTCTTTTATTCACCAATATTAAAAATAAAAGCCAAATTATTGTTATTTTAACATTTTAAAGAAATTGTTCAATATTGTCTGTAATTTACTCTAGGATGCTCCAGTGTAGATAGTCAGATATATGGGTTTCAGTTTAATTTTACCCTACAAGCCAGTAATTATCATCCAAAGTGTCCTCATCAGAAATATACACTTCATGGGTTGTTAGGTACTTTGAGTAGCTCTAACTAAAGCCTACAATCCAAAGGCTGTTACACCAGCCTTTCAAGTATCTTTATCTCCAATCAACACCAGAGGCTTTGTTAGAGGCAGAAGTGATTTTTCCACTGGTGAAATGAATGGTATTCAAGATTTCTAGCATTAGCTAAAAATATTATACAGATATTCCCATTTTTGAATGAATAGCCTAGTATTTATGCAACTCAATATCCTACACCTTTTAGAGTAAAGACTTGGTTTAGGATTATGAGTAAACTATTTGGCTGCCTAATGGAAGACTGTGTCACCTGGCTGCAACTAAAAGGTTAGCGTTTTTTTAACAACAAAATCAACAACAAAAATCCTACCTCTTTCATACTTTCTCTTTTATATTCTCAGATTGCCGTTGCCTAGTTGTCTTTGATCTCTGTGAAATCATCATTTAAAATTAGGAACCCTTAAGATCTTGCTCTGATTGAGCCATTCCTGAATCATCCTTTTCTTTCTTTCTTTTCTTAATTATTCAAGTATAGTTGACATACAATATTCTGTTAGTTTAGGTGATTCAACAATTCTGTACATTACTCACTGCTTACCACAATAAGTATAGTCACAATCTGTCACCATACAATGTCACAATATTATTGATTAGTATTCCCTATGCTGTACTTTTCATCTCCATGATTTACTTACTTATTTATTTATTTTAACATTTACTTATTTTTGAGAGAGAGAGAGAGAGAGAGAGAGAGAGAGAGAGAGAGAGAGAACAAGTGGGAGAGAGGCAGAGAGAGAGGGGGACAGAGAATCCGAAGTGGGTTCTGTGTTAAAGGCAGAGATCCGTTGCAGGGCTCAAACTCCCGAACTGTGAGATCAAGTCACACACTTAACTGACTGAGCCACCCAGGAGCCCCATGACTAATTTATTTTATAACTTGAAGTTTGTACCTCCTAATTCCCTTCATCTATTTTGCACATCCCTCCACTCACTTCTTCTCTGGCACCACCAGTTTCTTCTCTGTATTTAAGAGTCTGGGTTTTTTTGTTATTTGTTTTATTTTTTAGGTTCCACATATAGGTGAAATCATATGGTATTTGTCTTTCTCTGCCTGACTTATTTCACTTAGCATCATGGAGGTATCACAATCCCAGATTCCAAGATGTATTGCTATAATAATCAAAATAGTATGGTACTGGCACAAAAATAGACACATAGATTAATGGGACAGAATTTAAAAGCCCAGAAATAAGCCCATCCTTATATGGTCAATTAATCTTCAACAAAGGAGACAAGCATGTGCAATGAGAAAAAGAGAGTCTCTTCAACAAATGGTGCTGGGAAAATTGGACAGTAATATGCACAAGAATGAAACTGAACCACTTTCTTCTACCATACACAAAAATAAACTCAAAATGGATTAAAGACCTATAGGTATGATCTGAAACCATGAAATTCCTAAAAGAAAACAGGCAGTAAGTCCAGACATAAGCTTTAGCAGCATCTTTATGGATATGCCTCCTTAGGCAAGGAAAACAAAGGCAAAAATTAACTATGGGGACTGCATCGGGAGCATCCCTTTCACATTTCATTATTTGTATAATAATTTTGCTTCTAGCAGTAAAACTGTTTACTTCCTACCCTGTCTTTTTTTTCAACTCTCCATGAATTGTCAAAGAATAAACAGATAGGTCCATAAATAAATGCGACTGTAAAGTGCATTCTTCTATCTTGAAACCAAAATAATTTTTCAGTTATGTACATTCAATGCTTTCTGATAATTGGCAAAGAACCTGAATGGTACTGCATTCCAATGAGTAACTGACTCCATAGCATCAGAAAGTAGAGTGATAATATGATATATGCCACCCAGAAAAAGCAAGCGTTTTATTTTTCCAAAATTATGTATGAAATCTAACATCTGTTAGAGTCATGCAAGGTGCAAAATAACTTAGTTAAGATATACAATAACTTAGAAACATCTAAATACTGTTGAATGTTGTTGATTAAATTTTAAAAGAGCTTAGCATTTTCTTGTTTTCTTTGACCGTATGTTTTCTCTGAGCTTCTTAGTACCCCTCTCTAAAAACTCAAGGTATTTCTGCTATCCAATCTGCACTCTCAACACAATCCCATTACTCATTCTTAGTTCTCATTTCTTACTCTCAGAGTGTAGTTTTTTCTTTATTAATTCAACTACCAGAAACAAACATTTAACATATGCAAACAGAGGGCTCTCTCTGAGTTTCTACATACATGGGACATGATACACTTAGAGAAATGATTATCAAAGAAGTGTGTTTACAATCTAATTGAAATGGAGAAACGAAAACAATTTTAAAATATGCTTTTTCAGTTCTTTGGGGAATCTCTATGATCAGCCTCCATGAACCTTTCCTCATCCATAAAATAGGGATGCTAAACCATCCAATCTAAGGTCTAATTGAAGAAGATTTACGTACTCGTTTATGACGTACCATGGTAATATATCACCAGATAATAATGTGGGCTAGCAATTTGTTAGCCAGCAAATGTATCTCCCCTTTCATGCTGCATATCTAAACTTGGGTTTTCAATAAACATATTTTCCTATAGGCCTATAAGGTCTAGTTATGAGATTTTTCCCACTATGGTTGCAGGTCTCTAGAAGAATGAAGCCATAATCTCTTTAATTATAAAATCACAACACATGTGATATGATGGACATTGTGATGAACCCAATCAAACTACTGGAAAGTATTTAGGATTTTAAAGGCAAAATAAAGGCAAAAATAATAGCCATTCTCTGAAATTGCAAGTGTCTAATACATTTAAATGCTCACCTTTTCCCCATAGATTTTAAACTATTTCCTTTGTGTGGCTAAAACTGAATTAAAAACTGACAATAGATCAGCGTTATGCTTCACCATATAATGAAACATTGAGTAAATACAATATTATACATTGCTATTATAAAATCCTATAAAGTAAATTATACTGTTGGGCTATAGATTCTGATAAAATGTGTTTTTGTTTTGTTTTGGCTTCGTTTTGTTTTTTGGCTTGTTTGTTTGTTTGCTTAGCAACACGAAAAACTAAAAACCCAGGAATGAGAGTGACAATTCCTCAGTAAACCCAGAAATGATAGTGACAACTCCTTGCTCTGTCTCATGTTTGGAGTTGCGCGATGTCTACCTTTGAAGAGAAACTCAAGTGGCACATGTAACATCATATGAAGCCAAAGTAGGTTTGATGGTACATTTTGAAATACGATGACTGAGATACTGCTTTTCACTATCAGCTTTGCCATCTTTCTTGAGAATTTTTTAATCATTCAAGAAATCCTAAAAATCAGCTCCTATCTTATTTATAAACATGAAAGATCTCAAAATAAAAAGAAGAGGAAGACAAAATTTAAGGAAAAATAGTAATCTCTGGTCAAAGAATTCTAAATAGCTATTAGCTATAAACCTTAGTAATTAACATCATAAGTTTAAAATGAATAGTCAAGATTTCAATATTGATGTATTAGACTGCTCAAGCTGCCATAACAGAGTACCACAGATGGGGTGACTTAAACAACGGAAATTAATTTCTCACAGAAATCTGTGATGAAGGTGCTGGCAAATTCATTTTCTGGTAAGGAGCTCTATTTCTAGCTTGCAAAACGATGCCTTCCCTATGTGTCCTCACATGGTCTTTCCTCTGTGTGGATGTGCAGAAAGAGGGAGACAGAGACAGAGAGGTCTAGTGTCTCTTCCTCTTCTTGTAAGGACACCAGTCCTATGGGATTGGGGCCCCACCCTTATGATCTCATTTAACTTTAATTACCTTCTTAAAGACGCTATCTTCAACTACAGTCACACTGGGGACTAGGGATTTAACATAAGAATTTTGTGGGGACAGAATTCAGTCCATAATTCTTGATATCCATTGGAAATCCCTTGAAATATTGGTTTCTCTACTTCGGATCAAGTTAGAAATAATTGGCATAAGATGTTCATTAATTGTGACAATCACGAGTTTATTCTTATTAGTAGGAACATCTCCACATTCTTATATTATGATTTTATCCTTTATCTCCAGGAAAGACAATACAGGAGCATTATAACATGAACTTGTTGGCAAATTTATGTTGAAATGAGAATTTAGCTACTCCTTTCTTTAAATAATGTCAGCTTCCTCTACTAGGACCATGCCTTCCATAATTCGTGCTATTTCATGAAGAGAGATTGCAAAAATATAGCACATATAGGGAAATTTATCCTTATAATAATGGTAACAGTACTGTAATATCAGGTAGCTAGTATCAGAATAAATCTCTTGTAAATATTAATTACAAATTCTGAAAAAATATACATACACACTATTTGAAGGCAATGTATAATGATCAAATGCAAGCAGGAACTAGGGAAGAATTCAACACTTGAAAGAAGAAGGAAACTCAATGAGATGCACATTTATACATTTCCCCCACTGAGGATATGAAGCAATTAGAACATAAACAGGAAGCCACAGTCTTACTTCCTCAAATATCACAGGGCAGAATTTGGGGCTTCCAAAGTAACTGGAAATTGAGAGGATAAATCCAGAAAAGGGAAGGCCATAGAAGGCCAAGCTCCAAAGTCTTGATACAAACTACCTTCAAACGCTTGGGTAGCCCTCAAATTACTTACATTTAGGACTGAGAGAAGGAGACCAGGAAAAAAGCAACAGCTAAAAGTTATTTAAAAAAAAAAAAAGTGAGCAAGGATTCCAGCTATTGCCTACCTCAAGAAAAATGGACTTTGGAGTTTGAGTCAAGTCAAAGTGAAATGCTTTGTAAACACCACAACTTTCCACTGAAATCCCAGAACAATCATGATCATTGATAAAAAGACTACTTTCTAGGAATAAATCATTATTCTAAGATTAAGAGCAAAGCTAATCCCTAAGATAATGGGCAAAATCTTCCCCAACAAAGTATAAAAATTAAGCCTCCACAAGTTCATGGTGATCAGCCAGTAACTTAACTTGTCTGGTCATCACACAAAAGACAACACTTCTCTGAAAACTATAACGAAACCAAGAGTCTTGGGGGTGCCTGGGTGGCTCAGTCAGTTAAGCGTCCAGCTTCACCTCAGGTCATGATTTCACAGCTCATGGGTTTGAGTCCTGCGTCGGGCCCTGTGCTGACAGCTCAGAGCCTGGAGCCTGCTTTGGATTCTGCGTCTCCCTCTCTCTCTCTCTGCTCCACCCCCACTCATGCTCTGTCTCTCTCTGTCTCTCAAAAATAAATAAAACGTTAAAAAAAGTTTTAATAAAAAAGAGTCTTTACAATGCATCATTCACAATATCCCATGTGCAATCATAAAGTATTAGACATGCCAAGAAACGAGAGTGAAACCCCTCGTCAAAAGAAAACAGACATAATAGAAAGAGATCTCATGTTGACCTAGATGTTAAAATGAGCAGACAAGGACTTTAAAGAAATAAGTATGAAGATGTTCATGACTTAAGAAAAAGATGATCGGGGTGCCTGGGTGGCTCAATCATTTAAGCATCCAACTCTTGATTGAGGCTCAGGTCATGATCTCAGCATTGTAAGATCAAGCCCCTTGACAGGCTCCATGCTGGGTGTGTTGTCTGCTTAATATTCTCTCTCTCTCTCTTTCTCTCTCTCTCTCTCTCTCTCAAACAAATGAAACAGATTCTCTCTCTCTACCTCTTCCCCTCTCTCTTGCTTGTGCTTTCTCTCTAAAATAATAATTTTAAAAAAAGAGATGATCAGAATGAGTGAATAATGGACAAATCTCATCAGAGAAATGAAACTACATAAAAGAACTAAATGAAAATTTTAAAACAGGAAAGTACAATAGGCATATGAAAAAGCGCTCAACTTCATTAGTCATCTGGAAAATGCAAATTTCAAACACAATAAAATACTATTTCACATCTTTAGAATAGCTAAATTTAAAAGATGACAATACTAAATATTGACAAGGATATAGAACAACTGGAACTTTCAGATATTGCCAGTAGGATTATAAAATGATGCAGCTACTTTGGGAAAAATTTTTGGCAGTTTTTTATAAAGTAAAATGTATACCTATCCTATGGACTAGCAGTTCCATCCCTATGTATTTATTCAAAAGAAATTAAGACATATGTACACACAAATATTTGAAAGCAAACGTTAATGGCAGAAACAACTCAAATGACCATCAATAGGTGAATAAACTAATTATGATCTATTTATACAACAGGATACTACTCAACAAAAATAAAAGAATATACTCTTGTACAACATATTGTACAACAATAACTATGAAAGACATTATGTCATTTTAAAGAAGCCAGACACAAAGGAGCACATACTGCTTGATTCCTTTCATAGAAGCTCAAGAACAAGCAAAAACATTCCTATAGTGATACAATCAAAACGTGAATTACATATGATTAAGTAGAGACCAACTAGAAGGGGCAGATTGTATCTTTCTAGAGTGATGAAAGTGTTCCATATCTTGTTTGAATTAATGCTTACATGACTGTATTCATCTGTTGTAACTCACCAAATTGTAAGTATATTTTACTTCAATAAAGATGGTTATCAGAAAGTATCTACAGATACCTTATAAAATTTAAACTTCTCAGTACCATCAGAGAATATGGACCTATGGCATATACTTATTCTCCATGAAAATGTATTACTGTATATAGTTTTCTATGCAATCCAATATAAATACCAAATGTAGAAAGCAATAAGGAAAAAACAAAACAAAACAAAAAAAGGATTAAGACATTTTCCAATCTTACAAAATAGTGTTTACTTGGGACAAGGAAACTACCAAAAATATTTTCTGTTCCTTGTTAAGATTCTTTTTGCCTTCAAGATTCAAATTTACATTCTAGGTAGGAGAGAAATCAAATTGGTTCACCTCTTTAGAATGGATTCTGTGCCTAGCTAAGCAGAATGAACTGCTCCAACACAGCATTTTATATTGCATATTCATTTATCCTGAAATCTTGTAAGTTAAAAAGCAAATACTGTAGTGACACGTTGAAAGCTAACATACCCTGATAGGAAAAGTTGTCACTAGAGATGCATGGCTTAAAAAAAATAAAAAAGATTGAGTCATCATAAAACAATGGCTCTCAACCCTACCTGTACATTGAATCAGCTAGGCAGATTTTAAAATACTGTATACTAAGCCTTATTAAAACAGAATATTCTCACTGAAATATGAACTTCATGAGGAAAGTTTTTGGGTTTTTTTTTTTTTTTTACTTTGTTCATTCTTATACTCCCAGAGCTTAGAAAAGAGCCTGGCACATAATAGTATTTGATGAATGAATAAATGAGTAACAAATTAGTTATTACAAGTCAAGGAACAATTTTGGTCTTGTACATAGTGGCAGAATTCCTCTAGATGATGCAGAGCACGGCAGTGCAGAGCAGTTATTTCACAAAAAAGTTTGATAATTTGTATTATTTTAGCTGAAAATTATTAATCATTTATCAAGCATCTCCTATGGTTCAGGAATTATGCTCAGATTAAGGGATATGAATGTGAATAAAACATAGTCCTGCATTTGAGAAGCTCCCAGTCTATTGGGGATTAGTGGTAAAGAGAAAGTTTAGCATGTAAACATTCATTAATTTATTCATTAATTCATTACCCATTCATTAAGCTCTCACTACATGCCAAGCACATATGTGCCAGGGTCTATAGTAGCAAACAGCAAATGTGATACCTGTCCTCAAGGAGCTTACTGTCTAGTAAAGAGAAAGATAATAAACTTAGAAATAATTTGTGATCATTATTATGAAGGAAATGACTATAATGTTGTAATAAAGAATTTTGTCAGATGGAGGGCACTATTTTGTATTGAATGGTCATAAAATACCTCCTTAGGGAGGAAATATTTGTGTTGCAATGATGAGAAGAATGCAAAGTTCATAGGAGGTTTCCAGCAAATGAAATAACACGTTCAAAATACTCAAGGTTGGAAAAAATTTGACATGTTCAAGGGCCTGAAAGAATCCAATGGCCAGAGCATAAATGGAAAGTAGAAAAAGTTGAAAGTAGAATAATAAAACTAATTTAATAATAGGTGTTAAATTCACAGCCTGGTAGGTCATGGCAGAGAGTTTGGATTTTATTCTAAGTGCAATATGAATCTATTAAATGATTTTAATCAATAAAATGGCATGATACAACTTACATATGTAAGAGTATTCCCTTTTCCAAATGGAAAATAGATTTTCTAGCCTGTTTATTTCTTCTTACATTCATAATATTAAATTATAGTAACCCAATAGCTCATAAGTATACTTTTTATAGGAGGGAAAGCGATTGGCCTAGTTCAGGTGTCTGCTCCTGTTTTAATCAACTATGACTGGATAGTGGGGAGTTGTTTGGAATAAATATGGCTTCTGAAAGCTATGTTGAGAAGCCAAAGTAGGTGTATTAAAGTAATACTATGAAGACTATGACTTGCTGAATGAAGAGACACAAGCCACCCACAGGGCAGTTGGCAGGTAGCTTCCTCAGCATCCAAACTCCTACTTTGGGAAAGTGCAAAACTTGGGGTCATTTTGATGGAAGGTATAGTTTCAATACACTCATACAAGAGAAGTAAAGTCACAAGATTTGTAATTTACAAATGTCAGAAATGGGGATGGGCAGGGCTGGGAGGTAGTGCAGCTGCCATGACTGGGGAAAGGGCAGTCATCTGTTCCAGGTCATGAGTGAAAAGGAGGTACAGAGCAGGGGAGTAAAAACCTGTTGCTTACGAGGTGGTTGGGGCAGAGGTCACTAACTTTTGGGGGGCTTTATTCTAAATGGTTACTTTAAGAGGTGCTCAGGAAAAGCAAAGCAGGAACTTTCGGTGGAAATACTAAACACGGATCCTATTTAAATGTTCAGACTCTGGCTGTGAGGAGGGCTGTCATTATGTAAAATGCCAAGGCAGCAACTCAGAAAAACAAAAGTTGTTTTTCAAAAGTTTCAAAAACTCAAAAAACAAAACAAAACAAAAACTGAGGTGTTTCTTATCACAGATCCATTTTTGTGCATCAGTGGTCAAACTCATGGGAAGATTTTTTTTTCAACACGGAAGTAATATGATCAAATTCATCATTTAAAAAGTAACTCTGTGGCCAAAATGAACAAATCAGGAGACTATAGATGCTGGAGAGGATGTGGAGAAACAGGAACCCTCTTGCACTGTTGGTGGGAATGCAAACTGGTGCAGCTGCTCTGGAAAACAGTGTGGAGGTTCCTCAAACAATTAAAAATAGACCTACCCTATGACCCAGCAGTAGCACTGCTAGGAATTTACCCAAGGGATACAGGAGTACTGATGCATAGGGGCACTTGTACCCCAATGTTTATAGCAGCACTCTCAACAATAGCCTAATTATAGAAAGAGCCTAAATGTCCATCAACTGATGAATGGATAAAGAAATTGTGGTTTATATACACAATGGAGTACTACGTGGCAATGAGAAAGAATGAAATATGGCCCTTTGTAGCAATGTGGATGGAACTGGAGAGTGTTATGCTAAGTGAAATAAGCCATACAGAGAAAGGCAGATACCATATGTTTTCACTCTTATGTGGATCCTGAGAAAATTAACAGAAGACCATGCGGGAGGGGAAGGAAAAAAAAAAAATAGGTTAGAGTGGGAGAGAGCCAAAGCATAAGAGACTCTTAAAAACTGAGAACAAACTGAGGGTTGATGGGGGGTGGGAAGGAGGGGAGGGTAGGTGATGGGTGTTGAAGAGGGCATCTTTTGGGATGAGCACTGGGTGTTGTATGGAAACCAATTTGACAATAAATTTCATATATTAAAAAATAAATAAATAAATAAATAAATAAATAAATAAATAAATAAATAAAAAAGTAACTCTGGCAACGGTATAAAGAACAGATAGGAATAGAGACTAAACATAGTCAGAGAGGTAAGTCCAGTTAGGAAACCAATAAGAAAAATTCCAGGTAAAAAAATTAGAAGAACCTGGACTGGGACAGCAATAATAGTAGCAATGGAAAGGCATAGACAGATACCAGACACATTTCAGAAGTTGAATGGATCAGACTTAGTTATAGGCAATGAGGAAATGTGAAAAAGAAAAGATTATCACAAGATTTCTAGCTTGAGCAATAGGGTAAATAGGATTGCTGATAGTTGAGACATGGAAAACAGGAAAAGAAACAAAAAAGTCTGAGGGGGGCCACACCGATCATGAGGAGTTACTGTAAATCTAATGACAGATTGAAAGCTCAGGAAAGAGTTGAGAAATCAATGTTTGAGAGTAACATAGATGATAGTTAGAACTTTAGGATTGCATGAGATCATTCAAGATGATCATGTAAAGTGAGAAAAGATACGTAGCTCCCTAGGAAAACTCTAGCAGAAGAGATGGAACTAGGAGAAAAATAAAGAGCAATCCGAGACATATGGAAAGAATGAGATAAACATGATTTAGAAGTCAAGAAGGAGCTTTACAAGGAAGGAAATGATCATTAACATCGAATTCTATTGGGAGGAAAAGTCAGCTGAGGGCTGAAAAGCAGCTAATGTATTTGACAATCACATCATGGTTGACCTTCTCAGAGCAATTTCAGCAGAGTGGTGTGGGTGGATGGCAGAGTGCAGTAGATTGAGAAGCCACTGGAAGAAGAGGAAGTAGAAGCTGTACTTATGACCTGCTCTTCTCAAAACTTGTGTAGAAACTACTAAATATGTCGGTATATAATGGCTTGTTCTAGTAAAACTTATTTTATCACAGTGCTGGGTTGGACTAAACCTAAATTATTGACAAAGCTCTCAGTTGAACCACAGACTCCTGACTCTCAGATATCCAGAGCTCACCTAATTTTTTGATAAGTTAATCCCATGACCTTTTAGCGAGGTAGATCCAGTAGTATTATATCTCATCTCTATTTGCACTGGTTTTCACGGTATTGTTTTTAAAATGATTTCTTCCACCATCCTTCCTTTTTATTCCATCTCAGATCTCAGAAATGCGACCTTTTTGCAAGCCCATTAACGCTTTGCTCATTTTCTCCAGTTTCCTATCTGTTGGGGTAATTGCTTCCTACACAAAACTCAGTCTCCTATTAACTGGCTCATTACCTTAAGTTAAAAGTTCAGAAACTTCTTCAGACTGAAATCACTGCAGTGTCCTGAAAAGAAACTACTTTTGAAGATGCTGACACGTCTGTAAGCCAAGACATTTTTTGGATTAAATTCACTGTTTTACAGATTCAACTTATTCCTTTTCAGGTTTCTGTTTGCACCAGTTTTCTTCTCTCACTGCAATGGTACATTTATTACTCTCCAAGTCATAATAGTGGCAAACATACAGAGCAGTAGAATATAAAACCATTTAGTGTCGATCACAGCTCTGTGTTGATAGAGCTAATTTGGTTCAGAAAAGAAATACTATTAAAGTTCCTGTAGTTCTCTCTCCAGTTGAAGACAATTAGGTTTATAAACGTTTATACTCATTATTTCCATGCTAACTAGTTTTATCTTTGCATTTTCTAGTCTTACCTCACTGATGCTGAATGTCCTAAAAAACCTTTACTTCTCTGGATCAGTGAGAAAAACCAAGAGATATGAAGGGGGGGGGGGGATTTAAAAAAAATGTAATAAAATAAATGATATGAATTCATTATACCTAATGAGTAATTTAAATTCTTCTTTGGTAGTATAGGTAAACATCTTCTCAAATATACTTTTAAAAGGATCTATGTAAGTTCAAGGACATACATCACTCCAAATGGAACAGTATCTTCCAAAAAAGAATAAAATGCCCTAGTGTTCAACTGTCCTTACTGTCAACTTTTATTTAGCACATACTAGATTGGAGGGCACTGACATAGAGATGTGGGCCTTGATTTATGTCCTCAAGAACTATACCATGGGTTGAGAAGACAGGACATGCTATCCATAGGAAGTAAATGATAATATCAAATAGCACATTTTCAGTGAGAAATGAGCAGTACAGATAGTAAGACCTATCAGATTTAAAAAGGAAAGAGCTAAAAAATCAATATGGAATAATTAGAAAATTTTTCATGAAGGAAGTGCTCCTTGTGCTGGATCGTGGAAGAAGTATAAGATGTGGGTTAGCAAAAAGGCCTGGGGAAGGTATTAGAGGCAGAAGAGACAACTTGATGATCCAAAGGAGAGGGAAGAATTGCTTAAGATTTGTTAGACCGATATGGTTGGAAGAAGGCCTGGAAGTGTCTTTTGTGTTCTGGGGGAAGTTAGCACCGTGTAAAAAGTGAACATACCATATTGTAAGAAGCCCAACCTACTCATGTGGAGAAGTCAGGTAAAGAGCTGAGGCCATCTGCACCGAACTCCCAACTGAAATAGGCAGGACGAACTTGCCAGCAATGTGAGTTGAGGCCATCTTGGAAGCAGTCTTCCAGGACTGGCTGAGTTACTCACCTGATTGCATTGCTGAGCCCTGCCTGAGTTTCAGAACTTTGAGCAAATGAATGATTAATATTGTTTTAAATCATAAAATTTTGGTGTGAATTGTTCCAGACGGAACCTGGTCTGGATCATCCAGCGGAAGAACCAAGCAGCACGCGGAGATCTTGGAAGGCGGGAGGTTTATTTGACACTGGCAGGCTTGGAGGAGATCACTCTCTAGAGGTCTGAGACCCGAGCACAAACACGGGGGACAATTTATAGTCTGTTACTTCTGCAATATTAGTAATTTGGCACGCATGGCAAGTGGGGTAGGAAGAACCCAGAAGGGGAGTCTTCGGGTGGGGACTGAAATTCCCCTATCAGTCCTTTCGGCCATCTTGTAACAATTTTTCCCTATCATTCCCTCCTTTGATGCCCCTTTAAACAGATCTAGGCTGTATTAGAGGGCATCATATTTATTTATTATGGGATGGTCCTTTCCCTTAGTTCTCTGACTTTGGTTGTCAGAAAGTCAAAGGGATGCAGGTGTCCCCTTTCTTGGCAGTGAGGAGGTCAAGGGCCCATCTGTTCTGGAGGGCAACTCCTGCCAGGGAACTTATTTGGCTCTGCAAAGACACTAGGGAGTTGACTACTCGTTCCATATCTTCATTGAGTTCTCAGGACAGTTTACGATATAGTCCCACAGAAGAGCCTATGCCTCCCATGCTTGTCCCTATCCTTGTGGCTATTCCTGCTCCTAGGAGGACGGTAGCAACACCGCTCATTTAGCCTGGGCCTTAGGGCTAAAGGTTTACAAATGGGGACCAGATTAGAGGCAACCAATACCAACAAAACATCTTATCCATAAAAGGAAGGTGAGCACAAACAGTGCTGTTTCCCCAGCTTTCTGGGACAACCTCTGCCAATCGGATGGCAAGGAATATTTTATCGGACTGACTACATTCCTTCCTAGTTGGGAAGGCTTCAACCCATCCAGAGTTTGTACAGACTATCACTTGGAGGTATGTAAGTCCTCGGCGTGGCTGGATATCTGTGAAGTCTATTTCGAGGTCCTCAAAGGGGGTAGCTCCTATTCTTTGGACTCCTGGTGGGGGTTGTGATGCGGATCAGACATTATTCTTAGGAGGGCATGGGGGACTTTAACATGCAGTTCTTGTCCCAGGGAGAGCTTATCTGCCTCTTTATTGAGTAGAATTGTTGCCGCTAATGCCCTAAGACATGGCAACCATCCTGCTGCAACTGGGTCCAGTTTTTTTGACACATATGTCACTGGCTGCTGCCAGGGGCCAACAATCTGTTTGAGAACCCCAAAGGCAACCTTTCCCTTCTCGTGCACAAAGAGGTTAGTATCTCTATATCTGGCAGGCCAAGGGTTGGTGCCTGCCCGAGAATATCATTTATTGCTAGGAAGGCGGCCTTTGTCTCTTCTGTCCAGACAGGGGGTTCTTGATCTAGCCCTAGCAAGAAATTATAGAGGGGTCTTGCTATTGCTGAGAATCCAGGAATCCAGATTCAGTAGAATCCCTCAGCCCCCAGGTATTCTCGTAGACCCCTCTTAGTTTTGGGCTGGGATAAGGAGGGGATGACCATCCTTCTCTCTGGCCCTAGTCTGATGCCCTGGGCCTGGTTCAGTCCATGCAAAGGCAAACAAGGGTCGGCTCTGGGGGGCCAAGTGGAGGCAGAAGAAGGCATCCTTTAAGTCTCGGCAGGTAAACCAGCTGGCAGAACCTGGGATCTGGCTGAGGATGGTGTACAGGTTCGGGACCACTGGGTGCAAGGAGACAGTCACTTTGTCGACAACTCATATGTCTTAAACTGGTCGGTACCCTCTTCCCAGCTTCTTGACTGGCAAGAGAAGAGTGTTGCCTGCTTGTGGGAGGGGGTATTGCTGCTGTCTCTGCAGCTGAATCCCTGGGATTAACTCTACAATAACAGAGTCCTGATTGTGGGCAAGTCCGGGGGTGTTGTCCTTGGCCCATACAGTGGGAAAGGCAGTCCTGAATTCGGGCGGGTGGCTCAGTTGGGCCTGGGCACAGAAAAGACTGCATTCTTCTTGTCTTGGATCCAATTGGAGGCTGGTGCATCCCGTTAGCTCAAAGGTTATTTGGGCCCCCAGCTTTGAGAGTATATCCTGGCTGTGGAAAGAGATAGGGCACTCAGGTAGGTAGAGGAACTCATGTCGTACCATGTGGCCCCCGAGTTCACATTGAAGGGCTTGGCAGAAGGGCTTGGCAGAAGGGCTGTTGCATTGCCTGTTTCCCTGTGGCCCTGAGGATGGTTGCAGTCTTCTCGCTAAAGGGGGACCACAGGGGAGGTGACCACAGAATGTTCAGCCCCAGTGTTGACCATAAAAGTCATGGTTTGGGCCCCCTACTTTCATTTTGACCATGGGCTCATGGGGGCCAAGAAGAAGTGAGCCCAGTCCCCCTCACTCTGAATCTATTCCTGCTAGGCCTATAAGGTCTTTTCCTCATAGGGTTCTTCTGCATATCGGCTGGGTTTCTGAGACTTTCCCCAGTTGGGACATTCATTCTTCCAGTGTCCTTTCTATTGTCCTTGCAGTCCCTTGCTAAGGAGGTTGTGGGCTTCCTCCCTTTTGGCGGCTGGACCTTCCCCATCTTTTTGTCATCCTTTTCCTTCAGAGCAGCGGCGAGGAGGCTGGCCTTTTTTCTCATCTTTTTTTCGGCTTCCCTCTGGGCAGTGATCTCCCTGTTCATGCAGACCTTGTTAGCAACCTCAATCAACTGGGTGGTGTTCATTCCAGCAAAACCCTCAAGTTTTTGGAGCTTCCTTCTGATATCCAAGTGGCTTGGGCCACAAAAGAGGTGTTTACCATCTGTTGGCTTTCTTGTGCCTTGGGATCAAACGGGGTGTAAATGTGGTAAGCCTCGCATAGCCTCTCATGATAATATTCATGGGCTTCTTGGCCCCTGCTCAGATCCCCCAGAGGAGAGCCTCTTGGTACTGGCGAATGTGGACTTGTCCTTGGTCCACTTTGTCAAGGCGACCAAGACCCTAGCCTGCCCCTGTTCATTGCAAGTAAATCGCACCCAAGGGGGAAAGGTTTGGGCAAACTCTAACCAGGAGTTGATATATGGGAACTGATCAGGGTGACCTGGGTCTATGGTGACAACACACCAGAAGCGGTGGACCTCTAAGGTTCCCTCAGAGGGACATCTAAGGTTCCCTCAGAGGGCATTCCTACACCAGAAGTGGGCCATTCCAACTCACATAGCATCCTTAACCTGCCTGGGCTCATCTTAATTCCATAGTCTCCTAAAAATCCCTTTTTGAAGTTCTTGATCATAGTTTTGAGAGCTGTGGGTTTGCTCTGTCCTGACCCTATAATGTTCCCATGAGACGGAGTGGCAAAAACAGAGGGGTAGGGGAGCACCCTCTAATGAGGAGACCAGTCAGATGTGCGTCTGGCCGTGTCCTGAAGGAACTTTGGTGACACTTAGCCATGGCAGTCTCAGCTTTGTGACTTATGATCGGAAACTATTCTGATGCCACCATAGACTGTGTGCCGTTCACCACAGAATCACAGATGGGCCCACTCAGACTCTGTGGGCTTTTGGGGACCGTAAGGGCGCCCGCCCGTGAAGCCACAGATTCAGTCCCAACTGGAGGACAAGGTTGGGCTGCACATTCACTCACGCACTCAGACCAGATGTTAATACATTCCCTCCCTAGGAATCTACCTGTGAGACCTCTAAAAGGTCTCCAGGAGGTGATCAGGCTCCCCTTTCACCCTGACGGGTGGGTCTGACCGGGTCAGGGGCCAGGCCTTACCAGTATCTGAGGTCGGGTCCATATCCTCACCTACCAAGTCTCCCGAGTCCGGTGGGAACGGCACAGCGGGGCTGGCCTGAGATGACCGAGCAGGAGACTGCCGAATATCAGACAGCTCGCGCCTTCTCCGTTGCAATTCCTCATTCGGTCACCACCTTGCTGTTTTTCCAAACCGGCGGCAACAATGGGCCGGCGCGGTTTCCTGTTCAGGGAACCAAATGTTACAGTGAAAGGGCGGGCCTACGTCGGCCGACCCTATCTTGTTCTATGTCCTCCACCTTGAGTGACTATGTCCCCGACATGACCCCTTTTCCAGGAAAATCACGGAAACCTCAGACCGCGCCTCCTCCCCTTGAGTAACCTCCTGCTCACCCATTCAAACTTCCTGATCAAAATATGCCCAGCGACCTGCGTAACAGGAGTCCGACCCTTCCCCAGCCAATCGGCTGAGGTCATGACCCTTCCCCAGCCAATCGGTTGAGGCCACAGCCATTACCTCACCAACTGCCCCTAGGCCCCAATAAAACCTTTGTGCTTTTGAAACTCGCTCTCTCTCCCTGGTATCTCACCGTTGTGTCAGTGCAGGTAGGGGATTGAGCTCAAGCTAGCTCGAATAAAGGCTCTTTTGCTTTTGCATCGGACTCAGCTCCCTAGTGGTCTTTGGGGATCACGAATTCTGGGCATAACAACAGAACCTTGTCTGGATCACCTGGTGGAAGAACCAAGTGGCACTCGGAGATCTTGGAAGGCAGGAGAAGGTTTATTTCACACCGGCAGGCTCAGAGGAGAACACTCTCCAGAGGTCTGATCCCCAGCGCAAGCATGGGGGACAATTTATAGTCTGTGACTTCCGCATTAGTAGTCATTTGGCGCGCCGGGCAAGCGGGGTAGGAACAAGAACCCGGAAGGGGAGTCTTCAGGCGGGGACTTGAACTCCCCTATCAGTCCTGTCGGCCATCTTATAACATAATTTTTTCCTATCAGAATAACTTCCTTTTTTCTTGAAATAGGTTAATAGCATGATATAAGCAAAGTTTACCTGTGAGGACCTCTTGCTTCACTATTATTCGCATTACCAACTTTGTCTTCTCTTCCACTTCCCCATAAATGTTTATCTTGAAATCCTTGTCATATGATAACTGGTTAATTAATTTATTTTTTAAGTTCAAAGTGTGCCTTTGGATGTTATTTATCTTTTAATAAAGAAAGATAGGAATATCTTTAAGATGCAAGTGCTGAAAAGGATGGAGGGTAGGGGCAGGTATGTGATAAAGAAGAAACAAAAAAAAATGTGTAAAATCACTATACAGGACCCCAAAACATCCCATTTAAGCTATATTGCTTCAGGTTACCTAGTTCACAAATTTTCTTTGCTTAATTTCTCTGCTTACAGTATGATGTCACTTACTGAAGTTTTTTTTTTTTTTTAAGACTTTAATTTTAAGTAATGTTTACACTCGTTGTTGGGCTTGAACCTACCTACAATCCTGAGATCAAGCGTCACATGCTCTACCAACTGAGCCAACCAGGTACCCCAGGTAGTTTTTTTTTTCAATTGATAAGAGTTAAATACTGTCTCATATGCCAGTTTATTATAGGCTAAAATCAACTTGGCAAATTTATTATAGGCTAAAATCAACTTGACAGATAAATATTTTTAAATAAGTAACAAAACCTTTCTCCATCTGATGCTCTTCCTCAAACATGTGAAGTGAATCAGAGAGTAAAACAAAAAAAGTATTATATTTCCCTTCAACTACTCTAGCACTAGTTCTCTTTAACTGGTATGAAACCCCAATGGGAAATTGTCTTTAAAAAATATATTCTTCTAAAATTAAGTAGAACATATATTAATTAAGCACAAAAATCTAAGTAATATTTTCAGTTATTATAACTACCAACTATTTGCAATTGCAACACATTAAGAATTTAAAATTTGCCTATCTTCTATTTTAGAGTCATGATAAGAGACTAATATTCAAAAATTATTTGTTATCTCTCTCTTTCACTTTTATATATCTTCTCAGTTGACAGACAGTCCTTGCTATTTTCACACTAAATTGATCACTTAGCTGATCTACGTAGCAAAAGAGGTAACCAGTCTGTATCAAATTTCCACTTACTTTATTTTACAAATAGTGAAAAATTAGAATTTCCCTGGTCTGCATCCTCTTACTAGTAACTGCAAACTTTATAAAAATATAAACAATGTGTTTTTTTTTTTCCCTCACTGAAGCCACAATACCTAGTGGAAGTTTTGGCATATAATAGATGCTGAACTTATTATATTCAACAGGTTTATTGAGATATAATAAATACATAATAAAATGCACACATTTAAAGGGAACCATTTGATAAATTTTGACAAATTTGGACTCATAAAACCATTACCAAAATCAAGATAATAAATATACATCCATTATCCTCAAAAGTTGCTCATGCCACTTTTTTAATCCCTCCTACCCACTTCTCTTTACCCCATCCCCATAACCTACTTATCTACATTTTATCACTATAGACTAATTTGCGTTTTCTAGGGTTTTATATAAGTACAGTCATACAGTATAGTATTGTTTTTTGTCTGACTTCTGACATTCAGCATTAATTATTTTGATATTAATTCATGTTGTCACATGAATCAGTAGTTTATTTCTTATTATTGCTGACTAGCATTCTATTGTATAGCTATGCCACAATTTGTTTATCACTCATCTGTTGACATACATTTGAGTTGTTTCCAATTTGGGGCTGTTACAGATACAGCTGCTGTAAACATTCACATATACGTGAATATATACACACACACACACACACACACACACACACACACACACACACACATATATTCTTTCAAAATTCTTGTGTAATTTTTTTTTTAATTTTTTTAACATTTATTTATTTTTGAGACAGGGGGAGACAGAGCATGAACGGGGGAGGGTCAGAGAGAGAGGGAGACACAGAATCAGAAGCAGGCTCCAGGCTCTGAGCCATCAGCCCAGAGACCGACGCGGGGCTCGAACTCAAGGACAGCGAGATCATGACCTGAGCCGAAGTCGGACGCTTAACTGACTGAGCCACTGAGGAGGCCCAATTCTTGGTAATATTTAGGAGTGGGATGGCTGAATCATATGGTAGGCATAAGTCTAACTTTTTAAGCAACTGCCAAACTGTTTTCCAAAGTGGTTGTACCACTTAACATTTGTACCTGCATTGTATGGGAGTTCTCCTACCTCTGTGTTCCAGCAAATGCTTGGTATGGCCAATTTTTAAAATTTTAGACATTGGCATAGGTGTGGTTGTATTTCATGTACTTTTAATTTGTTTTTCTCTAATGGCTAATGATATTAAGCACTTTTTCATGTGCTTTTTTGCCATCTGCACATCATTTTTAAGGAAGTGTTTCACATCTTGTTCCCCTTGGTGAAGGAGGAAAGTTGTTTGTTTTATTATTATTCAGTTTTGAGAATTCTTTATATATTCTGGATACAAGCCCTTTATGAGACATATGATTTCAAATATTTTCTCCCACTCAGTGGCTTGTCTTTTTGATTCCCTTAGCAGTGTCTTTCAAAGAGCAGGCAATTTTAATTTTTGTGAATTCCAAGTTACTATTTTTTTCTATTGTGGACTGTACTTTATGTCATATCTAAAAAATATGTGCCTAACCCAAGGTCATAAAGGTTTTCTTCCAGAACTTTTACAGTTTTAAGTTTTATATTTAGGTCTATGTTCCATTGTGAGTCAATTTTCATATATGGCATGAGACATGGGCTGAAGGGTTTTGTTTTGTTTTTTGGCATAAAGATGTCCAATTGTTCCAGCATCATTTGTTGAGAAGACTATCTTTTCTCCATTAAATGTCTTTGCAATTTTGTGAAAAAATCAGTTGTCTGTACATGTGTGGGCCTATTTCTGAATGTTCTCTCCTCTTCCATTGATCTACTTGTTTATTTTTATGTCAGTACCACACCGTCTTGATTATTGTGGCTATATACTAAATCTTGAAATCTCCAACTTTGTTCTGCATTTTTAAAATTGTTTTGGATCTTTTGGTTTCTTTGTATCGTCATATGAGCTTTAGAATCAGCTTGTCAATTTCTACCAACAGTATCTTGTTCCAATTTTGACTGGGATTGCTTTGAATCTTTAGGTTCAATGTGGGAAGAACTCACATCTTAACAATATTGAGTCTTCTGACCTGTGGCTGAGCACATTTTTAGTGAATAAAAGAAAACAGGTTGGAAGTTCAATTTTGAGTAATTTTCAAAAGCTTTAGATAAATTGTAAATACTGAATTTATTACAATTTTATGGTAATGCAGATGATATGATTTCACACAGAAAAAGTTCTAAATACCCCACCAAAAAAACTGCTACAACTAAACAATGAATGCAGTACATTTGAAGGATACAAAATCAACATACAGAAAAGCAGTTGTGTTTCCATACACTAACAACAAAACACTTGAAAAAGAGATAATCAATCCCATTCACAATAGCTTCAAAAACAATAAAATATTTAGGAGGAACTTTTACCAAGGAGGTGAAAGATCTGTACACTGAAAACTGCAAGACTTTGATGAAAGAAACTGAAGAAGACACAAACAAATGGGAAGATATCCTGTGTTTTTGGATCAGAAGTATTAATATTGGTAAAATATCCATATTACCCAAAGCCATCTAGAAATTCAATGTAATCTCTATTAAAATTCTAATGACACTTTTCACGGAAATAGAAAAAAAAACAAGCCTAAATGTGAATAGACCCACAAAAAACCTCAAATAGCCAAAGCAATCCTGAAAAAAGAAGAACAAAGCCAGAGACATCACACTTCCTATTTTCAAGCTATATTACAAAGTTTTAGTAATCAAAACAGTATGGTACTGGCATAAAAATAGATACATATACCAATGGAACAGAATTGAGAGTCAAGTAATAAATTTCCACACATATAGTCAACTAATATTTGACAATGGAGCCAAGAAGAGTCAATAGAAAAGAAGAGTCTCTTCAATAAATGGTATGGGGAAAGCTGGATAAGCACGTGCTAAAGAGTAAAATTGGACCCCTCATGAAAATAACTCAAGATGCAAAGACCTAAATTTAAGATCCCAAACCATAGAACTCCTGGAAGAAAATAGAAAGAAAAAGTTCCTTGACCTCGGTCTCAGCAGTGATGTCTGCTGAGTGCTTTTGATATGGCATCAAAAGCACAAGGAACAAAAGCAAACCACATCAAAACTAAGTTCTGCACAAGAAAAGAAAGCATCAACAAACTGAAAAACAACTGACGGAATGGGAGAAAATATTTGCAAATCATATATCTGCTGAGGGGTTAATATCCAAATACATAAGGAACTCATAATTCAATAGCAAAACAAAACAAAAACAAAAACTAACATCCAATGAAACAAACAAACAAACAAAAAAACTAACATGTAGTTAAGAAATGGGCAGAGGTGCGCCTGGGTGGCTCAGTTTGTTAAGCCTCCCACTCTTTATCTCGGCTCAGGTCATAATCTGACAGTTTGTGAGCTTGGGCTCTGTGCTGATTGCATGAAGCCTGCTTGAGATTCTGTTTCTCCTTCTCTCTGCCCCTCCCCTACTTGTCCCCCCACAACCCTCAAAATAAATAAACTCTAAGAAGACATGCAAATGGACAACAGATATATGAAAAGCTTCTTAACATCACTAATCATCAGAAAAATGAAAATCAAAACTATAATATTATTAAAGGATATTGGTGGCTGCCAATTTCCAGAAAGACCAAAGGGGCACACTTGGAGACTACCCAGTCTAGATCAACACCTAAGTCAGACCCAGCGACTACTCTACCTGGTCCAACCCCACCGACTCTGTTTCTTGGCTTTCAGGGCAAATGTTGGACATTGAAAGATGGAATTTCAGTCCCTGTAATAACAAAAAACCCACACCTCCACAGTCTCCCTCAACAGACCAAAAGATTCCTTGTAGCTTCTGCTTCATTGTTTTGCACTTTTCTGAGTGCACTTTTCACCCCAGAGAATATAATTAGCAGAGTCTAAGTATTTTATCTGAGCCTGCATATATACTGGGGGAAATCTCCCAGATGTAAACATGACGTTCAAAAGGAGCTGAGTAGCCTCTGTGTGGCAAGATACATCTCACAAAGTGTTCTCAAAAGTAAAGTGAGTCACAGAATTACAGTGGTTTGGGGGCTGAAAGGGATCTTTTAAATTGCTGGTGTTTTCCAAATTTTAGGCCAATACTCAATAGTGGACCATAAAAATCAATGTAGTATGCTCCACATTTTTAAAAACTAAAATAGAATTGAAAATATCACCGCGTATTATTGCACTTAGCAAATGAAGGTATTCAATGAAGTATTGTCTGGTGGAAATTTTACCCTGATATGTAAGTGTCTATATGTATATATTTATATGTATAGTATATGTTTAAGTATCCTGAGCCCCAATGTAAAATGTATTAAAAAAATTATTTCTTATTGTGTGTCATGGTAAAAAAATAATTGAAAAACACTAGTCAAATCTAACATCACATTTTACATATGAAGAAGAAAAAATAAAGTTTAGAGAAATCAAGTGATTAATGTTCTCATGTTTAATGAAAAGTTGAAATCAGGATGTAGAAAATCTCTTAGTCTTATGCTTCATTATAAGAACAACATCTATCACCTGGAAAAATACTTCCCATTTTCTATGTAGATATCTTCCTACATTAGTCCTGCTGTGAAAATTAAATGAATTTAATTAATTAGTATATCACAAAAATATTGTAAATTTTACCATTGCCTTTGCAGTTAGGCATTAATGTTTTTCACTTGCTGTAGTTAATACTAGTTTTAACATGATTCTGCATATTGACTTTAGAAAGAGAGGGTAATCTGTATTATTTTAAAGATTTTTACGTTGGCAGATATGTTAACGCAGGGGAGACATTGGACTAGTAGCTATAAACAAATTATTTAAGAAAGTAATTCTATTTAAAATAAATTGAAGGAATTTTAAAGTTGTAATCCACCATACTGAATGAAATCTATCACTGAAAATATTTCTTTGCTTGCTAGTTCTACTATTATTTTAATTAATAGAAGTATTAATATTAAACTAACATTTATAAATGTACAATGGTATACATCAATAGTGCAAAGAGACTTGATGTATCTTTTTGATGTATCTTTTTGGAAGATAGATACACTCCAAGCTGGCCAAATCTTTGGCTCATGGCTATTTAGAAATAGAATTTTTATTTTTTATTTATATTTATAGTTATATATTTTTTTTATTTTAGAGAGAGAAGGAATACAAGCGGGAGAAAGGGGCAGAGGGAGACAGAGAATCTTAAACAGCCTCCAGGCTGAGCATGGATGGACATTGGGCTCCATCCCACAACCTTTGGATCATGATCTGAGCTGAAATCAAGAGTCAGATGCTCAATGCACTGAACCACCCAGGCACCCCTAGGAATAGAATTTTTAGAAATTCAGTTAAAATGAAGACTGGAAAAATAAAACCTAATTTGGAAATAAAGAAGGTCAAAGAGGAGTAAATAATAATAGGGTACAGAATAAAAATAAATGATCAATGCTTTAGATAATTTAAAGACTCTCAATTTCTTCTGTGTAGTCTTCTCCCACCTACAGGAATATTCAATAAATAATGAAAACTACACTATGTAAAATATACCCAGAATCTTTTATTCAGTAACTTGGGGCCGTCACCCAGATTTTGATATGGATTTTAAAATTTTACTTTTCATTATCAATTAATATTTTTTTAATTCTCACTGAAAATATAATGTATTTTTACATGTTGACTCTTACTGCCTATAGGAATTTGTTTCCCTTATAAAGAATATCACTGCAAACAAACAAGACAGGTATTTTTCTTTCCAAAGACATTTTTCCTATACTGAGTGGTTCTTTGACATAGGAAGCTTACTATGATGCACCAAATGTGCATGGGGAAGAGTACAAAAGTTGGTCTGGTAAAGCAAAGAATGGGGATGAGAAATTTAGTTATTAGGGGTTTAGTGCAGTCATTAGAAATGCCTCTCCCTCCCAGACTGGTTCGTCCTGCTCAGTGAATACTGTTTTATTCCAACATCCCTTTTTCCAACAGCCATTTAAAATATTCATGAGAGGGGTGCCTGGGTGGTTCAGTCAGTTAAGCATCACACTCTTGATTTCTGCTCAGGTCAGTGCCTCAGGCCTTGCACTGAGTGTGGAGCCTGCTTGGGATTCTCTCTCCCTGTCTCTGCCCCTTTTCCCTCGCACATGTGCACATTCTCTCTCAAAAATAAAAAAGCATTAAAAAAATGAAAGAATTAAAAAAATAAGGTATTTCCAGTAAGTGAAATCCTGTCATCACATGGGAAAGGAGGTACTGATATTTTCCTGCACGTAGGATATGTTTGTTGAGTATGGCACCAAACATACTTCCTGCAAAGAATCCCTTTACCAGCAATTAGGACAGATATTTTATTTACATGGAAAATCCCACTACCATCCTTCTGCTACCTTAACAGATAGAAAACTTTTTCCAATATTACTAATCACACCAGAGGAAAGTTTTAAGCTTCCTTTTACATACTGTGGTTAGTCCTCTTAAGAAAAGTCAGTATTGGTCATATTGGCCTTAGCCCTATTTGAACTCATGAAAATTCAGAATAAAATCCAGCTTTCCAATTCCTATTTCTTGAGTTGCTTCTCAAGAAAGCGTCAAACTGAGATGCCTGGGTGGCCCCGTTGGTTAAGCACTGGACTTCTGCTCAGGTCATGATCTCATGGTTCATGGGTTCAAGCCCCATGTCGGGCTCTGTGCTTGACAGCCCAGAGCCTGGAGCCTGCTTTGGATTCTATGTCTCCCTCTCTCTCTGCCCCTCCCCTACTCACACTCTGTCTCTCTCTCTCTCTCTTTCAAAAATAAATAAACATTAAAAAAAAAGCATGAAACCAAAAACAAACTTAAAATATGGAGCTCTTTAATTTGCTTAAAAAGTGACAAGAGTCTTGAATAAGTTCCTTTTACTTGCTCTTATATTAATATTTAATGTTAATATTATGCCAACCAGAATAGCTAGTTAAAAATAAAAAGCAAACAAAAAAAACAAAACAGCAGAAAAGTACCACATGTTTCTTAAAAACAAAGACCTCTAAAAAATCTCATTAATGATTTTGTAAATTGTAATACTTATACTCGGTAAGGGTGCAGTGAAATAGACATACATACTGTTGGAGGTGACAATAAAGTGCTACTATCTTTCAGAAAAGGCGATTTGACAATATACATTAAAAACTTCAATATATTTGACCCTTTGATTCAAAAATTTGACTTTTAGAAATTTAGCCTAGTGAAATGTACGATTAAAGAAATGGACAAACATTTGTGTACCAGGGTGTTCATCACAGCATTATTAGGAACACAGAAAAACAACACAAATATACTATAGCTGGCAATTGGTTACTAAAGTGAGAGGCTATTCATATACTAAATTACCTTACATCTATCAAGAAATATCCCATTTGAAATAAAGATACACAAGCAAAGAAAAAAAAATGTTAACAGTTTTCTCTCTCAGTGATGTGTTTCCAGGTGACTTTTACTCTCCCCTCCCCCCCCCCCAGCTTTTTTGAGATATAATTGACACATAATATTATGTAAGTATCAGGTGTACAAGATCTTGACTTCATATGTTTATAGATTGCAAATGATTACCACTACCAAATCAACTACCATTTCCATCCCATTACATAGTGACCATTTCTTCTTTGTGAAGAGAACATTTATGATCTTTTCTCTTAGCAATTTTACTTTACTCCTTTCTGTGTTTTCAAATTATCCTTCAGTGTACATATTTACTTTTAAAAAGGACCTTAAAATTCATTTGCTACTAGTAGCAGGGAGGAGAGTTTTTTATTCCTTAAGGACAATTCAGAACAAATGAAATTTAATGCCCTCTTCACTATGGTTGTAACTTCTAAATATTTCCACCTCTTTTTGCCTCCTATATATGTTAAATTATGGAAAGAGCCAAAACAGTGTGTCATTTAAAGCTTCCCTTTCTTCCCAAATGAAAACACTTCAGATAAGACCACCATATCCTCAAGTTATTAGGCATGTGTGTGTAATTTCATAATTATAATTAGTTATTTTGAAGTTCACCTGTATTTGATCTGCCTCTTCACTGTGCAGGTAGGGACACACCTTCCATCTTTATATTCCACCAATCTTCTCCGTTCATTTACCCCCTTCCTGTTCTTCCTATGTTCTGGAGAATGTGTACAATGCTTTGCTCTTCAGGGTCTTCGTTATTCAGAGGTGGCATATAAAAGTTACATAACGCAAGCTTTATTTGTATTCGTAAAATCACTGGTCAAAAAGTTTTTGCAACAATTTATGAGAAACATCATGTAACCAACAACTTCAGTTCAGGGGTACCCTACAGCCTAACACAATCCAATAAGAGCTCTCAGCCTGTTGAGCAGCAGCCTCAGTACCACCTCGAGAACGAATACAGTCTACCACTCCCTGGAGAGCAGCATTTCACCTTTCTGGGACAGAGATCAGCAACCACACTCCCTATGAAGGTATAGGTTGCCAACCCCACTTAGGCACACTCCCCACAGACTTACCCACCCACTTAAAGGACAGGAGAACACCCAAGCCGGTTTTAAAAGCACTCAGTTCTGATGCAAATTAAATCAGGGCAGGCTTCCTGTGACACCTGGGGTCCCCACATAAGTTCTTGAGGGCATGTGCTGTGGGTTCTCCATCTTTCTTTCCCTTTACCCTATTATCTTCTATTGATTTTCTTGGGCCTCTCCTTTCCTCATTTTCTATTTCCTTCGCCCAGCTCTGGCACTAGAGGCATTAACTACTGCCGGCCCGTGAATTAAGTCACCACTTGGTAGACTTCTCGTGCCAATGAAAGCATCTCTGCTTGGGTCCCTCGAAGTGTAAAATTCCTGTGCGGTCGAGTCATCTCAAAAGCGCTTCCCAGAGCCAAAGACAATCTACAAGCGACAAAGTACAGCAGGGGTTCAGGTAGAGGACCCTAACCGCTTCTCGCTAGAACGCAATTCACTTGTGATGAACAGCTGGAAGACGTGAGAAGGCTGGGCAGCAGAACGTAGCCCGAACTACAACTCAGACGCGCAAGCGCGTGGCTGAGAGCGCCTGCGCACAGAGCCCGGCGAGGGGCGGGGAGCAGAGAGGGGCTTTTGGGCCCAGCGCTCCCACTGCCTCGGCTTCCCTTAGCCCACAAGCCCTGCCTCCTCCAGCTGCTTGCGGTCCCAAACAACCGGGTGCGCCGCCAGCGCTCTCCGTCAATTGGCCCTTGGCTTTTTCCGTTTCCGCCCAGCCCTCCACAGTCCACCAATCAGCTTGTGCGTTTGGGTAAGGGGCCACCTCCGAGGCCGACGCTTCGGTTCCTCTGCCTCCTCCGGCTGCTGCCTCCGCTGCTGCCTCCTCCTTCCCCACCTCCTCCGTCAGGCGGGCGTCTGCGGGGGCCCGAGGGGCGGCGGCGGCAGCGGCGGCAGCGACATGGAGCCGGAGGCCGGCGACCGAAGCAGTGCTGGCAGGCACAGGGCCGGGCCCCCCAGCACTCCGCCGCCCCGGGAGCAGGAGCGGAAGCTGGAGCAAGAGAAGCTCTCCGGGGTGGTGAAGAGCGTCCACCGGCGGCTTCGCAAGAAGTACCGGGAAGGTAAACAGCGAGCTTGAGCGAGGGGGGAGGGGAAGCCTCATCGCCCCTAGCCCCTTGTCACCTATCCCCTCCTCCAAGGGGCCACCATTACAACCTGAAGGAGCCGCACGTCAGCCCCTGCCAGTGCAGCTCTCCCAGGCCCGGACGCCCCCTTCTCGGTCGAGTCTTCAGTGGCGTCTGGCGCGCTCCTCCCGCCCCTTTTTCTTTTAGGGCCCTTCAGGAGAGTTCCAGGGCTGTGCAGGAACTGAATCCCCACCCCTTCCAATCCCTTGCCCCCAGTCGGGGTGCTGAGGTTGTTGTCATTACACACAGAGACGCGCACACCCCCAGGAGAGGTGGCCGCTAGGCACGAGAGAGGTGAAGGTAAAACACGAAGGCAGGTAAAATCTGTTTGTGAAGACAGATTGAAAGAAGCCTGAGTTGCCACTCGCACCCTCGCGCTTAACCAGCCCGTTCGATTTGCTGCCCTCAAAGACCCCTCTCCTGTGGGTTTAGCCAGGCGGTGAGGGAGCTTCCTCGCATTGGTTTCCAGGGCTGCGAAGTCAGCAGGCCTTTCTAGCTGACTGGACTTCGCCTTGTTAGAAGGGGGAGGGGCGCCATCCATCCCCTTCAACCCCCGCCCCCCGCTCCCGCCATTCTTCAAAAGCTTGATCTTAGTGGTTTTTTTCGGTGAGGTAGGAAGAGATCTGGGACAGGTTCTCAAAATACTATTTGGCTTTGAATAGTCTATGTAACCGCCAAGCCTCCTAAGGACACAGATGCCAGTGAAGCTGGCCATCGCTGGGGACCTAGCCCTATGGAAGATCTTAAGCAGAAGAAGCCTTTAATAGCTCTTGCTTCTGCCTGAGGGGTGTTTATAGTTGGAGTGTACGGTTAGCCTTGGTGTTTTTAAATACAGGCTTTTTTACAGAGCTGTTTTATAAGATCGGCATTGAAAATTCTGGTTTTTCACACGCTCAGGAGAAATTTCTTCTCAGTATCAAAATGAGGGATAAGCTACTTGCCCTCACTTTAGCTGAATTGCAAACTGGAAAACCTGCAGTCTTCTGGTGTTTTATACTTCTTTAAATTTAGGATTAGACGCAAAATTATGACAGCGAAGGAACTGGCATGTAACATCATGTTACTTTTGATTTACAAACACTTTTCAGTTACTCGAGAAGATTAAAAAGTGTCTTTTGTACCTTTGGATGTAGTTAATGTGTTTCATTTTTCAAACTTTAAATTCAAAGTTTTCCTCCCTTGGCAACTCAAGCCTAGCTTTTAAAATAACTGCTTGAATAGTCATCCTCAAAGATGGCCTATAGTTATTGTTCAGTAGCTAGCAATAGAAAGAGATTTATCAGACATAGTTAAGATGTTGAAATTTGTTTTTTAAAAGAATGTTTTAACCCCCAACCCACAATTTATTCAATAAAATGAGTAGTTGTCATGGCAACCATTGCATCATTCTTGATTTTCAGAGAATGCACTTACATAATGGCATTCACTGTAGATTGGAAAAATCCACTGGAGAAATGAAATAAATGGACACACTTTTATCATGCTATTTTGTATGACTTTAAGCAAATACGTCTTTTTAAAGAAAAAAATGACTAGCATATAATTGTTTCCATTTTTACCTTTTTATAATATTCATTTATTCATAAATGAATAGGTTTCACTTAAATCAATACACTACTAGTTTGTCATCATGTCTTTAAGTGCTGTTTATACTTGATTAGTTCCCACATGTTGAAACATGTCTTTAAACATGAATATTAAGCAAGGGAATATTTGTTCATAATGAGAATTGGTAGTTGGAAGTTACCAGAGCTAGAATAGATACATGTAGTTCATAAATGAATGATCTAGTGTGCTTCTGGGCAGGTGAAGCCCTGATGGGCTGTAGATATTTGAGTGATACAGTTCTTTTAGCATTTTAATGCCCTGAATTCCATCAGTGATCCAGAATTCTCTAGGCTTTATTCCATTGATACACAAAGGCCCATCAGTGAACTAGCAAAGTAAAAGATCCTAACGAGCATGCCCTTTCTTCTTTAACTTCTGACATGTAGGTCAAATCTTAGTTGTGATAGAACAAAAATCTGTGAAAACGCCATCTGTGGGAAAGTCTAATTATGCACATAATCCCAAGGAAATAATTTTTAGTGTTTGCCTTTGAGGTTTTAGTATTGTTACAACACTGGTGGTCCACAGTCTGTAAACATATTTTGCAAGTTCATCTGCAAGTCACCTGTGGTAATGAAATAATAAATAGCGCTTAGGTGCTAGGTTAGGTTACAAAGGCTTATTTAATCAGTAACTGTAATACCAATAACTATGGAAACTATACTCCTTTTATAACAGTATTCCTATCAGAAAATGGAGTGATAATTCCAGCTTAGAATATTGGAATGTTAGACTAGAAGACACCTTAGCATTTATCATGGATTCCCAAATATGACTGATCAGTAGATTCATCGGGGGTGCCTTTTGGAAAATTCCTGTCTTCATCTTGGATATATAGTTTCACAGTCCTTATCACTGAGGCCTGGAAATTTGTCAGCCAGATTTTGGAGTGGTGATTTAAACTAGTTCCTTCCTTTTACACTTGAGTGTGCCAAATCCCAAAAATATTAAAACAACTTGCTTGAAGTTTGGATAGTTCATCATTAGTACTGTACATATTTTATAGGAATAATAGTTTTTTCTTCCCGGTTGCACACCTAATGGTGACCGCAGATGTTGGTGGAATGGGAGAGAAAATGGAAAGCAGGAAGTAGCCCTAGAATTTGTGTTAGGTAAAAAAGATGTAAATTGATGATAATGGAGTAATCCATGGGATGGGTATGATTAGCTGAGTTGGAACTACATGATGTATGGGGCTTTAGGGGGAGAGATGTCAGGGAAGAAAATAAGTGGGGGTAGAATGAAGAAGGAGGCAAAACATTCACAGTAAGGACAGGAGTGAGCACTGGATAACAAGCATAGGGTTGGATAATGTAGTTTTCACTTCCCTTATATCTGATACTCGAATTGAAAATGAAGCAGAAATAACAATGAAAGTAAGATTTTCCTGCTGTGGTAGAAAAAGATTTCTCTCCATCCTTCCCAGTCCATTTATCTACCTGATGCTTGTTGATGGGGATGAGCAGGCTTGGGGTTTGAGGGGGTAGTGGATAAAATGATAGAGACTAGCAGGTGGATTTAGTGTACTCTTTCTTTTACCGCTTTTCCCTCTCTACTCCATTTACTGCTTGTCCTTGGTCACCACTTAGAGATCCTTTGCAGTTTTTTACACATTGAGAATTGGAGATAATTGTCAGTGTTCTAGGCCGTGTTGATGTCTTAAGTAGTTACCAAGAGGAAATGTTAGGGAAATGTCCAGTAGTGGTGATGAGAAGGGGTGTTTCTGGTCTCAGCCTTAGAGATAGGGACAGTCTTTTAGACTGAGTTTATATAAATGGAAACATGCTTGCAGATATAGGTGTTTTCTGTCTTTGCTGTACAGAATTTTAAAAATTGACATCCATGTAAACTAGAAATATTTTAAATGTATCATAACAGTTGTAGACAGCTTCTTAATGAGAAACAACTAGTTTTGCTTTCCAAACAGGGACTTCATTGTTTAATCAGATGTGCCTGGTGAGTACATACCTAATTGAGAAGTAAAGTAGAAGCATGTATATTTTCAGTTGTCTTTGTATTTTTTTTTTCCATAATCCTATTCTTACGATGATTATTATTATGCTTGGCATCTTTTTCCAAACTTAAGGTATTTTTGTAAACATTCTGAGAGAATGCAGTTGTTAGAAATAAAAGTGTCATTTCCGTTCCATTTAGTTTTGATTTTTTAACCCATCTGTGAATGCTTTTTAGCAAATTTCATCAATTTATTCACTCTCTGAATTTACTTATTCTTTATGCCAAAACAAGTTAAATAGTTAATTACATAAACCCCATGAAGCTTACAAGTCAATCAGAGAAAAGTAAAAATACATATTAACCTGTTAACAGTGGTATTCTCAAGGTCATGGGATTATGGATGATCTTTATTATAGTTTCCTATATTTAAAAAAATCAGTGTTATTAGTAGCAATGATGATATTATAAAACTAGTTAAAACAAGACAGATTCTTACTGACACTGAAACAGAAAAGAACACAGATAAGGTTCTGTCGACTAAGTCCAGAAAAAATTTGTTTCAAAGATTGATGGAGCGCCTGGGTGGCTCAGTCGGTTAAGCATCCGACTTCGGCTCAGGTCACGATATCGCGGTCCGTGAGTTCGAGCCCTGTGTCGGGCTCTGGGCTGATGGCTCAGAGCCTGGAGCCTGCTTCTGATTCTGTGTCTCCCTCTCTCTCTGACCCTCCCCGGTTCATGCTCTGTCTCTCTCTGTCTCAAAAATAAATAAACGTTATTAACAAAGATTAACAGTTGTGAGCAGCATATTAAGAGTGAACAGCTAAATTGTCTAAATTACATGTTTAATTCTTATTGATTACTCAAATTCTTCATAGTTGGAGACAAAGGGTGAGCTAGAATAACAGTTTACAATAGGCTGAAAAGTACATTTGTAATTGTTATTCTTTAGCAAACCCCTCAAACGAGAGAATTGGCACGGAGGAAAAAACCTTTGAATTAGAAATAATTTTAAACTAACACTAAAAGGTCTAAAAATGAAAGAATGAATGTAATGTTAGTGTTTTTCCTGAAACAAAGTTTTGAAATTGTGTTTAAAATTGGGATAATAGACTTTTTAATTGAAATTTCCTAATTTTTTTTCTTCTATGGCCTTCAACATTTTTTTAAAATACTGACCAACTCCTTAACCCCAAGAAACTTTGAACAGGTTTTCTTTGTTTTACTTCTTTTAAGTGACGTTTTACTCTATTTTCTTTACATTTTTTTTCAGTCTCTCATTCTGATATAGAATTAGAAAGTGCTGCTTTGTGATAGAATCTTTGTTCAGTCAGCAAAATGAGGTGAAGACTGTCCACAGAAGGGCTTGTTAACTTTGTCCTAGGAGAGTTTGAACTGCCTTTCTAGCAGGGAGAAAAAAATGAAAAGAGTTTAATGAGTAATAACACTAAAAGATTAAGAGACTATTGACTGATAAACAGTTCACTGAGATGCACATAGCAGATTAGCTATTTAGTTTTGTAATTTTTATTCATCTTTGTAGTAAGGTATGTTTTTAGGGGTTTTGTTTTTGTTTTGTTTTGTTTTGTTTTACATTTCAAAGGGTACAGTAAAAATTAAGTAGGTCCTTTTGGTTGGTGTAGATCCTTTTGATTGTTTTGTGGAAAAAAACTACAATAACATATGCAGTGGATCTTAGCCTTGGTTCTGCATTGGTATCATCTGTGGAACTTCGTGGAACATAGGCATCTGTATTATTTAAAAGCTCCATAGGTTATATCATGGACAGAGCAGTGAAGGAATGCTGATCTAAAGTGTAAAGTACTATAGGTTAGAGTAGGAAGGAATCTGGGAAGAAAGGACTTCACCTAGGAGACTCTTAAACTAATCTGATTTAGAGTTACTAATAGCATAAATAACAACAGTAATCATGAAAACAGAGAAAGTTATATCAAAGACTTTTTGAAGGTCTGAGTGAGCAGTTTTAGTGAAAGTAAAAGGGAAGAGTCAGAGATGATGTCAAGGTTTGTTGTTTGGGAAAATATAAGTACCCATTTTCATCCATTTTAGAAATGTATGTATGTTGGGATGGGGGCAGAGAGAACAGAGTAGACAGGCAAGTTGAGAGAGATGGTGTAAGGGTTTAGTTTGGAATATATCCTTTGCAAGTGTAGGATTGGAAGCCCTCTTTGTGGAAATTGAAGTTTGAGGGCAGATGAACTGCCCAGCAGAGTGATGATAATTTATAAATGAGGACAGATCTTAAAAAACAACCAGATGTGTCCAATTTTATGTAAGTAAATGCTCCTCTTTCTACCTTAAGCTCCAATACCACAGTTGTGCTTGCCTTTATTGTATTTGTCACTTATCAGTTCACTAACCTGTCTTTCCATTAAACTTCGTTCTTTGAGTAGGACTCTGCCTTTTGTCTTTGCATCCCAAGCACCCTGCCTTATAAATTTAAGACACACTCAAAAAGAAAGAAGCTAATATAGATATTTCCAGATAGTTGAGTTCAATCTTTTATATTCATTCATATTTTTAAATTGTAAATTTTGGGTACAATTTTTTGTAATGAATTTATTGTCTTGTCTTCTTATATTAAGTAGTTAGATTAATTTTACCCTTTTAGGGGTGCCTGGGTGGCGCAGTTAAGCGTCCAAGGCTCAGGTCATGATCTCACAGTTTGAGCCCTGCATCAGGCTCTACACTGGCAGTGCAGAGCCTGCTTGAGATTCTCTGTTCTCTCTCTGCCCCTTCCTCGTTCATGTGCGTACTCACTTCCTCTCAATAGAAATGAGATTTTTTTAAAAAAAATTGTTCAGACTATCATTATGAACATCATATTTTTCTATAAGTCAAACTGGAGATAGCAGAGAATATAGATATTGCCCTTAACATTTGTTAAGTATTTGTTGCATCAACTTGCCTTATTTTACTATATGCTGTGAATTCTTTTTCTCTTCTTATTTGCTACTCCCCTTTCCCTACCCACTGATTCCCACATACCAGTGTTAACCAGAGATTAAGAAAAAAAGTTTTGCCCACAGAATTATGAGAACTAATAAGGATATTTTAATGTGTGTCTGTTTGTGTTAGTATTAGAAGATGGTAATAATTTTGTGTATTAGTGTATATTTACTTATATACTCTAACTTCATAGTTAAAAATGTTGCAACCCCAGTACCAATCTCATAAATTCTGGGGGTGAAATTTGTACAAGTTGCAAAATCCAAACATCTGAGAACCACTGATAGACAGCACTAATTTATTGTGCTTTAAGTGTAGGTATATTGATGCCTATTGCAAGGGTTATTTTAGAATAGATGGCTAATCACCATACCTTTAAAGGGGCATCTGAGTACACCCTGTTCTCATTTATACATAAATTTCTCTAATTAATACAGAAATTCCTAGTCTCATTTATACAGAAATTAGTTCTCAGAAGTTTGTTCGTAAGTCCTTTGTTTACACTAAATAAGTAAACTCTGTAATTGTACCCATACCAGTAAAGTTGTTTTACAAGGAAATAGTAGATGTTGATTCCATTGATTCTGACTCTTCTTAATTCTTTTCATCTCGTGTGTGGGGATGTATTGAAAGAGTTTTACATTTTGAATTAACTACTTTTATCATAAATATGTTTATAAAAAGAGAGTGCCCCAAACACAGGATACACTGTTGACTAAATTGTGTTTTTAGGTACTGAGTTTTATCCATGCAATATTTTGTTTTTTAATGAAATTTGACTCTTCAGGTTGCCCCAAGCCTTGCTGACCTGTATATTATTTCACCAGACATTTGAGTTTACAGTCTTGCACAGACCTGTGGTTTTGAGCCATCGCTGTACAGTGACTTTGCTTGGGGAGCATTAAAATACATGACCAGTTCCCACTCCAGGTCATTTAAATTAAACTTCTGGTTGATTCCAGTGTGCAGCCAGAGTTGAAACCACTGCCAGAAATCTAACAATGCGGTTGTAGAGACTAAGTAACTGCATTTGACCTACAGAAGACCATTTGTTTGTGGCAAGTAGAGTCAGTGTACTTTGCTCTGGTGTCAAAGCTTTGTTCATATCTGTGAAAGTTCATAAATCAAAAATTTGTAAAGAGAGGCAAGGCAGTATGGTGGTTATAAGCATGGCTTTTGGCACTTGACTGCTAGGTTTGACGTATACCCTTGAGAAGTTTACTTAATCTCTCTGTACCTCAGTTTCCTTATCTGGTAGAGTAAAATATCTTTCTCAATGGGTTGGTATTAGAATTAAATGAGTTAATATTTGTAAAGTACTTAAAACAGTCTGTGCAACATAGGAAGCATTAAATGTGTTAAATACATCATTTAAGAAATACTAGAGGTGTATCATTAGCTACACTGCCTGGGTGCATTTAACAGCCATAACATTGAAGATTGGCTGGTTCCTGGAATTTCTACCTACATTGCTCTGTAGTCTCTTGTTCAGTCAGAATGGCTGTAAAAACAAAGGTTTTTTTGCCCCCCCCCCTTGCTTCTTATATTTCTATTTTTATGTGAAAATAAAAAAATAAAAATCATTTCCCTTAACAGAGAAATGACTAGTCATAGCATATTGGGTGTAAGATGCAGGTTTTCAGGTGGTTCCTGTGTTTGAATCTCAAGAACTGCTTCAACACCACACACTGTGGATGTTTTGTTCCACTTTGGGTGTGTCAGTATATCAGGTGCTCAAGAATGCTGAGAAGCTCCTTTAACTCTATTTGTGAAACAGTCTGGTCCTAAACACTTTGTTAGCCTTAGAATGGCTGTTGAACTTGTTTCCATTTGGTCATGACTTTATCTGTTTACCTCCTGTTAGAGGAAATGATCTTGAAAGGTTCTTCGAACATGAATTTGGTAATCTGATCATTTATAGGTAATGTGTCTTACTGCCCATATTTGGTAATATACCTAAGTAAAAATCAAATAGATTTTTAGTTCTGAATTTCTAAAAGTTCAAGATTAGTTTTGATACTCAAAGTAAATTGGTTTTGATTTTTTTAATGAATTTGATGGCCCTCAGGTTTAATAAAATACATTTTTTTTTAAATTTTGTAACTTTTACTGTGTTCATGGCACATAATTTTTTTAGATGAAACTTACTGAGGTACAATTTATGCACAATAAACTGCACACATTTGAAGGGTGTAATTCAGTGGATTTTGACAGATGTGTACACCTATGAAACATTACTGTAATCAACATTTAGGATGTTTTTGTTGTCTCCCAAATTTCCTCATGCTTCTTTGTAGTCACGTCTCTCTCTCTCTCTCTCTCTCTCTCTCTCTCTCTCTCTCTTTTCCACGTCTACTGATCTTTTCTCACTGTAAATTTGTCTGCTTTTTTTTTTTTTTTTTTTTTAGAGTTTTATGTACATGGAATCATGTGATGTCTTCTCTTTTGTATGCCATGTGAGAACCACAGTAATGCAATGTGAATCTTTGGTATCATGGCTCACAAGGGTGAACCACTAAGAATAATGACAAGCTATTCTTGTTTTAAATTGGCCTCAGATTTATACCTAACTAAAGTTCTTCTGTGCTTCTTATCTTTTTAAAGTGAAATTAGGAGTTATTGAGAAAATAATATTATTTCTAATGTAGTTGTAAATATCAGATGGTTGTGGCATGTAAAAATGCTTTCACTTTAGCACCATCTAGTCATTTTTTTTCACATAAAAATAACTCATCTGTTTAGTGTTGTTACCAGTAATTTCTCCTTGAGTTTAGGGCTTTGCCTTTTTTTTTTTAAAAATGTTTTAATGCTTATTTATTTTTGAGAGAGAGAGAGAGAGAGAGAGAGAGAGAGAGCGAGCGAGAGAGCAGAAGAGGAACACAGAGAGAGGGAGACACAGAATTCGAAGCAGGCTCCAGGCTTTGAGCTGTCAGCACAGAGCCCGATGCGGGGCTCTAACCCACGAACTGTATGATCATGACCTAAGCTGAAGTCGGATGCTCAACCAACTGAGCCACCCGGGAACTTTTCCTAAAAAAGCTAGGACTTTTCCTAAAAGATAGATGGACTGTTATCAAAGAATTTAATGGAGTTGACTGCACTTCAAGCTGCAATTTTGCTTTAGACAATAGTGTAAAAAATATATATATAAATAAATCATGTGTGTATGTATATATACATGTATATACATGTATATATACATATATACATATATACACACACATACACGTAGATCTATATCTGCTTAAAACAGTGGTTAAAATTTCTGGAAAATTGACTTTGAATCTATTGTTTTTCTAAGCCTCTTATAACTCTTATTTTTGAGAACGCTCTTTTGAAATATTCAAATTGTACTTTTTTTTCATCACTACTATCTGTTGACAGTTGTCAACTGTAGTTTGAATTTTACTTTGTGCATAATTTAATTTGTAATTTTGGGGTTTCCTGTATCTTTTGAGCATGGTGAAAATTCAAACATTTTCTCTCCCATTAATGGGACACCATGACTAACCTCGATAGTTTATATAAGTTCTAAATCAAAATGTCTTTTGAACTAATGAATTAATGTGCTATTAATTTTTTTCCTATTTAGTTGTTACTGGCTTCTCATAGGAAGTAGTAGCTTGTATTTTTCTTTAGTTGTGACATATAATGTTTGTGGAGGTGAATTTAGTCAATAATTAGGATATTGTCTTGATATTAGAACCAGTCTTCAAAATAACTTGGCTCACTGATTTCTATTATTGAACTTGGTTTGGCAACCTAAGTTGGCATCACTTGTGTTTTAAATTATTAATTAGTTTTTTTAAGTTTATTTATTTATTTTTGAGAGAACACACACACGCGCGCGCGCACACACACACGTCCAAGTCGGGGAAGGGCAGAGAGAGGGAGGATCTGAAGCAGGCTATGGGCTGTCAGCACAGAGTGGGATGCAGGGCTCCAACTCAAGGAAACTGTGAGATCATGACTGAGCCCAAATCTGACGTTTAACTGACTGAGCCACCCAGCACCCTTATTAGTTAGTTTTTTAAAATTAATGTTTAAAAATTTTAAATATAAGGAGAATATAATAAATAGAAGTCATGTTAATATGAACTTTGTTCTAGAATCTTGTAAGACAAATTGATGACTTTATCTTTTAGATAAAGCAGAGTTTTTTGGTTTTTTTTTAATTTTTTTTTTTAACGTTTATTTATTTTTGGGACAGAGAGAGACAGAGCATGAACGGGGGAGGGGCAGAGAGAGAGGGAGACACAGAATCGGAAGCAGGCTCCAGGCTGTGAGCCATCGGCCCATAGCCCGACGCGGGGCTCGAACTCGCGGACCGCGAGATCATGACCTGAGCTGAGGTCTGACGCTTAACCGACTGAGCCACCCAGGCGCCCCTAGACAAAGCAGAGTTTTAAGTTGATCTTTAAAACTATGTATTTGAACAAAAGATTACTGATTTCTTCTCTAAACTTATTCTTTTAGTTTGACCATAAAATGTTCATTAACTATTAATTTCAAGTTAAACTGGAGGACATATATATATTTTTAATTGTGCTTTCTAAAAATAATTTTTGATTTATCTGTATTTGGGCAAAATGAAATGCATATATTTATTGTAGATTTGCCTCTCCTTCACTCTCTTCCTTTTTTTTAAAGATACATTCACATTTTCGTAGGATGTCTGTAACAAGTAGGCAAAAAAATAGATATTAATCACAGTGATTTTGAGTCATCACAAATGCCAATATCATTGTAAAATCATTATAAGATTAATTATTAGGGGTGCCTGGGTGGCTCGGTAGGTTGAGGGCTGGACTTTCGGGATTGGCTCAGGTCATGATCTCGTGGTTTCATGAGTTCGAGCACTGTGTTGGGGTCTTTGCTGACAGTGTGGAATCTGGGATTCTCTCTCTTCCTTTCTCTCTCTGCCCCTCCCCTGCTCACGTTGTCCCTGTCTCTCTCAAAAATAAATAAATAAATAAATTTAAAATAAAGACAAATTGTTGGGATGAGCTCTGGGTGTTGTATGTAAGCCAATTTGACAATAAATTATATTAAAAAACAAAAAATTTTAAAAAGACTATTAATTCATTGAGAGCTCTGATTGAGCTTAAATACTTAAGCATTTCTGGTTCTGTTGACTGGATCTTTGATGTAGACCTCAGGAAGTTCGTAGTTCCTGATTTGCCTTTTGGTAATGAAAAAATATTATTCTTTTAAATAAGATAGTCTTTTAAATATTGGTTGACCTAATAACTAAATGATAACCAAAAATTCTTAGAATCAAGTTTTAACATGTTTTTTATGTATGCAATTTGACCAAGTTAGCAGAAGAATTTTGAATATGTATACTGGGCACTGGTCACCCTTAATTGGTTTTGGCTTTTAGGATCCAAATCATAAATTATTTTGAAAATATTTTTGCTTAAAGGAAAAATACCATTATTTTAATATTCTAAAAACAAAGAATGGGCTATTATGAAAAAAAAAGAACTAAATTTACCCATTCTATTTTTGTTTGATGACTTTATTTAAACAATACTTTAATAAGCTTTCAAGGGTATTCTAGAAAGTAGAATTTTCTCATAACTGGAGGCTATGTTTTTGTTCAACTTTGCAACCACCATTTAACATAGTGTATTCCTAATAGACAGGGTTTTATACATTCTTGTTGAATAAATACATGATTTAAAAGTTCTGGGTCCAGGATACCTTACATAGGATATGGGGAACACAGCACATTCTTATCTTAGAGCATCTTGTTACATATCTTCTTTCCTTTCTTTGATGCCTGTGCTAGCTCATTAGCTTTGTTATTCTGGGTAGCATTTGGAATAGGTTTTGTTTTGTTTTGTTTTGTTTTCCAGCAAATCCAATGAAAGAATGAAGAATATAGAATATATACAATTGTGTTGTTTAATCTCAGTTATATGTAAGTGTACTACTACACTTTACTAAACACACATCTGTTTGAGTATCAGCATACTTGGGGAGAGTTTAGAGACTTAAATGTTAATGAAGACATCAAGTTGAAAGTTTTCTGCAGACAGTTTGAGTTCAATAGGCTTGCAGACAAAATTTGAATCCTTCCTCTAAACTTCATTGGCGCAGATAGTAAGGTTTCAAATTCTACAAGAAATTGATAATATTGGAACAAAATTTTGTTAAATGTGCAAAACTACAGGTCTTCTTAAAAGCTGAAGGGCAGTAGGTTTCTGTGTATAAACAGTTATCTTTGCATCTCATAGCTAATAAAGTAATTGTAAAGTAAATTGAATTTCACAGTGTACAGTGACATAGATTTGTAGTAGATGCCTTTGGTGTCCCATATACCTTACCTTGGTCTTCAGCTGTGGTGGGCAAACCCTGTGAGCTCAGAGGAACCCAGCCCTTACAAAGTCCCACTTTAAATGAGTGCTGCTTTCTTTTCTGCTCTGCACCTTTCTCCAACACTGCTGGAACCCATTAAGGATATCCCCTTATTCAGTGCCTAAATGAAAACTAAAAGTGCAGGTTCTTAACAACTCTCAGTTAATTGGGGATTGTAGCTGATGCATAAAACATCCTTGCCTTCTGTCTTTTAGGTGCCCAGTTCCAGAGGCTTTCTGTATGCTTCTCTTATCCCTAGGAGCAAACTCAATAATGCCCTCTGTATTACCACTTTTTCCTTCCTCGGTTTATTCTCCCTATTCCCTCCACTCCTGTTTCCTAGGATTCTCTCCCAAATAAACTGCTTTCCCAAAAACCCAGGTCTTTTCCCTACAATGTATCTTCTGTAGAATCTAAACTGAAAAGTTGTACAGAAAGGAAATCTGGGGGCACCTGGGTGGCTCATTGAGCGTCCAATTTTGGCTTCTGTCGTGATTTCACGGTTTGCAGTTTGTGAGTTCGAGCCCTGCGACGGGCTCTGTGCTGACAGCTCAGAGCCTGGAGCCTGTCTTGGGATTCTGTGTCTCCCTCTCTCTCTCTGCCCTTCCCCTGCTTGCGCTGTCTCTCTCACTTTTTCTCAAAAATAAATTAAAAAATCTTTAAAAATTTAAATTAAAAGGTATCATTAAATGGGGTGCCTGGGTGGCTCAGTCGGTTAAGCGTCCGACTTGGGCTCAGGTCATGATCTCACAGTTCATGGGTTTGAGCCCCGTGTCAGGCTCTGTGTTGACAGCTCAGAGCCTGGAGCCTGCTTCAGATTCTGTGTCTCCCTCTGTCTCTCTGCCCCTCTGCCCCTCCCCTGCTCATGTTCTGTCCCCCCCCCCCCGAAATAAATAAACAGCAAAAAAAGTTTTTTTTAATGTATCATTAATCAAAATATTTGTTTTAAAGGCTTTACTTCCTGTAGTTCTATTTAGAGAGTTGGTAAATAACTACATCTGAAAGATGTTGCTAATACTGAGAAGTTTTTCTTTGAGAATTTGGGAAATAAATTTGCCTGCTTGTTTTTAGTGGACAGTTATTGCCAATCTACTATATAACAAATTGAAAGCTCTCATCACCTCACAAATATTACCAGTTAATGAAAATATTGTTCTATAAGAACATAACCCCCAAGAAGAGAACTTTTCATTCCTTTGGGGTTTACAGTTGGTATTCAGACCTAGAAAGAGACTGTGATATATACACCTTTTTAACAGTGTGTGTGAGGGCATGTTTGTACCTTTCTTGCTATTTCTTAATTTGGTCAAACTAGAGGGCTAATAGTTTGATTTTCAACTCAGTCCTTGTTGGACTGTGCTTAAAATAAAGTGTTTCAAATTTTGACTAAGTCTTGATATATTTAAACTTATAATTATTTTTTCTTTGTTAAAAAAAAAAACACTTCTTAAATACTAGAATCTCATAGTCTCACCTCTGGAGAGAATTTGGGTAGAATGATTATCTTCAAATTTGGTTGTTTTATTTATATTTTTCAGCCTATTCTGCCAAACAATTGCCTACATTTGAACATGAAGCAAGAGAACCTAAATCTTACCACTAAGGACATTGAGTGAAGCTACTTTGATAATTTTTGTTTACTCTTTTACCCTTACACTTATGTTAATGTCATCTATTTGGCATAGCATCCTCATACCATTCTTTATTGGAACTCATATTGCTGTTTCAGATTTCATATTAAAAGTGAGAACTTATTTAATGTTTTTAAAACGATAGTAGCAAGGGGTGCTTAGATGGCTCAGTAGGTTAAGCATCCAACTCTTGATTTTGACTCAGGTCATGATATCACAGTTGTGAAATCGAGTCCCACCTCTGCTTGCTGTCTTTCTCTCTCTCAAAAAACAAAACAAAAACAAAAAAAACCCGTAGTAGCCAGAAGTAATATCGTGGCTCAGTAATATACTCAGCTTATGAGGTGCCTGGGTGGTTCAGTCGGCCAAGCATCCATCTCTTAGTTTTGGCTCAGGTCACAATCTCACAGTTTGTGAGTTCAAGCTCCACATCGGGCTCTGTGCTGACAGCATGGAGCCTGCTTGGGATTCTCTCCCTCTCTCTCTCTGCCCCTCCCCTGCTCATGCTTGCTCTCGCTCTCTCTCAAAATAAATAAACTTATATATATATATATATATATATATATATATATATATATATATATAGTCAGCTTATAGTGTTTATTCAGAACATTTTGTAAAGACTTAAAACTTCAGAGAGGCTTCTAAGGTAGTTTCTCTAGCAACATTTTTGCCCTATAATTATAATTTTTTAAAATACAATATGCCTAGAACACATCCAAGTGAAGAAATAAAAATATTTATCTTGCTTGGTAATTTATGGTGCCATCTCACCTATCAACCCTTTTTTTATTGATTGATTGATTTGCTTATTTTTGAGAGAGAGAGAAAGAGACAGAGTATGAATGAGGGAGGTGAAGAGAAAGAGGAAGACACAGAATCCAAAGCAGTCTAAGGTTCTGAGCGGTCCGCACAGAGCCTGACGCAGGGCTTGAACCCACGAGCTGTTAGATTATGACCTGAGTTTAACTCGGCCCAACCGACTGAGCCACCCAGGCACCCATACCCCTTTTTAATATAGGAAACTGATCAGTATGTAGAGATCCAAGAAAATAACAGGCAAGAAGCAGGCTTAAGTAACTTTGTGCCGCAAGGTCAAATTGCCCAAGGGTACCAGGATAATTAATGTTTGAATACCCAGCCATAATTGTCCCCTACCAGTGTGTTTTTGGTTTATAAACTGATAACTCCTACTTATGTGTGTTAGTTTCATTCAGCTTCACAAATCCATCTGTTTAAATTGGTGAAAATTTATTTGATTATCAAATCATCATAGTTAAAATGATACATCTGTTTGCATAAAGGAGCTTTTAAAATTCTAGTTTAAACTTGATGCAACTTGACTTTATAATTTTGCTTATATTCATCTTTAAGTAATTTTAGATTACACAGAAACTTTTAAAAGCCTGAGACATTTGTAAGTGAAGTTAACTTAATTCGTCTTTTCCCTTGTTTTTAGTGGGAGATTTTGATAAGATCTGGCGAGAACATTGTGAGGATGAGGAAACACTTTGTGAATATGCTGTTGCAATGAAAAATTTGGCAGATAACCATTGGGCAAAAACTTGTGAGGGCGAAGGTCGTATTGAATGGTGTTGTAGGTGAGTGTTTTTATGAACTAACATTTTTGGTTTCTATTATATCGTTTAAAGTCTGAAATCCAAGTAATGCTTTGTATAATTTACTGTACCAAAATAGGACTGTTTTAAAACATATTATTTTTTTAAATAACTTCTCCCCCTTGCCACACTTTCTCTAAGTTTATATCATTCATCCCTTTTTAATCAAAATGTTTTTCTTTGACATAACTTGAAGTTTTGTTTCAGCCTTTCAAAATTGTAGCTTTAAAAAATAAAAATAAAAGTATAGCTTTAAATGCATCAAATATACTTAAACATCAATACATTTAAAATATGAGTTTTAACACTTAACTTCATTGATAAGTTATAGTATAGAAATTTCTTTTTATAATTCTCCATATTTGGATTCAAGTAAACGTGATTTTCTGTATTTTAAAATTTGAAAACCTCTTAAAAGTGTCAAAATCCTGAATTTTGGATATATAATTCAGAGTATTCCAGCACTTAAATTTACTTTGGATAATGCGTATTTTCTCATTGTATAAATTTAAGACATCAAAATGAAATACTCTTGGTCATTTCTCTCAAGGTAGTAAAATTATTAGAACGGATATATGTATTGATTGAATTTATAAATGAATTCTCAGAAAACAAAACATTATCTTTCTGCATGGACAATGAATTTATGATAATTTCTGGTTTATATTTCATTGCAGTTATTTTTTATCCAAAATTTCTGTTTTAATCTCATTTAAAAGTTATGTTATAATGCATATTTCATTCATTCAACAAATAATCCAGAGAAAATTGCGTATTTAATTTATTTATTTTATTTATTCATTTAATAATTTTTAATGATTGTCCACAGTGTACTAGTCACATCACAGGCACTGGGAGTACAACAGTCAGCCAAACAAAATCCATGCTTTCATGGAGGTTACATGCTCATGAGGGTTAGAGGCAAGAAACATTACATAAATTAAAGATATGCTGGGTCAGATAATGGTAAGTCTCATGAGAAAAACAAAGCAAGGAAAAATAAAACAATTTTAAGTATGGTAGACAGGGTAGGCCTCCCAGAAATGATGCATGTAAAAAACATTAAAGAAGTGAGACAACAAGCCCTAGCAAGTCCAGGGGCCTTGAGGTAGGACTGTGCTGACATGTTTTTGAAACAGCAAGGAGACTAATGTGGTTAGAGCGAAACATAAGAAGAGGGGTAGAAAATAAGATACTGACCAGCTAGATCTCGTAGGGTCTTGTAAACCATGGTTAAAGACATTGGCTTTTATTCTGTGTGAGATGAGTCACTGGATGTTTTAAGAAGAAGAGTAACAGGATTTTATTAACCTTTAAAGTGTGTCAAGAATTCTTAAGAATTAATTACTGTGTTAAGATAGACTATAGGAAGGGGAGTATGTAAATCAGGAAATCAGTTAGGAAGCTAATGTGATAATCAAGGTGCAAAGTTATAGTGAGGCAGTTTTCTTAGAGAGTGAGAAAGTGAATGGACAGAACAGTATAATAAAATTAATGCTCAAGTGAGTATAATGACTCAAGAGAAGGGGAAGGGAAATAGTATGTATGTTGTAGTGATTATAGTGATACATAAGTGGGGAGTTGAAAATATGAGGTGAGTGAGGAGGAGTGAAAAGGTGTTATCAGTAGATTGCGGACCCCAAGAATTGTGGAGTCGGAGAAAGAAAGGAGCCAGAACAATAGGAAATAAGATTCTTGGAACTTAAATGTTTGGTGTTTTCTGCTTGGTTCTAGAGAGAAAATCTCTCTTTTAGAAAATACACATTTTCTCCCTCAAGCTAAGAAATGCAAAATGAAATGTATTACTGAACCAGTTATTTCCCTTGTAACATAGAGTAATGACATAATCCAATCAGGAAATCAGCACCATCTCTATTTAAGACCATCATTCTTGGCTTTTAGCAGCACTGCTTTAAAATTAGTATTCGGGTATACCAGGCAAGCTCTCAGACTGCTTCTTAAATGGACTTTGATGTGTGATATTCTCATAGGAGCATTTGCTTATACCTTCCGTAAATAATCTGTGCTCACACTTTTCTCTTCTTTTTCCTTAGATGTGTGGTTGCTATCAATAGTTATTGTATCTACATGTGTTTGAAAAAGGTCATTTTTAAGTCAAACTGCTGAAAGGGAACATTCGTAAGAATTTAGGTCAAACTGCAGGAAAAGAACAGTGGCAAATATTGTAAAATAAATTTACTATGGAAAGTAATCCCATGAGGAGTTTTATAATGTCTTTACTTTAAACTTAAAACTAGCTTGAGAGAAAAGGCTACAAAACAGTTTTGAATTTTGAAACTTGATTTATCTATAATTTTAACTTGAGTTTATATAATTCCTTTCTCTATTGACAATTCTAAGAAAGCAGTAGTACTTTGAGAGCTAAAGTGGGCTTTTAAAAGAGTTTGACAGAAGTTTCTGTTCAGTTAGTTATACTTAAAACTTCATAAGAATTTGGTATGTAAGGTAAGGCTTACTGACATTACCCTGCTAAGATTTTGTTGGCTGTTTAGCTTGAAGAATTCCACGTATGATTTCCTTCAAAAAATAATTAAATTTGATTTATAGCATGAAATACTAAAAACATAACACAAAGGCATAGCTGTATGATTAATAAAAATATTTGCTTTTTCTAACTCTTTGTACACACAGAGAAACAAACACAGTTTCCTGGATTTGCAAGTAAATTGCAGATAACATGATATTTCATTCCCACACATCTCCTAAGAATAAGGACATTCTTCAGCATAAGCATAATACCATCATCACATTAAGATAATTAACAGTAATTTCCTCATTTCCTAAAATACTTAGTTCAAAAATTCAGATTTTTTTTTATTGTCCCCAAAATGTGCTTGTAATTTTTTTTTTTTTTAATCAAATTAGGTCTCATGCATTGCATTTGGTGGTTGCATTTCTTTAGGTTCTTGGTTTTGTTTCCCACAACATTTAGTTTTTTTGAGAAATGACAGTTTATTTGAAAAATATCCCACATTCTATATTTTGTGGTTTTTGATTCAAGGTGGTTAATAGCACTGTTCAAATAATCTGTATGTCCTTACTGATTTTTCTTTTTGGCTTTTTGTTCTGTCAGTTACCAAGAGAGATTTTCAAGATACCATTTTTCTCAATTTTTGTATAATTACTTGGCTCATCTTTAGATTATTTAATTTTTCTCTTAAAGTTCTCTTAAATTTCATCTTTTTCTGAATTAGAAAGATTTATAGGGTTGCCTGGATGGCTCAGTAGGTTACACATCCAACTCTTGATTTCTACTTAGGTCAGGATCTCACGGTTCATGAGACTGATGTTCTCTCTCCTTCTCTGCTCCTCACCCTTGTGCACACTCTCTCAAATAAACTTAAAAAAAAATTCTTATGGTAATTATTATAAAGTCCTTGTTTGCTTATTCCAATATATGGTTTATCAAGATCTGTTTCTTTTGGCTGTTTTTTCTTTTGATTATGGATCATTTTTTTTTCCTGCTTCATTATATGTCTGGTAATTTTTAAAAATATATACTAGCATTATGTTTAAATTTTTTTTTAACATTTATTTATTTTTGAGACAGAGAGAGACAGAGCATGAATGGGGGAGGGGCAGAGAGAGAAGGAGACACAGAATCGGAAGCAGGCTCCAGGCTCTGAGCCATCAGCCCAGAGCCTGACGCGGGGCTCGAACTCACGGACCGCGAGATCATGACCTGAGCCGAAGTCGGACGCTCAAACGACTGAGCCACCCAGGCGCCCCGCATTATGTTTAGAAGAGACTGACATAATATTAGTTTTTCCTAGAAAGGGCATGCTTTTTGTTTTGTTTTGTTTTTTCCCTCTAACAGGCAGCCAGTGAGACAGGGACACACTTTGATCCATCAGGGGTTAAACTGAGTTGAAGTTGGATTACATAGTTGCATTTCACTTGTGTCTTCAAATGCTTTGAGGGTGAGTCCTGTTTTATGTATATTACAGGCACAGTCCTCTAGCAAGACTCTGGGACCTAGGTCCATAGAAGACTGCAAAGAATTTTCTCTGCTTTTTAGTCCCACTCCAAGCCTCTAGTACTTCCCTTGCCTTTTTCATATTTGAAAATCAAGACCTATGGAGGGGGGTGGGGGTGGGATGCAGGAATAGAACAGGGAGAACAATCTTTGCATTTGCGTTTCTTAAAGATTCCAGTCTGTCACACCATTCTAAGCAACCATTAAAAGCTCTGCTGGTTTCCCTTTAATCAAACAAAATCCTTCTACCCTGGAAGACATGATCCTTTGCTGCCTATACACCTTTTCAACAAATGTACAAAGTGCCTGTGATCTCTTCTCATCTAGGCCTTTCTTTAGTTCCTTTATACCTTTTGTATCCTCAGCTCTCTTGATTTCTTTTTAATACATTGTTTTTTTAGAGTGTATAGTTCTTTTTCCCCCATAGCTACAGCATAACCAGGGGCCCTTTGTGATTTTCTGTATCCTAATCCAAAACTAGTTTTGTGTCCTGTATTTTGGATTTATTTGATTGTTTTCTCATGGAGCCATTTATCTACTTTTCCAGTGTCCTTTATTTCTTATAAACTGATCTAAAGTGTTGAATCAGGTAACATTATTTTTGACAGAATATCTGTTAGGTGAAACTGCACACTTACTGCATTACATTAGCAAGTTCTTATTGTCGGGTTACCTGCTAAATTTTGCCATTTGGTGTAGGTGGTCCTTCCATTGTAAACTTATATTTTCCCTTTGCAATTAGCAAGTAATATGTAGAGGGACATTTTGGCTTGTGGATCAATCCTGTCTCCTGACAGTCTGTCAGCTAACAGGTTTACTTCTGTTATAAACTATTTCATTTGGGATTGCAGAGTGATTTTTTAATTTTTTTTTTTAATGTTTACTTATTTTTGAGAGAGAGAGAGAGAGAGAGAGAGAGAGAGAGAGAGAGAGAGACAGACAGAGACAGGGTGCGAGTGGGGAGGGATGGAGAGAAAGTGAGACACAGAATCTGAAGCAGGCTCCAGGCTCTGAGCTGTCAGCCCAGAGTTTGACCCAGGGCTCACAAACCGTGAGATCAAGAGCAGAGCCGAAGTCTGGCGCTTAAATCGACTGAGCCATGCAGGTGCCCCACAGAATGATTTTTTCAACTTGTATCATTCTTTTTATTTATTAGCTTCTGTAAATAAAACCTTTTCTTTATGAACAGGGAATGATTACGTGTTCTTCAGAAAGGCTGGGTAGAAATAAACATATACGTATCCCTAATTCTTTCTGTTTAGTCATCAATTCTTAACAATAAGGAATTGGTGTAGTAATTCCAATTGTGATAAGTATGTTTTTTGGTTTGGGGGTTTTTATATCACAGTAGCCTCCTGCATTGTTATTTATTCATTCTTTCCATCAGTCTTTGTTTTTTTTTTTTTTTTGAGGGGGAGTATGTTCAAATTATTCCATATTCCATATATAGCTGGCTTCTGAGTTCTGAAATCACTTTTGAGCACTTTGTTACTATGTAGTACAAAATAACACTTTAGTTTTGCCACCCAAGACTTAGAATCAAACTGTTTCTTCATAGGGCCTGTTTCTTTTAGTGAGAAATGGCATTTAGAAATTAAATTAAGATCTGGGCACTAGATGTGCTGCTAAAGGACTTAGTTCTGAATAACATTAATACATTTGCTTTGTCCTACAGTTCACATAAAATAATTTGAAAACTACAATGTCACTTTTACTTCTAAACTTTACCTAGCAGTAAAACTAACTGGATGAAGTTTAAAGTATCTTTGTAGTTCTTCTGTCTTTAGAACATAAACCACTAAGGGTCAGGATACTGTGTTTAAAAGTTACTTGAAATAGTTCTTTTGTATATGGTTATGTTCACTTTCAGTTTTATGGGTTTCCCCCCCTATTTTATTTTGTAAAAATATAAAACATTTGCATGGTTCAGAAGTCAAGACTTTATAAAAAGGTGTATTCAAAAAAGGTTCCCTTCCAATTTCTTCATTTGTTACTTGTTTTATCCAAGTAACAAATTATTTTCAGGTAACATTATTTTGTTGTTTTTTTGTTTGTTTGGTTTTTGCAGAATTAACCAAATTCACATACACATACATAACCACCCATTATCTGTATTCAAATGGGATATGGTATATGCTGTTTTATACCCTTCTTCTTTACTTAATATGTCGTGGAGATCACTGTTGTATTAGGGTTCTTCACAAAATGGGTTCCTGTGTATATGGAGGCTGATAAATCTTAAGATATGCAGTGGTGAGTTGACATGCTAGAGACACAGGAGAATCACTGGTGTAGTTCCAGTCCTAAAACTGGCAGGCTTGAGGCCTAGGAAGAGCTGATGTTTCAGTTTGTCTGAAGGCAAGAAAAAAATCAGTGTCCCTGTTCAAAGGCAGTTAAGCAGGAGGAGTCTTTCATACTCTAGGGAGGAGGGTCAGCCTTTTTGTTCTATGCAGACCTTCAAGTGATTGGATGAGGCCCACCCCTATTATGAAGGACAGTCTGCTTTACTCAGTTTACTTATTTAAATGTTACTCCCATTCAGAACCATCCTCACAGAATCACTCAGAATGTTTGACCAGATATCTAGGTACCCGTTGGCCCAGTCAAGTTGACAACATGAATTGACCAACTGCAAGTAAATAGATACCCTCTTCATTTTCGTAAGTTATTTACAAGTTTTTCCTGTTAAAAATAGTGCTGTAATGGATAACCTTGTGCATATTCATTTTGTACATTTGGCATTGTATCTTTGTAGATTCCTGGATGTGCAATTGCAGAGTAGAAGAGTAAACGTATATGTGATTTTGTTAGATTTTGTCAAATCACCCTCTTTAGAGGTTTTATCATTTTGTAGTTCCGTCAACAAAAAAACAATACCTATCTCTTCACAGTCTCACCTACCTTTAGAAGTTTTGCCAGTTTGATAAGGTGGGAACTGATACCTCTGTGTGGTTTTAATTTATGTTTCTCTTGTGAGTGAGGTTGAGTATGTTTTTATATATTTAAAAATTATTTGCCCCTTATGAATTATGTTCGTGTTTTTGACACTTTATTTCCACTGGTTTTGGTTCCTTTTATCTTGATTTTTTCATAGCTTTTTATAACTTACAGATATGTGCCCTTTGTCTTCATTAATACCTTTTGCCATGCAGGTTTTTGGTTTGCCATGTAGAAATCTTTGTTTTTACGTAATCACATATGTATCTCTTTTATTGCTTCCAGATTTCTCTTACCTGAGAAAAGCTTTCCTGATTCCCAGACTATAAGAATTCCTAATAGTAATTCACTCATTTACTCACTAGTTTTCTTATAGTACTTGAATGATATCATTTTCTACATTTAGATCTCTGACCTATTTGGAATTCAGTCTAGTGTTTGTTGGGAAGTATAGATCTAACTTTTCCCCCAATATAATTCCCGTTTCTCCAACATCATTTATGAAAAGCACCACCTTTTCTACAGTGATTTGGCATGACACTTATATGCCATGTTAGCCAACTATATGCTATGGTTGGTTCTTTTTTTAGGACTTTGTTATGTTTCATTGTCTATATCATTTAATCTATGTTATTCTGTAACATCTTCCCCTGCGCCACCACTGCTCTTCTTTCTCAGGGTTTTCTTGGTTCTTTCCTTTTTTTTTTTTTATGTGTATTTTAGAACCAACTGGTCTAACTAAACTTGCAAAACTTTGTATTTTTATTGGGATTTCATTAAATTTTTTAATAACTGGAGAAAACTGACATCTTTGTAATGTTGAATCATCATGCCCATGAAAAAGATATGTATTTTTCTATTTGTTCCAGTCTGCTTTTGAGTTGTTCAGTAGTGTTTTAAGGTTTTCTGAATACTGGTTTTCTGAATATGTGCATTTTCTTGTTACATTTATTCCTAGGTGTTTTATCATTTTGATCTGTTGTAAATGTAACCTTCACTTCTGTTATATATTCAGATATGCTATTGTTTGTATATGCACATATATATGGAGGCTTTTGATTTTTGTATTTTTACATCTATTGGTATTGGTTTATGATTGATTCTTTTGGGTTGTCTAGGTAAACTCATCTGTGAATATACATTTTTCTTTCTTTCCAGTTTTTTTTTTATTTTTCTTTCTTTTTTTTTTTTTTTTTTTTTGACTAATACTTTTTCTCTTGTCTGCTACATAGCTGTGTCTTATTCATTTAGCAATGTGTGCATTGTGTTCCCGTTAAAAACGTGGCTGGCTTTTTGGCTGATATATATGTATAATTTTACTTTTAGGAAGTGTTCACCAATTCCTATTTTACTGAGTGTATTGTTTGTTTTTGTTTTTTTTTAGGAATAGGTGTTGAATTGTGTTGAATGTCCTTTCAGCATCTGTGGAAATGTATATGAGTTTCCTCCTTAAATTTTTGAATATATATGTGAATATATTAATGGATTTAAATTTCCAGGTGAAAGGGATTTTTTTGTTTTATTCTGTTATACTTTTATTGTGTTGTAATAGGATGATTTTTATCTGTTTTTCTGTGGCTCTTACTGTGGTTTTCTTCATGACATAGTATATGTATATGGTAGTTTTGTGAATATTCCATGTGCACTTGAAAAGAATTTATACTCTCTTTAGAGAGCAGAGTTTGTTATGTAGATAAGATAAACCTCATTATACTCTTTTTGGTTTCTCTAACCTTACCTAATATCCATTCACTTGATTGAGTCATGTATTAAAGTTCTCTGTTGTTAGTTGTGTCTGTTTCTCCATGAATCCCATGGAGTTTCTGCTTAGTGAAGATGGCTGCTATGATAAATGGCACATAAATATTCATAACTGTTATATCTTTGGAAATTGTGGTCTTCAGCATTATAAAGTTTTCCTTTTTTTATTCACTTAATGCTTTTCATTCATTACTAACTAGCCTCTTCATCAACATTTCTCAGTCATCTCATGGATGAACTTCATCTTCTAGTAAATCCTTTAAAACCAGCTTGCAACTATGATGTTCCCTAAGTTCTTACATACAAAAAGCTATTTTTCTATAGTTTTGTTACAAAATGTGCAGCTTGGCTGGATAAAAATCGTTTACTCACACTTTCTTTCCTTCAGCTTCTGAAAAAAAATGTTTCTCTATTTTAGTCTTATTTTGTATCTTCTTTCCATTTTCTCCCTCCCTCCCCCCCCCCCGCACCCCTTCTCTCCCCTTTCCCTCTCTACTGAACCATTTGGTAGTCAGTTGCAGAAATCACAAGACTTTCATTCCTAAATATTTCAAGGTGTATCATTGCACTTAGTTGAGGTAAATTCTCTAGCTTTCTCTTTAGTTGAAGTTTTTATTTAAATTCTAGTTAACATAGAGTGTAATGTTAGTTTCAGTAGTAGAATTTACTGATTCATCACTTACATGTAACACACAGTGCTCATCACAACTGCCCTCCTTAATGCCTATAACCCATTTAGCCCATTACCCTGCTCACCTCCCCTCCAGCTACCCACAGTTTGTTCTCTGTAGTTAAGTGAAACAAGTCGGTCAGAGAAAGACAAATACGATTTGACTCATGTGAATCTCTCTCCTTTTTTTTTTCTTTTATGACACAGACATCTTATAAAGGTTAATAGACTCTCAATTTGGATTTGTATGGGTTTTTTCTGATTAGATTTTTTAAAATGTTTTTTATTTATTTCTGAGACAGAGAGAGACAGAGCATGAGTGGGGGAGGGACAGAGAGAGAGGAAGACAGAATCAGAAGCAGGCTCCAGGCCAGCACAGAGCCCAACGCGAGGCTCAAACTCACAAACCGTGAGTGAGATCATGACCTGAGCCGAAGTCGGTCGCTCAAAAGACTGAGCCACCCAGGCACCCCTCTAATTAGATTTAAATGAAGCATATTAGCAAGAATATTACTTAGGTGATATTGTGTCCTTCTCAGTGTATTACATCAGGAGACACATGATAACTGTTCTGACCTGGGTTTTTTTCCCTTTCAAGTAGATTTATTTTTTTGGTGCAGTTTTAGGTTCACAGTAATATTGAGCAGAAAGTACAGTTCCCATAAACACCCTGCCCACACACATGCCCAGTATCCTCCCTGTCAACATCCACCCAGAATGGTACATTATATTGTAATTGATGAACTTCTTTGACACATCATTATCATTTAAAGTCCATAGCTTACATTAGGATTTGTTTTTGGTGGTGTATATTCTGTGGGTTTTGACAAATATATAATGACAAATATTCACCATTTTAGTATCATACAGATACAGATACTACTTGCCCTAAAAATCCTCTGCTTTGCTTGCACATCCCTTCTTTCCCCAGTCACAGACTCTTTTACTCTTTCCATAGTTTTGCCTTTTCTAGAATGTCATAGAGTTGGAATCATAGTATATAATCTTTTTATATTGACAGCTTTCACTTAATAGGCATTTAAGTTTCCTCCATGTCTTTTCATGGCTTGGTAGCTCATTTCTTTTTAGCACTGAGTAAGAATCTATTGTCTGGATGTACCACAATTTTTTTCTTTATTCACCTGCTGCAGGACAACTTACTGCTTCCAAATTTTGGCAGTTATGACTAAAACTGCTGTAAGCATCCATGTGCAGGCTTTTGTGTTGAAGTGAGTTTTTGTGTGTGTGTGTGTGTGTGTGTGTGTGTGTGTGCGCGCGCGCGCGCGCGCAGGCGCGCGCGCACGCGCAAATACCAAGGAGTGTGATTGCTGGATCGTATGGTAAAAGTAGAGTTAATTTTGTAGGAAATGGCCAAATTGTCTCCAAAGTGATTTTATCATTTTGTATTCCCACCAACAATGAATGAAGAGTTCTTGTTGCTCCACATGTTCACCAGCAGTTGGTAGTGTTGATGTTATTAGTGTGTAGTAGTGTCGTGTTGCTATTTTAATTTGCATTTCCCTAATGATACATGACCTGGAGCATATTCCATAAGCTTATTTGCTGTCTGTATATCTTCTTTGGTGAGTTATCCATTTCTTTTGCCCATTTTTAAACTGGGTTGTTTGTTTTCCATTAAGTTTTCAGAATTCTTTGTATATTTCAGATAACGGTTCCTTCATCAGATAAGTCTTTTGCAAATATTTCTCCCAGTCCATGTCTGTCTTCTCATTCTCTTCTCATTCTCTCCCATTCTCTTTTGCAGAGCATTTTTTTATTGTAATTAAGTCCAGCTTCTCAATTCTTTCTTTGATGGATCTTGACTTTGGTGTTGCATCCAAAGAGTCATTGCCAAGCCCAAGGTCACCTAGATTTTCTCCTAGGAAGTTTATAAAACTCTCCAAGAGTTTTATAGTTTCGTGTTTTACATTTATGTCTATAATCCATTTTAAGTGTTGTGAAAGGTGTGATGTCTGTTTAGGTTCATTTTTTTGGTATGTAGTTGTCGTTCCAGCACCATTTGGTGAAAAGACCATCTTTACTCCATTATATTGCCTTTGCTCTTTTATTGAAAAATCATTTGAGTATATCTGTGTGGGTCTACTGGGATGTTTTGTTCCATGTGTCTAGTTGTCTATTCTGTCACTAGCACCACCCTGTTCTGATCCACTATATAAAGTAAGTCCAATAGTGGTTAGTCCTCCAATTTTGTTCTTCTTCAGAAATGTGTTGGCTATTTGGGTCTTTTGCCTCTCCATATAAACTTTAGAATTAGTTTGTTGGTCTCCACCAAATAATTTGGCTTGATTTTCATTGGGATTGTACAGACTCTATAGATCAGTTTGGGAAGAACTGACATTGTGGCAATATTGCATCTTCCTATCTATTTTCATGGAATATCTCTCCATTATTCATTCCTTTTTGTTCTCAGCTTTTTAATTTCAAATTTGAAATGTTCTTTCATATCTGCAGTTGCTTTATTATATATAATTAATACCAAAATGTTACAGTTTTTTTCTCTTTTATAGCTGTTTTTGAGTATATGTTTTTGATAATTTTCATCCACTGGTTTTAATTGTTTTTCTCTTCCCTTCTATTAGAACCTTGTTTGGTTTTTGTATTCATTGAGCATTTATTTTATGGGTTTGTCTATTCTGTTGGAGTGTCTGTAGGGGTTTGGGTGGCTTACTTGGTTCTTTAATTCTGAAGAACCTTGTTTGATTGCCACAAATACAAAAGTAAAGTGCCTTTAATATATATTGTCCTCTTTTGGTCTGACTTAACATTTTTTAATGTATAGTTTATAACATCTCAGTAGGCTCATTATCCTTAATTGCTTAATTTTTTCCTTTTATCACCAAACCTCCAGAGATACCTCCATTTTTTCAAAGTGCCTCTTTTCTCCCCCAGAAGCAACATCTTTTCAAGGCTCTCCTTTTTGGTGGCATTTACTTTTTGTACACTTTTGTAATTAGCCCCAGCCCCAGGAAATCACTAAACTACTGTCATTAGATTAGATTTCTAAATACCACATCTTTACATTGGCCTTGGAGTCTTGTGGGATCTGAGGCTTGCTTATCACTCCAGTGTCACCTAGCCACCTTTCCCCACTATATTTGTGTTGGCCTCAGGATCTTTTTACCTGTGAGTCCATCCATCTGTTTTCTTCTCGGCACCTTACGTTTCACATATCTTGAATGGATGTCCATCTCTGCAGGATCCTTGCTGTGTTTATCTACTGTGCCTTTGCTCATGCTATTCTGCCAGAAAAGCACTCACCTCCCACCTAGCATTCTTCCTTGATTATTCCTACTTATATTTCTGAAGTCAGCATATATTACTGACTCTAGATTGATTGGGTTATCAGCTGTATATTATCTTTATCAGTTGTATTTTCTTTATTATTGTATAATTGTTGTCTTATTCACTAATCTGAGCTCCTTGAGAGCAGCAATCCCTTCTCCAATTTGTTTTCTCATCACAGATGTGCCTGGCACATGGGGGCTCTGTAGTCTTAATACTTAATAAATAATTGATTATGAAGAATGGGTTTCAACTCCTATATATAAGAATTAAAACTAAATCTACATAGGAAAATTAAAGAAATCTTTTTTTTTAAGAAGTCTTAATAGTAATTACTAAGAAAAAATGAAGTTGAACTAATAGCATACTGTAAGTATGAGGAGAGATGGGCATTGTTCCCTTAGATCATAGTTCTACTTGCAGAAATCAGTTTTAAATTTTTTTTTTAACGTTTATTTATTTTTGAGACAGAGACAGAGCATGAGCGGGGGAGGGTCAGAGAGAGGGAGACATAGAATCTGAAATAGGCTCCAGGCTCTGAGCTGTCAGCCTAGAGCCCGACGTGGGGCTCGAACTCACGGACCGTGAGATCATGACCTGAGCTGAAGTCAGCCGCTTAACCGACTGAGCCACCCAGGCGCCCCACAGAAATCAGTTTTAAATTAATTCTTCAATTCTTCTCTTGCCATATGTTTCTGGAAATTCACCAAGCAGAGTCTATGGAGAAAAATAGTTTAGCTTTGTTCAAAGTATGAGCTATATGTACTAATAATGTGTTGTAAGAATCTAAAAAGAAAATTTGTTTAGATTCCCTCCTCCTTCAAGTAGCTTGGTAATTAATTGTATCATTTATTGTTTTCACATGTAAGCTATCACATTGTAAGCTCAAGGGCCTGAACTAGGTCTTGTTAGCCTTTCTTTACCTTAAGATTCCTGGCTTTAATAGCTAATAAATATTTGAGTTGATTCTATGGTTTATGTTAGTTTTTCCTGTTATATACCCAGGCATGGTGTCCTACTACTGTAAAATTGTATTCGGTTTGAAGAAAATTGTTTATAAGATTATGTCAGTCATCACTTTCTGGTGCTGGATGGCAACCTGATCTGTTCTAAACTATATGAGCTTAAAATGAAACATCTTCAAAAAATCTGCATTTTACTACTGTAAGAATTCAGACAAACAGGAACGGTCTCTTGATGGATAAGAATAATTTCCAGGTGTTACAAAAACCACCTTAATGTTTAAACTTCTGTTCTGTAAATGTTTACCTATATGATACAGTACCATTTTTACCTGAACTAGATTTGTATTCCCTTCCCTCAGAGCAAATAAGAATATCAATAATTCTTAATATGTTGACATCCTCACTTAATTTTCATAAACCAACAGGGATCTAAGAAACAACTATTGGGGTATCTGTCTGCTACCAGCAGACCTGGCTCAGAATTAACTGTAACGACTGGTCTTTTTGTATGCTGTCACTGAATAGCAGAGTTACCTAAGATTTTCTAGAGGAACTTAAGTTTTAGTTAAGAATGCAGTTCAGCAAAACATATAGGCACATCTGTACCCTTGAAAACATACTTTTTACTTGTTAAATATAATCTGTGATTATGCTTTATTGTATGTGCAGTGCTACAGGTACTCAAACTTACCTCTGTGTGACGTTTTCACAGTAAGAATTTGTAATTGAAAGTTTCCCGTTTTGAATAATAAAGGCTAATGCTTTTCCATTTTATTTTATATTCCTGCCTAGTATTTTAAAATATAACTTCATTTTGCTTTGTAGTGTATGCAGAGAATATTTCCAAAATGGTGGAAAGAGAAAAGCACTTGAAAAGGATGAAAAAAGAGCTGTACTCGCCACTAAGACCACTCCAGCCTTAAGTACACATGAGTCTTCTAAACTTGAAGGTCATTTAACCAACCTCAGCTTTACAAACCCTGAATTTATAACTGAGTAAGTACAGTTTTTCTATTTCAATTACTAATGTCATCCTGGATAGCTCTATTAATAATGTAAAATAGTGTAATGATTTACAAAAAGTAATGGGCTGTTTGCTTGCTCCCCTGATAATAGATTAGGCTGAAAAATGCAGATGTATAATATTAGTAGGTAGAAAACTAGCATAAAATTTTAAGGGATATCAGGAAAACTAATGGTTCTATAGCAGATTGTGTTCAGGAAGCAGAAAGAATTGTTTCTTAAATGTTGTAATAATTATTCTTATGGTAATAAAAGAATCAAAACAGCAAAATCCATTTTAAACTATGTTTAATTTAAAGTGGCTGTCTCTTAACTGAAAAATCACAAGGAATAATGGAAGATTATTAATGGAACCAATTGCCATTATTCTATTGTTGAGTGAAAATTTGCCTACCAGTAGTTTATGTGTGCATAGGTACAAATTTTATTTAATAAATACATGAATATGTTTCCAGTTTAATTGAGCTATAACATTGTGTAAGTTTAAGGTATACAACATGATTTGATATGTGTAAATATTTTGAAATGATTACAAGTTTGGTTAACATCCATCACCTCACAGTTACAATTTTTTTTTCTTGTGATGAGAACTTTTTAAATTCTTTTTGTTTACTTGTTTTATTTTTTATTTTTTAAAATTTACATCCAAATTAGTTAGCATATAGTGCAACAATGATTTCAGGAGTAGATTCCTTAGTGCCCCTCATCCATTTAGCCCATCCCCCCTCCCACAATCCCTCCCATAACCCTCAGTTTGTTTCCATATTTATGAGTCTCTTCTGTTTTGTTCCCCTCCCTGTGTTTATATTATTTTTATTTCCCTTCCCTTATGTTCATCTGTTTTATCTCTTAAAGTCCTCATATGAGTGAAGTCATATGATTTTTGTCTTTCTCTGACTGTGATGAGAACTTTTAAGATTCATTCTCTTGGCACCTTTGAAATATATAGTACAGTGTTGTTAACTATAATCATCATGTTGTACCTTACATCCCCTTAACTTCTTATAACTGGAAGTTTGTATCTTTAACTCAATTTCTCTACCCCACCCCCTACTGCCATTTCTGACTACCAGTCACATCTCTGTTTCTATGGGTTTGGTTTTTCTTAGATTCCATATATAAATCAGATCATACAGTATTTGTCTTTCTGTCCCTGACTTATTTCACTTAGCCAAATGGCCTCAAGGTCCATCCATGTTATAACAAATGGCAGAATTTCATTCTTTTTTGTGATTAAATATATATATATATGTATATATAATATACACACACACAAGTATTATAATCCAATTATTAGTAGTATTAAAATTATTTATACACCTTAGTACCAGAACAGATTTGTAGTATCAAGTAATACTTTATTAATTTCTTGAAAATACTGAACTTGAATAATTCTAGAAACATTTTTGATAGACACTGAAAGCTAAACATGAAAATAAAATTAAATCAACCTCTTAACCATTTAAATATGTAGTAGATATCAAACGTAGCATTACCGCTGGTTACTTTGATTTTACATAATGTTGAAAATACTATAAGCAGTTTTATTTAAAATTTAACATACTTTTGATTAGTTCAGTAGGAAAGGATGAAACATCTTCTTTTCAAAGATTACTATAAAGCTTACAAAGCTTAGTGACTTACTAAACATCCTGCAACTCAGGTGTTATGAACATTCTTGAATATTTTTAAAATGATGACATTGTAAAAAATATATATAGTTATACCGCTATTAAAGACAGGTACATATAGAACATATCAATCCTAGAATTTCTGTATGGTTCTTTTTTTTTTTTTTTTTTTAAATAAGTAGGCTCCATGCCCAATGTGGGGCTTGACCTCATGATCCTGAGATTAAGAGTTGGATGCTTTACTGACTGAGCTACCCAGCCGCCCCACTATATGGTTCTTTTTTATAGTCTCTATTTTACTGTTGAGATTTCCTTATTTGTTGAGTCACTGTCAGCATATTTTCCTTTAACTCTTTTAACATGTTTTCTTTTAATTCTTGGAACATTTTTATAATAGCCAATTTGAAGACTTTGCTCCAGCATTTGAGCTCACTCAGTCATTTTTTATTTAATGCTGTTTTTCTTGAGCATGGACCACACTTTCCTGTTTTTCTTTGTATATCTAGTAATTTTTTGTTAAAAACCACCCAATATATTTTTGATAATATATTGTGGAAACTCTTGGTTTGGATTTTCCCTCAAGGAGGGGGCGGCGGTGGTGGTGGTGGTAGTTTTTTACTATTTTTCCTGGGCTGAATCTTTGGGATCTGCTTTCCTTGCAGTTTGCCTAGTATTGTTATTTTTATTTTTTAGGCTGGTTTCCTAGAGTCTGTCTGCTTAGCTTAGTGATCAGTGATAGCACAGGTTATACTCCAGTGCCTCAAGCCAGTTAGGCCTCCTCCACCCTCTCCCAGTGGATGTGTGTTGACTGGGGAGTGCTTTTAACACTTAGGCAGTTTTCAAGTGTGCCTCACCATTTATTTTCCATCAGACCCTCTTGGGTCTCCTGTGCATGTTCACTTAGCCTCCAGGTCAGTCAAGACTATGTGGAGACCTTACCTAGCACCTCTATGCCTTTCTCATTTCCAGGATTTTTTGGGTTAAATTTCTGACAAGTTCTCCAGTCTGCAGCTCAGCCCAACCAAAACTGCAACCTGAGGCTAGCATACCTGCTGACTTTCTGTTTGTTTTCTACTTTTACTGATGGTGCTCTGTGTGGGTTTTTTACCCTTTGTTCCAATAAAGTTAGCTCCTTCCAGCTGTGAAGCTGCTCTTTTTCACAGCCAGCCCTATTCTTGAAGAACTTCCACACCAGCTGAGCAAGGGGTGAGGGTGAGAAGAGTGGTTTCAGGCAAGAGCACCACAAATCCTCATTGTTCTTAACCTAGGATCAGTTGGTTCTCACGAATAAACATTCTCCAACTTGTTTGCCTTTGTTTGAGTCCCAAAACGGTTGTTTTTGATGATTGTGTCCAGTTTTATAGTTGTTTCTTGAGGAGTAGATTTGCCAGCTCTACCCTGGCAAAGTCCAGAAATTCATGTCTCTGGTTTAATTTTAATGGAGAGAAATTAGTTTGGTTTTAAGTATTTTAAAGAAAGTATCCAAATATGATTGTTACAGGTCAGGATTTACTTAGTATTGAAATTAAACATTGAAATGAGTTAACTAGCATGGCTAGGCTTAGACTTTCTTTATTCTAAAAACTCTGAACTCTGTTATATACCATCTGGCCCCAATATGTGTATGTAGACATTACTCTTCCTGCTTCTCTTACCATTTTTGCAGCCTTTATTCTAGTCATATGGAACTGTTTAAATTCCCCTTGTGGTACATGCTTGGTCTGAATTTCTGGTTGCAAGTACAGTGTATCCTCTTTCTGATAAACTATTGCTCTATTATATTAGGCTATATTTGAAGCATCTCCCCTTCCTGAATTTAACTTGAACTTCCCAGAATTGATACTCTTCGGTACTAATGTTAAACCTTCTTTATAAATGACTCTATTAAAGTACTTATTATATTAAAGTCCCTATTTAATATTTCTCTTAACTACAAATGAAATAAGATGACATGTAAATTTGCATGTAATGAATGTTATAGATGTAGAAAAATTATTGCTCAATCCCAGTTACATTTAGGCACATTTCTTTCCAGTCTTTTTCATAGACATTGTTTTTTACACAATAGAGACCATGTAGTATAAAGAATTTTGCAAACTGCTCTTCCCATGCTATTAAAACACTCATTCTGCATTATGTTTCACACAAAAATCTGCCACTGTATATGTCCAAATATAAAGTGATTCTGAATACAAAATAATACTCTGTTTTCCCAGAATGAATCATAGTCTCGTCTCATCTCCTTTCCTCTCCTCTCTTTCTTTCTTTCTCTCAGACAGGTAGATGAAATATTCAAAAGTCAAATGTTTATTTATTTATAGTTATTACTATATGGAAAGATACACATCCTTTACCATCCAAATCTATTTGGCTTCTGACTTTGGAAAGCAAGTTTAGATAGCAAGGGTTATCTTTTTCTCAGTCTCATCTCAAAATATGTATTCAGATCATTGTGATTTCTAGGTGCAGATAACAAGGACTAATGTAGCAAAAATACCTGTTTTTTTGTACTTATATTTCATGAAAACCAAATGTTTGTTACTGCTAGAGCCCCGTTTTAAGTCCTCTATATCTCAAATTTGAGATGTGATACTTTTTTAATCTGGATATAATGTGATTGCTGGAAATTTTATCCCAAGTCCCAGTTAACACCCATTCCTCCTAAGGTAGCTATGTCCCAACTGTCTTTTATCTTGTACATATATACTTGTAATTGATACAAAATAAGTACTTACTTTGCTGCCTTTTAAAAGTATTTATATTTTTTGAGAACATTCATCAAATAGACCATATTCTGGGCCATAAAACACCTTAACAAATTTTAAAAGGTAGACCCATCATGGAAAGTATTTTCTCAGACTGTAGTAACAGAAAGAGAGCCAGAAAATACCAAAACATTGATAAATAACACATTTCTAATTAGAAATTAGAAAATTTCAAAATATTGTACACCAAATGAAAATGAAAATGCATCCTAGCAAATTCATGGCATGTGGTGAAAGCGGGGCTTGGAGGGAAATTTATAGTATTGAGTACATATATTTTTTTTAAAAAGATTAAAATCAGTTCTCTAAGTTTCTACCTCAGGAAACTAGCAAAACAAGAACAGAATAGATCCAAAGTAAGCAGAGGTAAAGAAAATTACAGCAGAAGTCAGTGAAATTGAGAATAGGAAAGTGGTTGAGAAAATCAGTGAAACTGAAAGCTGGTTTCTTTGAACATTAATAAAATTGATAAACCTCAGACCAAGCTAACCAAGAAAAACAAGAAGGAGAAACACAAATTACTAATATCAGAAATAAAAGAGCAGCCATCACTACTGATCTCATGGACAGTAAAAGGATAATATTATGAATATTATGAATAACCTGTGCCCACAGATTTGATAATTTAGATAAAATGGACCAATTCCTTGAAAGACACAGTCTACCAAAACTCACACAAGGGGAAATAGATAATCGGAATAAGTCTGTATATGTATTAAAGAAGTTGAATCAATAATGAACAGCCTTCCAAAACACAGAGCACAAGGCCCAGTTAGTTTCACTGGTGGAATCTACCAAACATTTAAGGAAAAAACTGATACCACTTCTCTGCTGTCTGTTCCAGAAGGTAGAATCAGAAGGAACACTTCCTAATTCATGCTGTGAGGCTGGCAGAATGTAGTTTAAGATGTTGAACCAAATTTCCTATTATCCGTTCTGAAGTGAAACTGATGTGTTCCTGACTGACTGTATAAAACATGATTAAATATTGACTGTATTATTATCTGTATTTGGGGGCTAAGTTATGCTTTAGTTGGCTTGTAATGGAAACAAACCTAAGGTGAGAAGGAAACTGGAGAACTCCTCTAGTTGATGATGTTGCTTTTTAATATGATCTTTATAAGAAAACATCTACCAATTAAAATTGTAAAACTGTATTTCGGTGTATAATTATGAAATCTGTACTAAATTTTTTGCCCCCTCCCCCCCCCCCATAATGTAGCTTGGTTTTATGTGAAGTTACATTGTGTGAAGTCGTTTTGAGATGGTTTTTCTTCAGTACTACTTTATTGCTCAAAGGAAAGAAACCGAGAGGGCTCAATAATGTAGACTTTGTAAGAACTCAAATGCCCTTTTTTGAAGGCTAATATGGTATAAAGAATCTTGCTTTATATACATTATTCTTTTGTTGAACATTTTGGTTTTCTTTCTTACATTTTATCTCAGAATTAAGCATCTTTTTGTGCTTAAATTGTTATGCTTTGGGGATGAATTCCCGGGAATGAATTGCTGGGTTAAGAGTACAAGTGACTCAAGGTGGTTGTACATATTACTGAATGACTTTCCAGAAAAATAATACTAAATCCATTACTTCTGGCAGTATGAGTGTCTGTGTTGCCAAGACTTATGAGCATGGAGTATTTTTATTTTTTTAATTCTCTATTAATGTGATGGAATAAAATGACATCCCATTGTGTTAATATGCATTTCTAACAGATACATAAAATAAAACACCAGGGAAAGGAAATTTACAAAATAAAAGAAAGTCATATTAAATCAGGAAAATAACATTCACTCCATGACATTCTAGTATTTGACATAGCAGAAACATGGCACACATGCTGCCATTATACTTTCCAAAATCCATGATAGATGAAGCTAAGTAGATCTTTCCTACAGATCCTGTACTTGGCCTCAGAATCTTTTTCACACAGCACTTAAAAAGCCATTACCAACTAGTCAGTATGAGAGAAGAAACTCCTCTGCCATTTATGTCCATTACCCTTGCTGTACATAGGACCATAGTTTTGACTCTGCGTTTCTTAGCAGCTGGGGCCATCTGTAGGACCATGTCTTTGTTTCTTTTTTTGAGAATTACTGTTTATGTCATTTACTTGCTCAAGTAAATCTGAAGTATTTATCAATTTGTATGATCTCTTTTCACTACTCAGTAACTTGATATTTAGTTATTGGAGTAGGGACTTAACACGTTTTATGGGTGAAAGGAAAAGAAGGAAGAAAGGACATATTTAGAACAGTACAATCACGTTTTTATAATTACTTGGAACTTTGTTAACTGGTGGAAAGCGGGATGGAAAAGGTGGTGTCACTGAGTGAAAGGAAAGACTGTAAAGACTATTAAATGATTGCTCCAAAACCAAGAATCTTACTATAGGCCTTATCTCTATTCTGCCTTAGGAGGTAAGAAACTGGACATATTCTTAAAAGGTTTGTGACAGAGGGAATATAATACTAAAGAAGACCTAATTAGATCTATTAATACTGGTTTGGGGAATTCAGTTTATCACAATTAAATAGTGATTTTCAATACCATTTTGATATTCTTTTTTTTCCCTTAAGTGTTAGTTTCTACTCAGTTTTTCCATTCACTTAGTTTATTTTCTTGAGCTTTTTATTTTTAATTTTTTTAAATGTTTATTTTGAGAACGAGAGAGAGAGAGCAGGGAGGGGCAGAGAGAGAGTGAGAGAGAGCATCACAAGCAGGCTCCACACTGTCAACACGGAGCCTGACGTGAGGCTCCATCTCACAAACCATGAGATCAAGACCTGAGCCAAAATCAAGAGCTGGACAGTTAACCAATGGTGCCACCCAGGTATCCCTGGGCTTTTTAATATTGAAGGTTATTTTAGTAAGTAAAAGGTTTTATAGTAGTAAAGGAGGAAGTTAAATGTCTTCTGAATGTAATTCAGTACATAAATTAAAAATTTTAAGTGTTTCATTTGTGGTTTTTAATAGTGTTTTGCTTTTAGTTTGAAATGTATTACATATCAAAGTACGTATACAATTACAAATTTGAACCTGAAAATAAAATTCATTATTTTACTGAAATATTAATAGAGCAAAATTATGATTATACATATCAGATCTGGAGTTTTAGTAATATTATCAAGTCCCATTTAAAGCCATGTATATTATAGTGTTTCTGAGCTGTTTCTATGGAAACAATGTGTATTACCAATTCCAAATTATAAAGTTTTCCTCCATAGATGTTCTTGGTTTAGAATAATGTATCTTGAGGATTATGAATAAGCTGACTGTAAATAACCCATGCTTATCAGTTGCTTCTTTCTAAAAAGTCAGAAAGATAGCTCCTTTCCCAATTTTAGCACTGGCTCAGAGAATAAACTTGAGAAAATATCTAACAATCCTGGGTCTCCTTTTCTTTATAAAAATAATACTCTATAATCTTATAGCTATTTGAAAAAAAAGTGGGAAGAGCTATGTATAAAATCCCCAAAGCTCTGAGCTTTCAGATAATGATCCAAAGTACTAGATGTTGAGAATGAAAGTAGTGAGGATTATATCAATTCAAAACATAATTTGGATAATAGTTCAGTTGACAAATCATCATGAGGATACCATGATCTAGAATTCTATAACCTGACTGTATGTAAAAGAAAATGATGACTACAAAATGTTTTCTATCAAAATAAATTCTGTCTGGAGAGATTCTTAAAGTAAATGTGCTTCCTTCCTTACTAAAACATATAGCATTCAAAACAAATTTTTTCTGTTAACCTTAGTTTATAAGATTCTTAATGTAGTTCTGTATACTGTGTGTTTTCAGCTATTAAACATTAGCATCTATCTAAAACAAGTTATTATTTTAGTAACTGGAATTGAATCTAATGTGATCTAATAAAAATATATAAAGCTAATGAGATTTACATGTGAAATTTAAGAAAGATAATTTAGGAAATGGAGTTTTCATTTTTTAACTAGCAAATTACTATTTTCTAATGAATTACCTAAAACCCTTCCTGAAACAAATATCAATGAATGTTACTCATTTTATGGGAGTGTCAGAGGCATGTGCTGTCATTATGTACTTATGAGTCTTAATGGTAATTTGGTGGTTATTGATAATCAACTTCTTCCATATAACTTCTCCTTATCACTGCAATGTTATCTTTCAAAAATGAAGTCTTCATGGGGTGCCTGGGTTGCTCAGGAGGTGGTGTCCAACTCTTGATTTCGACTAAGGTCATGACCTCACAGTTTGTGAGTTTGAGCTCTGCATCAGGCTCTGGGCTGACAGCATGGAGCCTACTTACGATTCTCTTTCTCCCTCTGTCTCTTTCAAAATAAATAAACTTAGTTTTCATCTTAATTCATGTGCTGTAAGAACATGTCGTCTTACCAGTGCATTTACTTGCGCCTTTCTCTTAGCAAGCAATACATTCCCTTTCTCTGCCTGTCTCTTAAGTGCTGGTCCTGGGGCTCTCCACACTTAGCATATCCTGCCATGAAAGCTTAATTTACTCCCATAGCTTTGGTTAACATATGTATGCCAATGATTCCAAATCTGTATCTCCACTTCAGATCTCTTACCTGAACTTCATATATCTAGTTACATACTAGACATCTCTGTGTTTGTGCCTGTGAGATACCATGACTGAGCTAGTTTTCTCCCCTTTCCTGCTCTCTGAACCACCAAAATCTGTTCCTCTTCCAGTGCCCACTGTTTCATTAAACATATCTGTATGCCCAAGCCAGAAACTTTAAGATGTGTTCTTGACTCCTTCCCTTCTCTGACTTCCCACATGTAGTTAGTCACCAAGTCTTACTCTCAGTTCTAAGTATCTTAGATACTCTCAGTATCTAAGCTCTCAATATTATGTCGGCCTCTTATCTCTACCGTCATCTCTTAGCAGGGTTATTGCAGTAGTCTCCTACTTGCAGTTTTATTCCAATCCATTCTCCACAGTACAACATGAGAATTGTGTTGAAAAACACAAATCTGATAATACCAACTCTCTTACTTAAAATTTTTCAGTGATTTCCCTTTTCCCTTGAGATAAAGTTCAAACTGCTATTGTGACATAAAAAATCCTTCTTGATTGACTTTTATCTCCCTCATTTCTCAGTACTTTTTCTTTTTAACTCTACAACTAAATAATAGCAATCTCCCTTTTATTCATGTAGAGTTCCAGCTCCTGCCCTGTTGTTATTCCTTCCGCCTAGAAATTGTCTCACAACCCTTCATTCATGCCTTTCACCTGAATAATTTACTGTTTATTCTTATAGTATTCTTAAATTTTTTTTAACATTTATTTATTTATTTATTTATTTATTTATTTATTTATTTATTTATTTTTGAGAGACAGATACAGAGCACAAGGGGGGGAGGGGCTGAGAGAGGGACACACACACAGAATCCAAAGCAGGCTCCAGGCTCTGAGCTGTCAGCACAGAGATTGACATGGTGCTCAATCTCAAAAACCACGAAATGTGACCTGAGCCAAAGTCCGATGCTTAACCATGTGAGCCACCCAGGCGCCCCTTACAATCTTAAACATCCAGCTTTCTCAGGAAGAACTTCCTTTACTTCTAGACTGACTTGATATCGTCAACAAAGCCATGTAGTCCTCTAATAGAGCAGGGCTGAAAGTATGGTCCATGGATCTCTAGGAGTCTCTGAGGCTTTTTGGGAAGAGCTGTGAATTCAAAGTATTTCCACATTAATATACTTGCTTTTTTTCCTGTGGTCATTTGTACTGACAGTCCAAAAGCAATGGTGGATAAAACTGCTGACACCTTAGCACAAATCAAAACATTGGCACCAAACTATATTAATAGTCATTGTATTCTTTACTGTGCACTCACAATTTCAAAAAAGGCCACTTTCACTTAAGACTGTCATGGAGGGGTGGGTGCACCTCGGTGGCTCAGTCAGAGTCAGACTCTTTACTTCAGCTCAAGTCCTGATCTCGTGGTTCCTGAGATTGAGCCCCACATCAGGCTCTGTTCTGAAAAATACAGAGCCTGCTTGGGATTCTCTGTGCCCCTCCCCTGCTTGTGCCCTCTCTCCCAAAAATAAATAAATAAACTTTAAGAAAAAAAAAAAAAGATTGTCATTGATGCAGCAGTAAAAGTTATAAATTTTATGAAACAACTTATGAGCAGTCATCGCAAATCGTCTGTTTAACATGCCATGTGATGAGAAGTAAACAAAAAGTGCTTTTGCTGCATACTAAAATAAAACCATGATGTCATGATGATGATCCAGCTATTTTCTTTCCAGCCAAACATTAGAAACTTGTAAAAAAAGGAAAGGAAAACACTTCTCAGTAAATTTTTTTAGGAAATTGGTTGTTTTTTTAAAAATAAGTATAAATGATTTTATTGTTGCTATTTTTATGAATAATTTTTAAAATTGTCAGCTATAGTTTCTAATATGGTTAATATCAATAATTATAACACACATTAACAATGATTCTTTGGGGTCTTCAGTAATTTTAAGAGTGCAAAGGGGTTCTGAGACTAAAACTTTGAAACCCCTGCTCTAACACATTGTATTTCCCTGATTCTGTTCATGGTTTCTTTCCTCTTAGACCACACTGTAAACTCTGAAAATAACATCCACACTGCTTTGTGGATAACTCAGCTCCTAGCACAGTGTCAAACACACATTAGGCCCCCAATAAGTATTCCATTAAATTATTGAATTCAACAAGCACGTGTTGATTATTATTATCTTGCATATTGTTGAAAATGTGAATCTAAAGGTAAGAAAGGAGTTCAGAAATCAGGAAATAGATGTAGAAGTCTAATCTGCAATTGGGATTTTTTTGATTGGTGGAATGACACAGTGCCATTTGGGTATACAGAATATCACCAGAATCAGTCTGGAGAAAGATGGTAGAGTAAAAAGAGAAGAGAGGAAAATCTTAATTATGGAAGTTTAGGGAATGGTCACATATAACAGGAATGAAAAGGAAGCTCCAGTGAACGTAAGAATTGAGAAGGATAACCATCATTAGGATGCTGATTAAGAGGATTGTTCATTGGAAGTTTATAATAATGATACTCTAAGAGAAGCATGAAAGCAAGTAGAAGGGTTAAAATAGGGTATCTTTAGGGAAATTCAGATCATTTCTACCCAAGTGACACAATACACATTTTGTACCTTAAGTCTACAGAGTAAATTTTTTATTATCTCGCATCACTGAAATAAGAACTCAACTGCATTTATTTTTAATGTGAATACAACAGCATTAACAAAATTGGGGAATGGAGAAGAGTAGCACTTGGCTAAAGCCAAGGAAGAGAAGTGTGTGTGTTTGGGTGTGTGTGTATGTGTGTAATTGGGTGGGTTGAAGAATAAATCATGTTTTTAGTGCTACAACTTTAATCATCACTTCCTTCTTATCTTTAGAAGGATCACTTTCTTAATAAATAACCTCCTGTTTAGTACTTCTCCAAAAGAAATACTTTTCTTAAAGGCTTTGCTCTTATTTCCCATCATTTGTATATAAGTCTTTCTCCATAATTTTTTCCCTTAGTGTCTTAAAATTACTAATCATACTCAGAGAATAGATTTTCCTTTAGTTATTGCCATCCTGTCTAGTTAATTAGGATAACTTGGTTTCTTGGTATTAAACTTCAGAGAACATTTACTAATTTTATATGGGGTGTTGGAGAGTGATGCTATTTATGTTTTGCCTTTTTTTAAAATTAAATCACTTGCATTTTGATAAATATAACTCCTTCTTCATCACAGGATTTTGATATGGAAGTATCAAAATATTGCTGTACTAACTATCATGATTAAGGATAGTCCTGTGCAGATTTTTAGTAGGGATGCAATACATATAATACCAGTTTTCAGAGATTTTAGATAAATCTAGATACATTTCATGCTAGAGTATACTGAACATAGATGGATACATCTAACCAAGACAATGAAGAATCATACTCAGTTATTAAACGAGAAAGTCAGGGGTGCCTGGGTGGCTCAGTCAGTTGAGCTTCCGACTTCAGCTCAGATCATTATCTCACAGTTTGTGAATTCGAGCCCCAGCTCAGAGCCTGGAGTCTGCTTCCAATTCTGTGTCTCCCTGTCTGTGCCCCTCCCCTGCTCGCACTCTGTCTCACAAAAAATAATAATTATTAAAAAAAATGTTTTTAAATAAAAGGGAAGTCAGTTAAGACATAGGTTAACTGGTGGAATGTTTGACCATTAATTTGTACTATAAATTTTACTTTGTTACCCCTGCCTATCAGTAGGGTGACCTTGTGCCCTGGTTTGTCTTGTACAGTGCTGGTTTATGCTTATTAATAGTGCTTCCTTTTATTTCAGAAGTGTCCAAGTTTGGACTATATGATGATCCTACCTATTAAACACAGAGCCCACCATATAACCATAGCTTCATTAGAAATATACAGTAAGAAGGGATAGATTTAGACAGTAGACAAAAAAGATAAGTAAATGGACATCATGACTTAGCTGATGACTTCACTTCTCCCAAGAAATGAGAGAATTGGGTAATTTTTTTTCATGGCTTAGAAGAACAAGCAAACAGAAAAGAGAAAGTCTGTTGGAATTGAACACAGACATTCAGTCTGAAAATCTATAAGTGAAAGTCAAAGAAATACAGTGGAGTGACACATCATGTGGCCTCAGCAATCAGAACACCTGAGCAGGTATATTTCTAGTCATTCAAAAAAATATATGCTGAGTGTTACTGTATTTCTAGTTCTTTGTGCCAGGTAACATGGAAAATAGAAGAATAAAGGTAAGATTTAAAAAAAAAAATAGCATAATACTAAAGGTGATAAATATGTAAAAGTACTAGGTGGTTTAGTTTACATTTAATTCTTCAACTGCATACGTTTGTATTTGTTACTCATGGTTGCTTAATAGTAAATGCATTAGTTTGCAAGTGTAAGGTGTTCTTACAGCAAAATCATAATTTTCAAAGTTTTGCTTTTAAATATTAATAATAGTCAAACTAATGGATTTGTTTGCATTTCTATTTAAACAAAGTTCTTTTTTGCTGAGTGCAGGAAAAAAAAAAGATCTTGTGCTTTGGAGAATCATTGTGCCATGTTTTATCATTTTCCCATCCAGGAGTATTATTCAAAAAAAGTTTTCACACATGGAAATCATATTACAGTAGCAAGGAAAAATATGTGGAACAGATTAATTTTACTTAGACTCCCAGTGTACTAAGTGGCATTATGCCTATAGACCTATAACCTCTTTTATACAGGTAGTTCTTTTAATCCATATAGAATTCCTGAAAAATGAGTCAAATGAAATCATATAAGAGTTGGACAGTTAGAAGAGGGTTTTTATTCCTGTTCTCTTAAAAAAGAAAATTCTTAATTATACCTCATGCTTTTAAGCAGAATTAGTGACAATATATTTCTAGTATGTTACACATGTTCTTTAATAATTATAAAATTGAGTATACAGTTTAATTTTAGCTTCTCAATTATATATCCAGTTGATATAAAATTGAGAGGTTAAAAATTCACTAAGCATGCTTAATGAATTTTATCTTTGTCTCAGTTGTACTAAGACTGATAACTTAGTTCCTTATCACTGGCATTTTAATTTTCCCACTATGTTTAAAATAATGGACGTGCAGTAAATTGGATTTAATTGACAATGGCATATGTGGGGGGAAACATGAATACCAGATTTTAGATACCTTCATTTAGTGTTATTAACAGTCTCCCTACTTTACTTATAATTTCATTCTTTTGAGAAAGTATAATTGTAACATTGTTTGAAAGCCATGGTTTGGAGGGGGAAAAATGTATGGATAAATTTGAAGGTTGCTGTTAACTGTAAAACAAAGAAAGGAATTTTACAACTCTTCTGATAGCTAGTACTCATGTCTGGGCAGGATCTCTTGTTTGAGACCTAGAAGAAAGAATAGGGTTAGTGTCTTTTGGCTTCCTAAACCTTCTACCATGAAGTTTATGGGGAAGCTGCTACTTAAAGAGATACAATAAGAGCTGAAATTCTATAATCAGTATGAAAGCCTGCTTCTTCTTAGGTTTCAACCCATTCCTTTCTTGACCTCTTCTGTTTCACCAGGCAGCAGCTGTTGTAGCCACAGGTGGCTGACCATTTGAGCTCATTCCCTTCCTTCTCTGGCTCTCTCCATTCTCTGCTTCACTTGGCCTTGGGAGACTACCTACCTGTGGATCTGCCGGTCAGAGCTGGCTTCTCTTTTAGATTAGCCACAGTGTTGCACAGAATTCTGAATGATTTCCTTGTTGAAGTGGTATTCTTCATGTAGTACTATATATTCTATTGCATATGTTTCCCATTCTTCAGTTCAGCAGTACTTATAGGAAGATATGTGAAAATAATTCGTAAAACATTTTCATTATATAGCTATTACCAAAATTATATTCCAGCTGTGTAAATTTAAGGATAACAACTTTGGCTTGTTTGTCATTGACACCCATGAAATACCTGGCACATAAATACTCAGTATATATTTGAATAAATGAAAGAAAAAATGTGGAAACTATTGAATAATCTAATGTAGAATGTTTGAGGGTAATTGCTTTACTTCTGGAGAATATTTTAAAATTAAGAGCATGGCCTTAAGAACTTGAGAGAGAAAATGTGAACTTCAGGTGGTAGGAAACCTGTTTGAAATATGTAAGTTATCAAAGAACCTTGCATTCTTGCCCACCTCAGTTTTCCAAAGTAGTTTTTAGACTTGAAAGATATAGTTACATGTGTTAATTTTTGTCTGAAGTAGCAGTGATAAAGGTCACCGCATAGAACTTTTAAGCTATAAATGTGAGTATAGAATAGTCAGGTATTTCAAAATGACATTTTCTACCTCATTCAGTCACTAAGCGTTTCTAGGCAATGTTTATTTACTTTAAGAACCATTTGGGGCGCCTGGGTGGCTCAGACTGTTAAGTGTCCAACTTTGGCTCAGGTCATGGCCTCACAGTCCATGAGTTTTAGCCCCACGTCGGACTCTGTGCTGACAGCTCAGAGCCTGGAGCCTGCTTCAGATTGTGACTCCCTTGCTCTCTGCCCCTTGCCCACTTGCACCCTGTCTCTCTCGCTCTCAAAAATAAATATTAAAAAAAATTTTTTTTAATAAGACCCAGGTAAGAGGAAAAGCCTATTTCTCCCAAGATCTCAGTACCATTATAGATTAACTCTGGGTTGATCTGAATACATATTCTCAAAGGTAGAAACAAACATGAAAACCTGGAAAAGTCTTTAGTTTGACAGGATTCACAGAATTCAGGTAAATTAATCCACTCTGTCATAAAGTCACAACAGAACCTGTGTCTAAGGCCAGGTTGGACTGTGGTTGAGAACTTAAAGTGTCAGAGAATTCTAAAAGCATTAAATTGTTTACTTAGTTACTGGCCCAAGAGGCATCATAATTTTTCTCACCACTGTAATTTTGCAAACTGTTGTACTAGTTAGTGTATACAAACTTCATGAGCACAGATATTGCAACTCTTTCATTCTCTGCTATAATTCTGGGGCCTAGCACAGTAACCTTACATATAAAGGAGCTTAGTAAATCAGCGAATGAATGAATTCTCTGTTAGAATGGACTGTAGAATTAATTTTAACCAAACCCTCCAATAGTACCAATCCCATGATTAATTAAACTCTGACTTTAGAACATAGAAATGACTTAATTGAAATGGAGAATGGAAGTTAGAAATGGAAAATTAATAGTACAGTTGACCCTTGAACAATGTAAGTTTGCACTGCATTGGTCCACTTATATGCAGATTTGCTTTTGATAAATACTTACAGTATGATAAATGTATTTTCTTTATGATTTTCCTTAATTACATTTTCTATAGCTTACTTTATTATAAGAATACAGTATCTAATACATACGCAAAGTATGTGTTAATCGACTGTTGATTTTATCATTAAGGCTCTGGTCAACAGTAGGCTATTAGTAGTTAAGTTTAGGGAGAGTCCAAAGTTATATGTGGATTTCCAACTTCCAGGGGGGTTAGTACTCCTAACACCTGTGTTACTCAGGTGTTAACAGTATTCTGTTTCCTTTGTTTTCTTTTTATCCCTAGAATATCTTTTCACTTCTCTGTATCATTAAGATAATGTTGGCCCAAAGTATTTAGAGTAGGATGGAGCCATAAATGCCATAGATTATAGATGATCCCAAGAAGAAAAACAATTAAAATGTTAGAAGTAGACAGAGGTTTTAAAAAGGAGGTGGGAGGGAGGCACCTGGATGGTTCAGTCAGTTGAGCGCCCAACTTCGGCTCAGGTTATGATCTCACGGTTTGTGGGTTCGAGCCCCGTGTCGGGCTCTGTGCTGAGCATTCAGAGCCTGGAGCCGGCTTCGGATTCTGTGTCCCCACCTCTCTCTCTGCCCCTCCTCCATTCATGCTCTGTCTCTCTCTGTCTCTCAAAAGTGAATAAACATTAAAAAAAATTTTTTTTAAAGGAGATGGGAGGGAGGGCTTCATACCTTCAGAAAACATCAGTAATCTCATATCTTTGTACCACTTGACTTCTTACCTTTGTTAATATAAGAAAATATATCCAGTTTTAGCCAACTTGTATTTAAACACCTTGAATAAGGATGAGGTCGGTTTAAGTAATTGCCATGTAACTGGGGCCTCATACACAAAAGTGAAGAGGAAGAAACAAAAAAGGAAGTGGAGAATTTTTAAAGCATAACAGATTAGAGACCTTAAATAAGAAGACAGAAGAAGAGTCAGATAATAACAAAATGTTATAGTGGGAGAAAAGACCAAGTAAAAAGCAATCACTAATTCCAGAAACATAGGCATATTTATTGTAGGGGCAGTCTTACACATCTATAAAAATTATTGATAATCATGATGAGTGGCCCTATTGTCAAGAAAAGACTGTGTTCATTAAGTCATTTTTAAGAAGATAGATAAATCTATAATAACTCTCAAAAGATTTCCATTACATAAAAAACATTCTTACTCAGGCACTAGATCCTTGCCCTTAAAGAATCACAAAGTTGTGAGTCATTAAAAAGTACTGAAGTGGAGACTGTCAATAAGTTGTTTGTCATAAATAATAACAGATGAAATAGTTGAAATAAACAGTATTTAAAAATATCTTAATTAGGGGTGCCTGGGTGGCGCAGTCGGTTAAGCATCCGACTTCAGCCAGGTCACGATCTCGCGGTCCGTGAGTTCGAGCCCCGCGTCAGGCTCTGGGCTGATGGCTCGGAGCCTGGAGCCTGTTTCCGATTCTGTGTCTCCCTCTCTCTCTGCCCCTCCCCTGTTCATGCTCTGTCTCTCTCTGTCCCAAAAATAAATAAATGTTGAAAAAAAATTAAAAAAAAATATCTTAATTATAATAGCTTCCCTGTGATGTTAACTGATATCTCAAGACACAATCACTTAGAACAGGGTCATTAGTTAATATAAATCTGCATTTCAGTTAACTTTATAATTTTGAATTTTTCCAACTTTTTGCCAGAACTGATATAGTCATTTTTTGCTTTAGTATAGCTAAAAAGTATTTTTATTAAGATACAAATATCAGATCTGTTGGGATTTTTTTGTATTTCCCTTGTATTTGCATTTTTACATTATCTTCAATCTTTAGTTTCTTTGCCAGGAATTTTAATAAGGCACTCTTTCATGGGGCTTAGTTTAAAAGTAGTAATTCAGTCTGTTCACTTACCTGGGAGCAAGGAAACTCTGTGTGTTGTGGTATGCTGCTAGCCAACAAATAGTAGAGATGTGCTACTGTAATTCCTCCATGTTGTGGAACTCCTTTTCATCCCTCAATCCTACACAACCATAGGAAACTTGATCACTAAACACAGACTCTGAGGGGCTGTGTATTAGAGTTTTCCAGAGGAACAGAGTGTGGGTGTATATATATAGAGAGAGAATTTAAGGAATTGGCTTCTGTGGTTGTGGGGGCTAGCAAGTCCAAAACCTATAGGATAGTCCATGTAAGAGGTGATGTTGCAGCTTGAGTCTACAGGCAATCTAGAGGCAGAATTTCCTCTTCTTCAGGTAACCTTGGTCTTTTTTTTTTTTCTTTAAGTTTATTTACTATGAGAGAGCATGTAAGCATGCAGGGAAGGCTGGAGTGGGGGGTTGGGCAGAGAGAGAAGGAGAGAATCCCAAGCAGGCTCCGCACTGCCAGCATAGAGCCTGATGCAGGGCTCGATCTCATTAACCAGTAGATCATGACCTGAGGCGAAAAAATCTAGACCTGGACGCCCAGGATGCCCAACCAACTGAGCCACCCAGGTGCCCCTGGGTCTTTTTCTATTAAGTCCTTCAGCTTACTGTACAGAGAGTAACTTGCTTTACTCAGTCTGCCAATTTAAATGATAATGCCATCTGTAAAACTAACTTCCAGTATCTCTAGACTAGTGTTTAACCAAATACCTGGGTACCATGGCCTAGTCAAGGTAACACATAAAAATAATCATCACAGAGTGTCCGTGTCAGTTCATGTATCAGTAAAGTTTAATTTGTTATTATAGAAATAAAAATCACAGATCAACAGAAATTCTTATACTGGCTTCTTCTACGGACAGACGATTTTATATTTTCTCCAGTTTTAGGAACACTGTAATGGATGTCCTTTACAAATAGCCTTAGTTGTTAATGCTCAAAGAAAATACTTATGAATGTTTCATTAAAGTGTATGAGCTTTCAGAAGTAAATCCCTAACATATAATAAAACCTCATTAATTTGAAATTCATGGTTATTAACATCTCATCAAAAATTTATCTTTGCTATAACTGGAAAAAGGATTTTTAAACAAATAAATAATGTAAGAAGTATTACAGTTTTAAACATTTAAAGATGGGAACTTCAGGGGTGCCTGGGTGGCTCAATCAGTTAAGCATCTGACTTTGGCTCTGGTCGTAATCTCACTGTTTGTGAGTTTGAGGCCTGCATCGGGCTCTGTGCTGACAGCTCAGAGCCTGGAGCCTGCTTCCTATTCTGTGTCTCATTCGCCCTTTGCCCCTCCCCCACTTGTGCTCTGTCTCTCTCTGTCTCTCAAAAATAAATAAATGTAAAAAAAAAAAAAATTAAAAATGGGAACTTCAGGCTTTGTTTTAAATGTCTACAATAATTTTTAAGTCTGCAGTTCTTTAATGATTTTACCATCTCAAAATTACTGTTACCTTTCATTTGCATATATGTTTTTACATTGGTGCTCGCAAGTGTGTGTGTGTGTGTGTGTGTGTGTGTGTGTGTGTGTGTGTGTGTATACACACATTCACTGGCAGGGTAAATATAGTATCTGCTATGGTCTTTGTTTTTAAGAGATGTATTATAATTCATCAAATTCTTGCTTGATACCTTCTGTCATATTATCCTTAAAATTTATAATACCCACACACTTATAGATAGCATTGCCTGTTTTATCCCATCCATACCAGGCATCCCAGGGGTAACCTCCCTTTCCCACTTGCTCTGGAGGCCCAGTGTTTGCTCACCTCCCACTCTGACACTGAGCAGCTCATCTCATTAGAGGTGCCATAGAGGTTAGAATAGGTTACTAGCAGTGTGTGCAGGTGTTTGCACATATTTTCTCAGCCTAGTTTCTTCTCTCGGGCTCTGGAAAGTGTCTCTGGACAGTCAGGCTGGGCCACTGCATTCAGTTGTTTAATTTGTGAAGTAATATATTATCTTAATATTTTTTTATTTGAAGGTTACCTTTTCTCTAAATCACAAAAGACACCATATATAGACCAGCACAGCTCAGAAATTTTATCATTTTCCTTTGTCATTAGTGTGACAGTCATGTATGTAAACTTTATTTTGATCTCATTAAGTACAAAATAATATTTTTTATAATTTTTGCAGTCTGCAACTTTGTTTTTTAGAAAGAAAGAGTGGGGGAGAGGGAGAGAGAGAGAGAATATTAAGCAGGCTGCACACCCAGCATGGGGGAGCCCAACATGGGGCTCAGTCACACAACTGTGACATCATCACATGAGCCGAAATCAAGTCAGAAGCCCAATCAACCACGTCACCCCAGCACCCCACAGTCTACAACTTTAGGTGTATTATTTGTTTGTGTATGTTTTTTTTTCTTATTGCTAGTGTGGGTTAATATTAATTGACTTTTAGTTTACTTTTAGCATTTCCCTCATTTATATCATTTTTTTCATTTATACGTAAAAGTACCTACTCATAAGAACTTCACTGATGTGTAGTGGCCATTGTTACATGATTACAATGATCACCATGATGGCAACACAAAGTTGTCAGTAAGAGCAGGAATCTGGACATTCCTGTGAAGCCATGGCTGAGAGCTTTTCACGTCAGTCTTTCTACCCCTCTCTGATCTCTGTATAAGGAGTTTCTGGGTTATCTGTTCAGGTTTTTTTAGATGTTTTGCTTAGAAACTAGATCTGCATGTCATTCCCATGAAAATTCTATACTCCTGTCTCCAGGCTCAAAAGTTTCCCAGAGAAGTTCTGTGAAATAGGTAATACATAATTCAAAAGGGAGTTTGTCAACAAAATAAATTTGGGAAAACATTGAAATAAATTAAATTGACTTTGTTAATTATAGAGTTACTATACAGTTAAATGCCTGTACTCTAAAAAGAATATATTTCCCCCATTCACTAACATATTGACAAAGGCACATTGTGGAAGACTATTGCATGAAATATACTTTGGGAAAAACCATCCCTTTAATTATTAACTCCATGAGCCAATGACACTTGTCTTCTCTTTTCCTTGTTAATGCTCAACTTCATCTATTTAGTGCAGATTATTTAGACTATAAACAACTTTTACTCACCACACTTAATCTCCCTCCAATACATTGTTTAATACTAAGTGGTAAGAATGTGTCGCTAAATAAATGATTTTCTGATCAGAGTCAGAAGTTGTCTATTTTATCTACATTTTCTGCTGTTTCTTGAAATGATTGAGACAAAAGACAGTTGGAATTAATGATTCTCATGTGATCCAGGGTATTTAGTATTTATTTGTCAACTATAAGCTCTAAAAGTTGGCTTTAGAAAACTTCATATATTTTTGACTCATGAATTCAAGGCATGATAGTTATTTATACATTAACTCTAAGTCATTTTCATCTTGTGTTTTTCCCTCAAAAAGATAGGAGATAGAAATCTATTTTTCCCCTTCCCCTACTTCAAACCAGCAGGGTGAATAATGCCTCGATCATTGACTTCAACCATTTTAACCATAGAAACTTTTTTTTAGAAGAAACATTTCATGGTCTTAACAAAGTTGTAGCCTCCCAGTTTCTCCCATGTCTGCCTTTGTTGTCCTTTGATTGGACTCTAGAAAAACCTGCAGCTCTGTAGAAGGCACTTTGTGAAAACCACTGTTGTAAACTACACACTTGGGTAAATATTGCCAGGTTCTCTTAGGTAATGAATAAAAAATTTTACTTAAGAGTTTACATCTCCCTCTTAATATGTCTTGAGAAGTTTAAGATGCTGTTATTGATACAGGCAGCATGCCAGAGAGAAAATTATGTAGGAAACAAAATCCTGTATTTCCTTATTAAACTACTTAACCAAGCAAGGTGGGACTTGAGGGGGAAGGAGTAAAGAAATATGATCTTGTACTGTAACTGTTTTTGGAAAAGAGAACAAAGACCATATTGAATAAAAAACACAGAAAATTTAAATAGGAAGTTATTTGAACATGCTATACCATTCTGCATATATTCAGATTTTTCTTAACACTTTTCTATTGTGTAAAGAAGGAAAAACTATCAAATAAAGTTAAACTATGTATTCTTGAGTTCTAAAAATGTTTTCAAATAATGACATTTTTAGATTCCCTGTATACATTTTTATAAAGAAACCAAAAAATAGTAATTTACTGAGGAATGTAAATGAACATTTCAAAGCAGCATTAAGATGTAGAGGATGTGTAACAGGTAAGTTTTTTAGCCAGATTTTGTTTTCTAATCAGTGTTTAATTGCCTGACAGAATGTAAATGAAAAGAGGTAGTATAGATATGCTGAAAATAGAAACCAGTCTAACAGTATTTCAGTTGTTGAAAATAAGTTGTCCTTTAATAAGTCCTTTGATTCCTAATAACCTCTTGACCTGTTACATAGAAGTAAGAACTAATTATACTTTAATAATATGATCCAGGAATATAGGACTGTGTACTTGAGCTGTTGGGAGTCCAGAAATTTTTTTATAGGCAACTGAGGCAGCTTTCTGGAAAGAAAGGAGGCAGGAAAGTATGTGTTTGGTAACTTTTCTCTCTCATGAAGACCACCCGTGCTCCTTAAAATGGAATTCCATAAGATATCTTTTCATATTTAAAGTAAATCTGCATTTTGCTTAGTTTAATGGTTTTCTGTTCCTTGCAACTAAACTATACCAGATCAAGGTAGTGATTCTATAAACCCTTGTCTTCATTATCACTGCCTGTGTATGGAAACTCAGCTCCCTCTCTCTCTGCCCCTCCCCCGTTCATGCTCTGTCTCTCTCTGTCCCAAAAATAAATAAACGTTGAAATAAATAAATAAATAAAAAAGGGGCGCCTGGGTGGCACAGTCGGTTAAGCGTCCAACTTCAGCCAGGTCACGATCTCACGGTCCGTGAGTTCGAGCCCCGCGTCGGGCTCTGGGCTGATGGCTCGGAGCCTGGAGCCTGTTTCCGATTCTGTGTCTCCCTCTCTCTCTGCCCCTCCCCCGTTCATGCTCTGTCTCTCTCTGTCCCAAAAATAAATAAATGTTGAAAAAAAGAAAGAAAGAAAGAGAGAGAGAGAGAGAGAGAGAGAGAGAGAGAGAGAAAGAAAGAAAGAAAGAAAGAAAGAAAGAAAGAAAGAAAGAAAGAAAGAAAGAAAGAAAGAAAGAAAAACTCAGATGATCCAAGTGGAGCCTATGAACTACACTGAATTGTATCAAAATGTGCTTTGAGTGTCATATGTGTGTTGGTTGTAGAGGGGTGGGGAGCCATGGATTTCATCAGATACTCAGACAAATCCATTACTCAAAAAGATAAGAAACTACTGGTAGAGAGCATGGAGGCCCTTGCCTCCTAAGTGAGAGTCCCTTTCTGTTCTGTCTCCATGTTGACGCAGTAACAGCCTTTGGTTTATTATCTTTAGATCTAACAGTGCCATAGTTATGCCAGTTTATATCCTGTATCTGGCATATTGAAAAGGCAGCTCCTTAGAGCTTTGCTGCCATTAGATATATAATCTGATAGATGTTTATAAAATTTGGCCCTTAAATAAAATTCACTAGGTAGTAATTTTTTTTCTAATAAGTCTTAATTTTTGTTCATTTAATTACTTCCAGCTGGAGGTTGATATGGACAATTTTATTCAGGCAAGAGAGTGGTACTTTATTCTCTCAAGAGCTGATCTGAAGTTTAGAATGGCCTTTGAAGGTCATCTGCTACAACCCTTTCATTTTACATAAGAAAACTGAGATGCAAAAATAATAACTAAAATTTCTAAGGTCATTTGTTAGTAAAACATGAGTAAAGGTGATGTTCTGTTGGTTATCTGTTTGCAGATTCTTTTTTATTATACCAGACTTTTGATACTGTTCTTTTTTTTTCTTTTTTCTTTTTTTCCTTTTAACTCAAGTACAGTTAACATACTGTGTTATATTAGTTTCAGATGTATAGTGTAGTTATTCAACACTTGGATACATTACTCAGTGCTCATCATGATGTGTACTCTTAATTCCCTTCACCTATTTCACTCATCTTCCCACCCACCTTCCTGCTGGCAACCATCAACTTATTCTGTATAGTTAAAAGAATGTGTTGCTTTCTTTTTTCTTTGTTCATTTTGTTACTTAAAATCCACATAGAAGTGAAATCATATGGTATTTCTCTGACTTACTTTGCTGAGCACTATACTCTAGATCCGTGCATCTTGTCACTAATGGCAAGATTTCATTGTTTTTGTTTTTTGCCTGTGAAATATTGTATATATACACCACATCTTCTTTATCCATTTATCTATTATGGACACTTTGATTGCTTTCATATGTTGGCTGTTGTAAAGCTGCAATAAAAATAGGGGTCTTTTCAAATTAGTGTTTCATATTCAGTGGAATTACTGGATCATATGGTAGTTCTGCTTTTTAATTTTTAAAGAACTTCCCTACTATTTTCCACAGTGGTGTTGCGTTTGCATTCCTACCAGCAGTGTGACAAAGGTTCTTTTTTCTCCACATCCTTGTCAACACTTGTGTTGACAATACATTTGTATTTTTTATTTTAGCCATTCTGACAGGTGTGAGGTAGTATCTCATTGTAGTTTTGATTTGCATTTTCCTGATGATAAGTGATGTTGAGCATCTTTGTATGTATCCATTGGCCATCTTCTTTGTCTTCTTTGGAGAAACATCTGTTCATGTCTTCTGCCCATTTTTAAATGGGCTATTTGATTTTTGGGTGTTGGGTTGTATAAATTCTTTATATATTTTGGATACTAACCCTTTATTGGATATGTCATTTGCAAATATCTTCTCCCATTCCATAGATTGCCTTTTAGCTTTGTTGTTTGTTTCCTTTGCTCTGCAGAAGCTTTTTATTTTGATGTAGTTCTAATACTTTATTTTTGCTTTTATTTCCCTTGCTTCAGAGGACCTATCTAGAAAAAAGTTGCTATGGCTAATGTCAGAGAAATTACTGCCTGTGCTCTTTTCTAGGATTTTTATGGTTTCAGATCTAGTGTATGGTGAAACCAGAAAGTGATCTGGTTTCATTCTTTTGCATGTAGCTGTCCAGTTTTCCCAACACCATTTACTGAAGAGACTTTTTCCCATGGGATATTCTTTCCTGCTTTGTCAAACATTAATTAACCTTATAATTGTGGGTTTGTTTGTAGATTTTCTATTCTGTTCCATTAATCTGCTTGTGCCAGTAACATACTGTTTTGATTAGTACAACTTTGTAATGTAACGTGAAGTCTGGAATTGTGATACTTCCAGCTTTGCCCCCGTTTTTTTTCAAGATTATTTTGGCTATTTGCGGTTTTCGTGGTTTCATTTAATTTTAAGGTGCTTTGTTCTAGTTCTGTGAAAAATGCTGTGGTATTTTAATAGAGATTGCATTAAATATGTAGATTGCTTTGGATAGTTGGACATCTAAACAACATTTGCTCTTCTAATCCATGAGCATGGAATTCCCTTTGAGTCATCTTCAATTTTCTTTCATCTATGTTTTATAATTTTCATAGTATAGGTCTTTCCCCTCCTTGGTTAGGTTTATCTCTATTATCTTTGGTGCAATTGTAAATGGGATTGTTTTCTTAATTTCTCTTTCTCCTACTTCTTTATTAGTGTATAGAAATGCAACAGATATCTATACATTGACTTTATGTCCTGCAACCTTGTATTTATCAGTTCTAATAGTTTTTTTAGTGGAGTCTTTATGGTTTTTTGTATATAGTATGTCATCTGCAAATAGTGCAAGTTCTACTTCTTCCTTATCAATTTGGATGCCTTTTATTCCCTTTTCTTGTGTGATTGTTGTGGCTAGAACTTCCAGTAGTATGTTGAATAAAAGTGAACATACCATTCAGTATGGTGTTTGCTGTGGGTTTTTCATAGGTGGCCTTTATTATGTGTAGGTATGTTGCCTCCAATCCCCCTTTGTTCAGGGTTTTTATCATGAATCAGTATTATACTTTGTCAGATGTTTTTTCTGTATCTATTGAAATAATCATATGTTTTTTACCCTTTCTGTTGTTGATGTGATATATCTTATTGATTGATTTGTGAATATTGAACCACTCTTGCATCACAGGAATAAATCCCACTTGATCATAGTGAATGATTTTTAATGTTTTGTTGGATTCATTTTGTTAATATTTTGTCAAGGATTTTTGTGTCTGTGCTCATCAGAGATACTGGCCTATAGTTTTCTTTTTTGTAATGTCTCTATCTGGTTTTGGCATCAGGGTAATGACAGCTTCATAGAATGAATTTGGAAGCTTCCTTCTCTTCAATTTTTTTTTGCAGTAGTTTGAGAAGAATAATAGGTATTAACTCTTCTTTTATAGAATTCACCTGTGAAGCCATCTGATCCTGGACTTTAGTTTGTTGGTGTTTTTTTATTTACTGATTCAATTTTATTGTTGATAATCAGTTCAAATTTTCCATTTCTTTGTGATTCAGTTTTAGGAGGTCATATGTTTCTAGGAATTGATCCATTTCTTCTAGGTTGTCCAGTTTGTTGGCATATAATTTTTTATAATCTTAAAATTGTTTGTATTTCTGTGATGTCAGTAGTTGTTTCTTCTTTTTTATTTCTGATTTGAGTCTTTTTTCTTTTCTTTTTTTTTTTTTTTTTTTAAATGAATCTGGCCAGAGGTTTATGTTTCCAAAGAACCAGGTCCTGGTTTCATTGATCTATTCTTTTTTTGGTTCATATTTTGTTTATTTCTGCTCTAATCTTTATTATTTCCTTTCTTTCACTGGTTTTGGGTTTTGTTCTGTCCAGCTCCTTCAGGTGTAAGGGTAGATTGTTTGATATTTTTCTTGCTTTTTGAGGTAAGCCTGTATTGCTATACATTTCCCTTTCAGGAGAGCTTTTGCTACATCCCAAAGATTTTGGAGTGTTGTGTTTTCATTTTCATTTGTACCTGTGTATTTTTTTATTTCTTCTTTGAATTTTTGGTTAATCCATTCATTGTTCAGTAGCATGGTATTTAACTTCTCTATTTGTATTCTTTCTTGAGTTTTTTGTTGTGATATCTAGTTTCATGGCTTGTGGTCAGAAAACATACATGGTATGACTTCAGTTCTTTTTGAATTTGTTGAGACTTGTTTTGTGGCCTAACGTGTGCTCTGTTCTGGAGAATATTCCATGTGCAGTTGAAGTGTGTATTCTGCTGTTTTAGGATGGAATGTTTTGAGTATATCTGTTAGATCCTTCTAGTCCAATGTATCATTCAAAGCCAGTGTTTCCTTATTGATTTTCTGTTTGGATGATCTGTCCATTGATGTAAGTGGGGTGTTAAAGTACCCTACTATTATTGTATTACTTTTGATTACTTTCTTTATATTTGTTATTAGATGCTTTTATTTATTTGGGTGCTTTTGTGTTGGGTGCGTAAATATATACAATTGTTATGTCTTCTTATTGGATCGTTCCCTTTGGTTATATAGTGTCTTTTCTTTCTTCTTTCTTCTTCCTTTTTTTTTTTTTTTTTTTTTTTTTTTTTGGTAATCTCTTGTTACAGTCTTTGTTTTAAAGTCTATTTTGTCCAATATAGATACTGCTACCCTGGCTTTCTTTCACTTCCATTTGCATGATAAATGCTTTTCCATCCCTTTGCTTTGGTCTACATGTGTCTTAAGGTCTGAAGTGGGTCTCTTATAAGCAGTAATAGATTGGTCTTGCTTTTTTATCCATTCTGTCACCCTCTGTCTTTTGATTGGAGCATTTAGTCCATTTACATTCAGAGTAATTATTGATAGGTATGTACTTATCGCCATTTTGTTACCTATTTTATGATTGTTTTTGTAGTTCTCTGCTTCTTGCTCTTTTCTGTTTTTTTATGCTTTTCTTTAGTGATATATTCCTTCCTTGTCTAGTACTTGTTTTTGATTTGTGTTTAACATTACGTTAATATATAATATCTGCATACAGCAGTCTATATTAAGTTGTTGGTCACTTAAATTTGAACCTATTCCTTCCTTACCCCCTCACACATATGTTTTAAGTATATGGTGCCCTACTTTGTATCCTTTTACTTTGTGAATTCCTTGACTGATTTTTATAAATAATAATAACTTATGGGGGGGGGGGCACCTGGATGGCTTAGTCAGTTAAGAGTCTGACTCTTGATCTCTGCTCAGGTCATGATCTCATGATTCATGAGTTCGAGCCTCACATCACTGTCAGTGCAGAGCCTGCTTAGGATTCTGTCTCTCTCTCTTTCTGCCCTTCCCCACTTGCATGTGTTTGTTCCCTCACTCTCAATAAATAAACTTAAGGAAAAAACACTTTAAGGGTGCCTGTGGCTCGGTCAGTAAGCATCTGACTTTGGCTCAGGTCTTCATCTCACGGTTCACGAGTTTGACCTCTGTGTCGGGCTCTGTGCTGACAGCTTAGAGCCTGGAGCCTGCTTGGATTCTGTGTCTCCCTCTCTACCCCTCCCCTACTCATGCTCTCTCTCAAAAATAAATGAAACTATTAAAAAAGAAAAGAAAAAACACTTTAAAAATATACTTATTTGTATTGCTTTCATGCTTCTTAACTTTTCTTACTTCTACTTATAGTGTTTCCTTTCCACTCAGAAAGTCCTCTTTAACACGTGTAGGGCTGGTGTAGTGGTCATGAACTCCTTAAATATTTGTCTGTCTAGGAAACTCCATCTCTCCTTCCATTCTGAATGAAAGTCTTGCTGGATAGAGTATTAGAGTATTGTTGGCTGCAGGTTTTTTTCCTTTCAGCACTCTGAGTATATCATTGCTCCTTCGGGCCTTCAAAGTTTCTGCTGAAAAATGAGCTGACAGCCTTAAGCAGTTTCCCTTGTATGTAGCTGTTTGGGGTTTTTTTTTTGTTTTTTTTTTTTTTTCTCTTGCTGCTTTTAAAATTCTCTCTTTATCACTGCTTTCTCCCATTTTAATTACCATGTGTCTTGATATGGACCACCTCCCTGAGTTGATTTTATTGGGGGCTTTCTGTGCCTCCTAGACTGGATTTCTGTTTCCTTTAACCAGTTTCAGGAAGTTTTTAGTTACTAGTTTTTCAAATAAATTTTCTGCCCCCTTTTCTCTTTTTTTTCTCCTTCTGGGATCCCTGTAATGCAAATGTTATTATGTTTGATGGTGTTGCTTAGTTCCCTGAGTCTTTCTCCTTTTTTTATTATTTTTTTTCTCTGTCCTTTTCAGCTTGTTTTCCATGACTCTTTTCTCCAAGTTGCTGATTCCTTCTTGTGTTTCCTCTAGTCTACCATTTGTTCCTCTAGTGATAATGTTACCTCTTTATTCTTTGTCTTCATCTATGATGTGTAGTTAATTCATGTAATTTTTATACAATACAATATGGAATGTGCTGTTATTAGTAACTTCTCTGTTTGGGTAAACAATACAGTGATTGCTATATTAAAACATATATCAGTTTGAAAAATACTGCCATATACATATATGTGCTTATTCATGGAGGTGGTATTTAATTTTTAAGTCTTGGATAAATCTAGGAAAGAGCCATTTCAGATATTTCTTATCTTTTTCTATGAAATGTGATAAGAGGCTTATTTTTTTTGTTTGCTTATTTTTAAAAACAAAGTGAGTTTTAAAACAGTGTTAAAAGCATAAGAAACAAAAGTTAACACTGTGGACTTAAAAAGAGAACTAAATACAATGAAATCAGAAGACATTTCTACAGGCACTTTGAATTTGAGATTCTGTGGAAAATCTGTACTTACTTAGAAACATACCAGGGGTGCCTGGGTGGCTCAGTCAAGTGTCTGCCTTTGGCTCAGGTCATGATCTCACAGTTGGTGGGTTCAAGCTCCATGTCAGACTCTGCACTGGTTGCTCAGAGTCTGGAGCCTGCTTCAGATTCTGTGTTCCCCCCTCTCTCTCTGCCCCTCCACTGCTTGTGCACGCTCTCTCTCAAAAAAAAAAAAAAAAAAAAAAAAAAACCTTTGTATTTGCCATACTTTCTGAGTAGGATGACAGTCACCCATCCTTTTACTTATTCTCTACTCTGTCCCCATTTTCTCCTGAGAGAAGTCTGTTCATCCTGCAGGTCCCAGCAGGGTTTCCCCTTCTTTTTCACCAGTGTTCTTTCACTTTTATAACATTTGTACACTCCTCTAGAATGCAGTTGTTGCATTATATTTTGCTATATATTTGCATGTGTCTTCTTCATTGCACTGAATTCCTTGGCTCTTACTCAACTTGTTATCTCATGTTCTTAACCAGAGGCACACTGGTACAATAGGTATTTATTAAAAGTTTGTCATATTATAGATGTGTAAACATTTAAAGCTGTTTTTTAAATGAAACCAAAGGTCCTTGGCTTTTGTGTGTGTGTGAAAGTTTTGCAATCTCTTAAGTAATTTTAAATTTTTAAATTAATATTAAATGGTCTTCACAATGTATTTATGATTATGGCTGTTTAATATAAACTTTTTTAAATTGCATTCCAAAATTTATTGTCTGATTTTAAAACTTGAGGTTTTAGGTTGACAATCCCCATATTTTCACATCAAAAATTAGAACATAATCATCTGGCAAAATTGTTCTGTTTTATTTTTTATATTCTGTGAATAAAAGGTACCCTAAAGTATAGTTTGGATGCTAAGATACTGGAATTTCCAGATCCTTCAGCTTCAGTGAGGGAGAGTAATTCCATTGGTAAATACAGAAAAAAATAAAATAAAATCTTGTTATCTTGTTATATTGTTTAAGTATTTCTTTTGTTAAGTGACTTATTCTTTCTTTGGTTAGGCCAATTTTTCAAATTCTAGATATTTAACCACCACATTAACCACCACTTAACTTGGAAACAAAAGGGGCTTTCCTCCAAATAAATTTATACTATGAAAATTTGCCAACCTAGTAATAATGCTTGTTGTTGAATTTGGAAGTATTGGTGCTTCAGATATAGTGGTATCAGAAATAGGGATATCAGTATTTAGTCTTTATCAATAAAAATTACCTGATGTAAAAGTAGTGCTTGAAAGATTGATTTATTTTGGACCATGTGATTAGTGATCCCATAAGAATTTATTAAGGGTAATTCTTAGAACAGGGGTAGCTATACATACTATTAACATGGAAGAATTGTCTGTTTCTCTTGGTAAAATTTTAATTAGTGATTTAAGAGAAAACTGCAAATCTGTCATTTATCTGTTTTTGGTGTTTTAACTATTGTGTTTGCAGAACATTTCTAGAATGCCCATAATCCAAAAAGGATAGTGCCTTACAAAAATGTACAACAGATAGTTTTTAAAATATGAAAGAATGATTGAGGTAAATCAAATGAATAAGGAATAATGTGGAAGTGTAGGCAAGGTTAACCTACTGAGAATTCCTGTATACTTGTTAGATGGGAGTTACAAATTTAGCTCATAATCACTATGCATTTTCTAGAAAGGAAGTACTCCACCCCTTCAAAATAATTTTCTTTCAGTGTGTCATCTGATAAATGAAATGAACCTTTCCAGGCTTAATTTATTTCACACTTAACCCTTAGGTGGGTTTATGTAGTCCCTAAGTAGAATTCAGAAGGATAATTGGACTTGAATGAGAAAAAAATTCGTCTTTATTTTCAGTCACTTATAATTAAAATTTAGTAGTTTTCTTCTATTAATATGGGCAGCTAAACCCATATGACATTTTCACTCATAAAAATTAAAGATTTGGGTGTTACAGTTACCATATATACCTCAGAATATTGATTCTCATTACTTTAAAGTTACCATAGTTATTAGATTCACTGCTACATCCTCATTATTTAATTTTACTTAAGAAACATGTTACTATATCAGTCTTTTAAGTATTTGGATAAACATGTTTCAGTGTGTAATTTTATTGTATTCCTTTGTATTTCAGTTTATTTTATTTATTTAAGGCATTATTTTGAAAAGGTATCCATATACTTCACCAGATTGCTAAAGGGATTTATGATCCAGAAAGTATTTTAGAATCTCTGACTTAGAGAAAGAAACTACACAGGGTTGTGTGAGGTTAGATTCTTCCTTTCAAAACTCATATTCATTCAATAATTGGATTATTTGAATAGTCACTGAAATTCAACATAAATAATGTTAAATTCATAAATATTTTTTTGTAGAGAAGTTAATATTTATTTGAAAACATTATTTAGTAACAATAAGCATGCATTTCCAGGGAGTTCTTACAACTTGTGTTATTACAGCTAGCACAATAGTGTAGTTTTTTTATTTAATATATTTTAATTATTTAAGGAACAATTGATTCTGAAGTTCCCATATTATATGTATTGTACATACTAACATATAAGTAAGTAAAGTCTGTCAGTTAAGATCACTTAAGGTTGGCTGTCTAGCCTTTTTTGGTGAAGAAACTTCAGTCATTTAATAGATTATTCAGAGCCTACTTTTGCCCTTAGCACACCTGATGGTTTCACATATTATAGTACTGTCATATCCATTAATAATAATGAAATACTACTTGTGTTCATTGAAATATCTTTTATAACTGTTGGCTCTCACAAGCTGATTTTATGCCAACCACTTACACTAATTTTATCTGTTCGTATATTCTACTTTAAAAGTTATAGAGTATGGCTACCTGGATATTGTAATTAATCTCTCAACCTTGGAAACATTTTTTTTTTTTACATGTTGGGTAAATCTTAAAAATGTCAAAGAACTAATAAAGCCAAAATGCTAATTCTGACAGGAACCCAGAAGTTATAGAGCTCAACGTTGCCTTTGTCCTGAGAGTGTTTGTCCAAACTGGCAAACTTAAACTTTGGTTTTCATGCTCCAGTGATACAGTTGAAGCTCCAAATAGCTGCTTTCTCAGTTTAAGGGTGATCCAGAGTAAATCTACTCCATTCGCCCAGAGTGTGACAGGCCCCAGCAAGTTGAAACTACAGGACATCCCTCCAAAGCATACTCATAGTCCAAATTTACATCCCTAGGGTAATCCAAAAATCTTCAGACCCTAAATTTATTTAATTGAAGGTGGCCCTACACTGGTGGTACACCTGGTTGCTGGACAGAAGCAAAAATAAATACCTTTGCTCAAAAATCTTCATATGTAATATAAGAAAAATAAACAGTTCAAAGTAAAAACTAAGTAGGGGAGCCTGAGTGGCTCAGCCCATGATCTTGCAGTTTATGGGATTGAGCCGAGTGTCAGTTCCGAGCCTGCTTGGGATTCTCTCTCTCCCTCTCTCTCTCTGTCCCTCCCCTGCTCGTGCATACCTGCACACTCTCAAAATAAACTTTAAAAACAAATGTTGAGGGGTGCCTGGGTGGCTCAGTGGGTTGAGCGTCTGACTCGATTTCTGCTTGGATCATGATCCCAGGGTCATGGGATTGAGCCCTGCCTCAGACTCTGCACTGAGTGTGGAGCCTGCTTTAAGATATTCTCCCTTTCTCTCCCTCTCTCTCTCTCTCCCTCTCTCTCTCTCTCTCTCCCTCTCTCCCTCTCTCTCTCCCTCTCTCCCTCTCTCTCTCTCTCTCTCTCTCTCTCTGGAGGCAATAAGAGACTGTTAAATACAAAGAATAAACTGAGGGCTGATGGGAATGGGGGGGTGGGGAAAATGGGTGATAAGCATTAAGGAGGACACTTTTTGGGATGAGTCCTGGGTGTTACATGTAAATGATGAATCACTGGATTCTACTCCTGAAGCCAAGACTACACTGTATGTTAACTAACTTGAGAATAAACTTAAAAAAAAAAAAAAAAAGATTCTCTCTCTCCCTCTCTCTGTCTCTCTCTCTCTATCTCTCTCTGTCTCTCTGTCTCTCTCCCTCTCCCCTCTGCCCCCTCCCCCACTCTCGGGCTCTCTCTCTGTGTGAAATAAAAAAAATAAAATAAATTTTTTAAAATGTTGGAAATTTTAGAGTATATTCTTTTTTTTTTAAATATACCTGACACACAGTGTTACTTTAGTTTCAGGTGTATAGCATAGTGATCTGACAACTTTATACCTTATGCTATGATCGCAAATATGCCTACCATCTGTCACCATGCAATGCTATCACAATACCATTGACTGTATTCCCCATGCTATAGCTTCTTATCCCTGTGACTTATTCATTCCATAACTGGAAGCCTCTGTATCCCCACTGCCATTTCAGTCATTTTACCCATTCCCCCTGCCTTCTCTGGCAACCATCAGTTTGCTCTCTGTATTTATGGGTCCATTTCTGTTTTTGTTTATTCATTTGCTTTTTAGATTCCACATATAAGTGAAATCATGTGGAATTCATCCTTCTCTGTCTGGCTTACTTCACTTAGCTTAATACCCTCCGGGTCCTTCCATAGTGTCACAAATGGCAAGGTTTCAATCTTTTTTATGGCTGAGTAATATTCCTGTGTGTGTGTGTGTGTGTGTGTGTGTGTGTGTGTGTGTGTGTGTGTGTATACATGCCACATCTTTATCCATTTATCTACCAATGGAAACGGGAAACGGGTTGCTTCCGTATTTTGGCTACTGTACATAATGCTGCAATAAACATAGGGGTGCATTTTTCTTTTCAAAAAATTATTTTCATATTTGGGTAAATACTCAGCAGTGGAACTACTGGATCATATGGTAGCTCTATTTTTAATTTTTTGAGGAATTTCCTTACTGTTTTCCACAAGGCTACACCAGTCTGCATTCCCACCAGCAATGCACAAGGATTCCTTTTTTCTCCACATCCTTGCCAACACTTGTTATTTCTTGTTTTTTTGATTCTAGCCATTTTGACAGGTGTTAATAATAGCTCACTGTGGTTTTGATTTGCATTTCTCTAATTAGTGATGTTGAGCATCTTCCAGATGTCTTTTAGTCATCTGTATGTCTTCTTTGGAAAAATGTCTCTTCAGATCCTCTGCCCATTTTTTAATTGGATTATTTGTTTTTTGGTGTTGAGTTGTATGCTTGAGGAGATGTATCTACAAAAATATTGCTTGGACCAATGTTAAAGAGTTTACTGGCCAGGTTTCCTTTGGAGAGTTTTATGGTTTCATGTCTCACATTTTAGTCTTTAATTAATTTTGAGTTTATTTTTGTGTATGGTGTAAGAAAGTTGTCCAGTTCTATTCTTTTGCATGTAGCTGTCTAGTTTTCCAAACATTTCTTAATGAGATGGTCTTTTTCCATTGTATATTTTTTGCTTTGTTGTAGATTAATTGACCATTTAGGCTCAGGGTGAGTTGATTTCTGAACTCTTTTTTCTTACATTGATCTATTGTCTGATTTTGTGCCAGTAGCATACTGTTTGATTACTACAGCTTTGTAGTATATCTTGAAATCTGGGATTATGATACCTTCAGCTTTTTCTTCCTTCTCAAGATTGTTTTGGTGATTCAGGGTTTTTTGTGGTTCCATACAAATTTAGTATTTTTTGTTCTAGTTTGAAAAATGCTTTTAGTATTTTGATAGGGGTTGCACTGAATTTGGGATTGCTTTGGGTAGTATGGATGTTTTAGCAGTATTCTTCCATGGTTATGGAGTATCTTTCCATTGATCTGTTTTATCTTCAGTTTCTTTCATCATTGTTTTATAGTTTTCAGAAGACAGGTCTTTCCCCTACTTGGTTAAGTTTATTTCTAGGTATTTTATAGTTTTTGTTGTGATGGTAAATGGGATAGTTTTTCTGCTATTTTATTAATAGTGTAAGAAACATAACCAATTTCTGTGTATTAATTTTGTATCCTGAAACTTTACTGAATTCATTTATTTTAGTAGTTCTTTGGTATAGTATTCAGGGTTTTTTATTTATACTGTCATGTCATCTGCAAATAATGAGAGTTTTGCTTCTTCCTTACCAATTTGGATGCTTTTTATTTCTTTTCCCTGTGTGATTGCCGTGGCTGGGACTTCCAGTACTATGTTGAATAAAAGTGGTGAGAGTGGACATCCTTGTCTCCTTCTTGATCTTAGAGGAAAGGCTTTCATTTTTTCTACCATTGAATATGATGTTAGCTCTGGGTTTTTCATATGTGACCTTTATTATGTTGAGGTTTTTCCCTCTAAACTGACTTTTTTGAGAGTTTTTATCACTAACAGGTGTTGAATTTTGTCAGATGCTTTTTCTGCATCTATTGAGATAAGATTTTTATCCTTTTTGTTGATGCTCTGTATCATGTTGATTTGCTGACATTGGAGCATCCTTGCATCCCTGGAGTACTTCCCACTTGATCATGGTGAATGATCCTTTTAATGGATTGTTGAATGCAAAGATTTGCTAATATTCTGTTAAGGATATTTGCAGCTGTTTATCAAGAATGTTGGCCTATAGTTTTCTGTTTTTGTAGTGTCTTTGGTAATTCTGGCCTTGTAGAATGAATTTGGGAATCTTTCTTCCTCATCAGGTTTTTGGACTACTTGAAGAGGAATAGATAGATATTAATTTTTCTTCAAATAATGGTAGACTTACTTCACTTGTGAATCCACATAGTCCTTGACTTTTGTTTATTGGGAGGTTTTTTTTTTTTTTTTTTGCTGACTGAATGTTGTTACTAGCAATTAATGTATTCAGATTTTCTATGTCTTGCTGATTCAATTTTGGAAGATTGTGTATTTCTAGGAATTTATCCATTTTTTTTGTAAGTTGTCCAGTTTTTGACATATAATTTTCCTAATATTGTCTTTTGGTTCTCTTTCATTTCTGATTTATTTGAATCCTCTTTTTCCTGGTAAGTCTGTCTGAAGGTTTATCAACTTCATTTATCTTTTCAAAGAATCACCTCTTGGTTTTATTGACGTTTTCTTTTGTTGGGTCTCTTTAATTTATTTCTGCTCCAATCTTTATTATTTCCTTCCTTTTACTAACCTTGGCCTTTTTTCTTTTTCTAGTTTCTTTAGGTAAAAGATTAGATTGTTTCTTGTGGTATACCTGTGTCACTCTAAATGTCCTTTTAGAACTGCTTTCCCTGTATCCAGATTATGAACCATTGTATTCTTGTTTTCATTTTGCTCCATATACCTTTGATTTCTTTATCAACTCATTGGCTGTTTAGTAGCATGTTGTTTAATCTCCACTTGGGTTTTTTTTTTTCCAGTTTTTTTCTTGTGATTGATTTCTAGTTTCATACCTTTGTGGTCACAAAAGATGCATGATATGATTTCAATGTTAAATTTATTGAGACTTGCATTATGGCCCAACACATGATCTGTCCTGGAGAATGTTTCCTGTATACTTGAAAAGAATGATTATTCTGTTGTTTTTAGATGAAGTGGTCTGTGTTTATCTGTTAAGTTCATTTGGTCTCGTGTGTTACTCAAAGAGGGTTTTTTTTGTTGATTTTCTGCCTGTTTGATGTATCCATTGGTGTAGGTAGGGTGTTAAAGTCCTATTGTTACTATATTATTCTCAGTTTTTCCATTTATATCTTCATATTTGCTTTATGTCTTTAGGTCCTCCAATGTTGAGAGCATAGATAATTACAATTGCTACATCCAGTTGTTGGATTGACCCCTTTATCATTAGATAGTACCTTTGTGTTTTGTTAGTCTCTGTTTTAAGGTCCACTTTGTCTAATACAAGTATTGGTACCATGGCCTTCCCCCCCCCCCCAACCTTGCTTCCGTTTGCATGGAATTTCTCTTCTCATCCTTTCACTTTTAGTCTGTGTGTAAATCTAAAGTGAGTCTCCTGAGGGCAGCGTATAGATACATGTTGTTTTTTCTCCATTCCACCATCCTTTATCTTTCAGTTGATGCATTTAGACCATTTACATTTAAAGTAATTATTATTGATAGGTGTCTCCTTATTGTCATTTAGTTAATTTTTTCCTGGTATTTCTAGTTCTGTCTGTTCCCTTCTTCTTCTCTTGGTCTATTTGTGACTGAAGACTTTCTGTAGTATTCTTGATTTTTTTCCCTTTATTTTTTGTGTAACTATCATAGATTTTGGGTTTGTGGTTACTGTAAGGTTCATATAAAGCATCCTAAGTGTTTAACAGTCTTAAGTTAATGGTCACTTAAGTTAGAACACATTTTAAAAGAACTTTTTACTACCCCCCACCACATTTTATATATATGTTGCCATATTTTACATATTTTTATTGATAATTTTCTTCTTATGGCCTCTTCTTTTCCATTTAAAGTATTCCCTTTAACATTTCTTATAAGGCTAGTTTAGTGGTGATAAACTCCTTTAACTTTTGTTTGGGAGACTTTCTTTCTCCTTCAATTTTGAATGATAATCATGCTGGAAAAGAGTATTCTTCATTGCAGGTTTTTTCCTTTCAGTTCTTTGAATATAAGGATTGCCTTATGGGGTTTCCATTATATATAACTTTTTGTTTCTCTCTTGCTTCTTTTCTCAGTCTTTAACCTCTAACATTTTAATTACCACATGTCACAGTATGGACCTCCTTTATGTAACGAGCAATGAAGCATGAAACTTTTAAAAACATTTATGCAAGAAAGAAGAATGTCACATAAGCAAATGTGTAGTACAAAACTATATTATTTAGGCATGTGGCCATAGGTTAAGACTGTAAAAGAAAATGAAGAGTATGATTACCATGAAAATCAACATAGTGGCTACCATTACATGAAGGGCTGAGGGATGTCATCAGGGAGTGTCATGCTTCCAGGGTGTAGGCAATGTTTTATTTCTTGACCTGGATGGTAATTACTTGGATGTTGACTTTGTGATTATTTAAACTGTAAATATGCTTGATGCAAATAAAAAATTAAGGAGCTAAACCAAAGAATTTGAAATGAACTTAGAGCGTACTGATAATTAATAAGACCATGGTACTGCTATTGGTGGTGGTTATCATAATGTTGAATTAACTTGAATGATTTAGAATACTCCATCCAGATAGAAAATTTAATTTACAAGAAGCACTTTTTAAGAGACTATCAGAAATGTTTTGCTATCCAGTTTACCAGAACCAACTATTATATAATTTAATATGAGGAAAATTCTACTTTTACTATGTTCAGGAAGATCACTAGTGGATGAGCCACAAAAAATTCCATCTGTGGCATTAACAGCTAACAATATTTACCACTTTTTGAGCACTTGCCATGTGGCAAATATTGGTCAAGTATTACAAATGTGTGATCTCATTTAATCTTGGAAATAACTCATTAGTGTGGGTACCCCATTAGTGTGTCCCCATATTACACATGTCAAGGGCAGAATCTGGTTTTGATCTTAATCTCTCTGATTCCAGAACTCTTGTTCTTAGTCCCTATAATCTTGAGGCTAGGGTTATCTAATACTGTATATATAATGTTACTATGGTTCTAGATTTTCATTTATTCTAACTTGTTATGATTTGGGTATTCAAGTTTTTATCAATTTAGCAACAAACGTCAGCTAAATACCAGGTATTTCTGTGGCCACTATCTACTGGATCTTTTGCTCTGTTTAGCAGCTTGGAACCTGTGCCACAGGAGTTTACTGGCCTTACTTCCTTAAACCTAATGTATTGCACTATTTCAAGTATTACCAAACTGAATTCTCAACTTTACACATTTTTTGTTCTATGCATCACCCAAACTACATACTAATTTGTTTCCTGAGTGGCTGTAGTACATGAAATTAACCTCTTGAGCCCTATGAGCAGTTCTTTTAACTGGTGGAGTTGCTAGCTATTCCTTTCAAGAACTAACATTCATCTGGATGTCATTGTCAGAAGTATTGAGTTTTTCTACAGATACAGAAAATGAAGGGCCTCTTCAGTTAACTTCCTATTATAACCTTAGACCCTTATAGCTCTTCTTCACATGAGTTTTTAAAATTTATTGACAAAAATATTTTAATTAGTTCATATTGTTTTTATGTTGCTATACACTGCCATGTACTCTGTGAAATGGTGAGTATGGTCATTTCTATAAAATGTTAGGACATGAAGCTCTTGGTAAAAAAATGTAATCCCTAGTTCTTGCATTCCTTTTCTGGAAAAAAAAAGTCGACCTTGTTACTTTGACTTCTAGTACCTTTTTCAGCTTAACCTTCTGTCAATAGTTTAATGTCTCCCAGTGGATCCAAAGGAAAATGGTAGCCAAATGTCAGGAAGAGAACCTGTACAGGTTTTCTCTACCCTTACATTTCAAACCAAGATTCTATTTTTACCCAATTATTCTCCTATATTTTATTTTTCCAGTATGTTCTCATAAATCTTGTAAAGGAAGTTGTATTATCACTGGAAATGGCATATTGTCTCCCGCTTAATTTTATTATTGCTTTACTGTCTGAACACTAGGAGTGTGGGCTTGGGTCCAATAAAAAATCCACTGTTTTCTTTATTCTTAATTGCTGCTACATAGATTGTTATAAAGTTGGTTGCCTGCAATGAGTATCATAGTTATTTCTGATTTCGTTTACCTTCTTTTTCTACCATTTTTTGGGCATGAGCACACAATTAAAATTTTTCCTTCAAAAAATATGATTTGTGATTTCCTCTTTGATCTCTTATAATTTACAGAAACAAACTGAAGTCCAAGGATATTATTATTGACTAATGAGATTTGATTTGTGAAGGCATTCTTTATCTGTAAGGACAATTTTCAAAGAGTGGTCTCGGGATTTTAGACACTTGAGGATTTCTGTGGGTGAAAAATTATTTTTACAATAATACTAACTTTATTCTTTCTCTCATGAGTATAAAGTAGGGTTTTCCAAACTATAGGGTGTGTGATGTTACAACAGCCTGAACACAAAAGCCCATATGAGAATTCATCTTTCTTCTATTATGTCAGGCATTAAAGAGACTTGAAAAAATGTGAAACATCTCTTCATTTTTTATTATCTTTCTAATCTAGATTTTTCATTTAAGGAGTATAATATACATTTTCAAAATCCTATTGCTTATGTTAAATAAATGAACTGTTTTTTCACTATTCAGTTTTCATATGGTATTATTGGTACCTACATCCCACATGTACAAAAGGTCTGTAGGTCCTCAGTTATGTTTAAATGTGTAAAAGGATCTTGAGACCAAAAACTTAGTCAATGATTTACCTTATCTTTTTCTCAAATGTTTGAATTTTTTTCTTATATTTGGTTTTATCCTATAAAAGGCAAACTGAAAATAATCTATTTTTAGGTTGCTACAGACCTCAGGAAAGATCAGATTACTTGATGTTGGCAGCTGCTTTAACCCATTTCTGAAGTTTGAAGAATTTCTAACTGTTGGCATAGATATTGTACCTGCTGTAGAGGTATGCATAGTTCTATTTTGTTTTGAGACTTGAAGATCTTACGCATATACTTACCAAGAAAAAAGCAATGTCTTTAGTGAAATAGCAAGTATGTTTCCTATGCACAAGTTGATAAATTTTTAGTCAAAAGCAAATTCGTATTCCATGAAAATTTTTGAGCATTTAGTTGACAAATATGGTACTGGTTAAAATAATACTGGCTTTTATTTTGTTTCTTGGTTGTCTATTTTTGTAATCAAGAGACTAATAAATTGCAAAGATTTCCAGGTAGCTATAAGGTTTGGGCTTTTTGTATTTATCCTTTTTTGAAGTGTACTGTGATATGGAGCCATTATGGAATAATGTCCAGAGCAAGGACTTTGGAGACCATCAAAACTTTATTAAATTGCAGCTATTTGTACATAGATGAAACTAGTTAAGTTGTTTTCTCTACTTTTAAAATAGATTTTTTTTTCTTCATGACATAAGTTTGCCATTTTACTTTTGATAAAGCATTACACACCAAAAATTGACAAATTGAATTTAAAAAAAAAAGTCTTAATGTTTATTTTTGACAGAGCTAGGGAGGGGCAGAGAGAGACACACAGAATCTGAAATAGGCTCCAAGCTCTGAGCTGTCAACACAGCGCCCGACCTGGGGCTCAAACTCACAGAGCATAAGATCATGCCCTGAGCCAAACTCGGAAGCTTAACCAACTGAGCCACCCACGTGCCCCACAAATTGCATTTTTAATGTTTTAAAGAGAGTATGTGTTACAGTGTAAACTGGGTTAGGGATTGGTTTTCAGTCTGCTATATGCCTAGCACCTAGGAATGCCTAGTACATGAAGTACTCATTAAATACTTCTTGAACAAAATAATGGAATCTTATGTTCAACCTGGGGTTCCATCCCTGAGCCTGTTTCCTCATCTGTATGGTGGAGTTAGTGATGGAGCACATTTCATAGCACCATATGTACTTGAGAAGAAGTATTTAAAACACCTAGCACAGTGCCTGTTACCTAAGTGAGTGCTAGATGGTTGCCATTATTATTGAAAAGTTCCTGCATGGAGATTCAACTTTGATTTTTTTCTTGAATTTTTAATGAAGAAATGCTAATAAAACTTACCATTATCTCTACTTCTGAAAGGTGGACAAATGTTTGCTTTATGGTAAAACAGCTGTTCTTAGCTTATCACTGCAGAGAATTCCTGTGCCTTCAGGAGCTATACTGTTAAAATATATTGGGCTTTGTACATGGATTTTCTTCTTTCGTCAAGACACACATTAGAGATGTCCTTTAGGGACCCATTTGCTCTAAACCTTGGGCTTAAATACTAAATTTGTTTATAGATAGGGCTATAAACTTTCAACTGTAAAGTCACTTGGGTAGGCAAAAGAACTAACTATACAGAAGTTCAGTGGTAGCATCAGGCTTCCACAGGTCCAGAATGCTGTAACTAATTTTAAGATGAAGGGCCTTTTACTTCCAGTCAAGATGGAGTAACCTACCTCAAACAACACAAAGTGGACAAAATACACACAATAATTTACAAGTCATTTGATATCAGGTAATAAAGGACAATGATCAGTGAGAGACAAAAATAAATGATTTGAGCCCTACTATTGTACCATCATTTGGCCTTTAGAGTTTCTAGGACATGACCCAGAGAAGGAATCCCAAGCAGGGCCCAAATGTTTCCCTGAGTTGTGGAGACAGAGCTGAGAGTCCTGGGGAGAATAAGGCAGCTAGGGTTCATAGGAAAGAGTACCAATTATATGAGAGCTGCACAGAGGGAAAACTCCAGAGACCTGGAGGGCCAAGAGTCCTCCTTGAGTTCTCAGCTGAGTACTGATCAGTATATGACATGAATGAGAAAACTACAAGAGACGTTAAGTACCACTCGAAAAGGGTAGAGGTTTTAGTGCCTGGCACTCACATAGGGTGGAAATAGTACCTGTTTCCATCAGCCACACTGGAAACCTAAAAAATCACAGTGCATTGGGTAGAGTACAAAGAAGAGTCTTGCCTGAGTACCAGGAAATAATTAGCTTTAGACTGAATAATGGTCTAGTCCCACCTAACAAATCATAAAAGACCCCAAAGGGTCAAAGTGTTTCCAGGTAATTTAACTGCATCCCAGAACAAAGCTCAAGAATATTTATAGCAGTACAATGCCATCTAGCACCCAGAAAGGTAAAAATCCACCATGTTGGACATCCAATAAAGAAATAGGCAGCCATAGGACCCATGGTGAGGAGATAAATCAACAGAGACCAACCCTGAACTGACAGAGATGTTAAAATTAGGAAACAAGGACATTAAAATAGGCTCAGTATGACTGTATCCTGTATGTACAAAAAGTTTAGAGACACAGAACATACTTTAAATACCAAATGTAACTTCTAGAGATAGATACTATCATACTCTGCCCTCTTGATCTCCTCTTGGCTCTGTAGGCTAAGGGATCATGTGTTCCTTGTACCATGGCAATGTAATAGTATAGTCCATATCACCCAGAAAGGAGCTCATACTCCCTGTCTGGCACCTCAGTTTTTGTGACTACTGTCAGAGTAAATCTCTGTATCACCTGGCTCTGGTGGCCAGTGAAACTTAACACTCATGGGTCCCACAGAACTGTTATCAATGAGGAAAGTTCCTAAACAGCTGTCACCCCTAGGGCACAGCAAGAGGCATCAGACCCAGGAGCTCAGTCTTACTGTGAAGGAAGATTATTAGCTAATCACCACGACTGCAGCCTGAGTGGCAGACTTCTAATTCAACACAAGATGTGGCTGACTATAATCCTTTCCAGAGATTTCTGAGGGTGGGCACTGTCTTTGAGCTCAGTCTCTGCTGTGCTAAGTGCCATGGTCTCCTGGAGGGGAGCTATACACACATCTATTGTGCCAGTTTTTGCAGCTGCCTCCTGGGGAACACCCCTTGATCACCTGGCTCTGGGATGGGGGTAGAGGACTTGCATTCTTGGGTCCCATGAGACCCTGGCAGTTGGAGAGATTGTTCTTGGCAGGTTAGCAGGCTCCCACCCCGAGAGCACTGCACAGACAGCAGACTGAAGCACGTTCCCCAATATTTCTGTGAAGGAGACCTCTTTGCTTCTTCTGGGGCTTTAGCCTGGAGACCTGTTTCAGGTTTGGCACACATTTAATGTCAAACAGACCTGCTCTCAAGAAACATAGGCTGAGGATGCCATCTTGTATTCCCCCTCTGCCTTGCTCCACCTCACTACTGTCACCCAGAAAAGACCTTACACACTAATCTGGAGCCCTGATCTCTTTGCCACCCAGGGGATGCCTCCAGATTGCCTGGTTCTCAAGGCCAGAGGGGGCTTACATTTGTGGTCCCACAGGACTGTATATATTTGCATATTTTTTAAACCTGATGCCTGAAGGTCTGGCTTCTAGTCAGCCTGAATCTAGGTGCTGAGATCATCCCCCACCAAGACACTGACAGGTCTTAACACATCCTCAACTACTGGGAGCTATTAAAAATGTAATAGGCTGCTTGGACAAGCATAAAGGTTTGAAAGACAACCAAGATCTGAGGCAGGGTTGAATAACAAGTTTCATCTCCTAACAAGACCACCCCTTCAAGACTGGCTTCAAGAGGCTATCGTGTCATCTGCTATATAGAAACCAACAGAGTCAAGTAAAATGAAGAAAGAGAGGAATACATTCCAAATGGAAAAAAACAAGTTACAAGTACAGGAGGAAAAAATTAATGAAATGGAGATAAGTAATTTGGATTCATTGTCAGGTAAAGTAATGGTCATGAAGATGCTCACCAAACTGGGGAGAAGAATGAATTAACACAGTGAGAACTTCAACAAAGAGACGGAAAATATTAGAAGGTGCCAAGTAGAAGTCACAGAGCTTTAGAATATAAATACTGAATTAAAAAATACACCAGAGGCATTCAACATGAGACTAGAAGTAGCAGAAGCATCAATCAACTTGAAGACAAGGCAGTGGAACTCACACATTCAGAGCAGCATAAAGAAAAAGAATGAAAAAGGAGATAATATTAAAAGCAACAAGAGAAAAACAACTTACTACATACAAATGAACTCCCTTAAGTCAAGTCTATAAGCAGATTTTCCAGCAGGAACTTTGCAGGCCAGATGGGTGTAGCATTTTATATTCACGGGACTGAAAGAAAAAATATTGCCACCCAAGGACTTTACCTGGCAAAGTTACCATTCAGAAGTGGAGAAACTATTACAACACTGATGAAAAAAATTGGAGACGACACATACGTTGGGAGAGCAAATATTGTTTAAACATCTATACTACCAAGAGCAATCTACACATTTAACGTAATCCCTGTCAAAATACCAACAGCATTTTTTCATGGAACTAGAACAAAGACCCCTAAAATTGTACAGAACCACAAAAGACCTGAATAGCTAAAGCAGTCTTGAAAAATAAAAATAAAACTGGAAGTATCACAATTCCAGCTTCAGGTTATAGTCGAAAGCTGTAGTAATCCAAACAGTGATGTACTGGCATATAAACATAGACACTCAGATCAACAGAATACAATAGAAAAACTAGAAATAAACCCACAATTATGTCAATTATTCTTTGACAAAGATGGAATGAATATCCAATGGGAAAAAAAAGTCTCTTCAGCAAATAACATTTGGAAAATTGGAAAATTACATGCAAAAGAATAAAACTAGACAACTTTCTCATTATACACAAAAATAAACTCGAAATGGATTAAAAACCAAAATGTGATACCTGAAACCATAATTAAGTCCTAGAAAAGACTATAAGTAGTAATTTCTCTTATGACATCAGCCATAATAACATTTTTCTAGATTGGTCTCCTAAGGCAAGAGAAACAAAAGCAAAGGTAAACCATTAGGACTACATCAAAATATAAAGCTTCTGCACAGTGAAGGAAACAATCAACAAAACTAAAAGACAACCTACTGAATGGGAGAAGATATTTTGCAACAGACAAATTCCATTAATGGTTAGTACTCAAAATATAAAACTTATACAACTCAACACCCAAAAAATAACCCAGTCAAAAAATGTGCAAAAGGTATGAACAAACACTTCTCCAAGAAGACATACAGATGACCAACAGACACATCAAAAGATGCTCAACATCACTTACAAGGCAAATGCAAATCAAAACTACAATGAGCTATCACCTCACACCTGTCAGAATAAATTGTGGAAGCAGCCCAAGTGCCCATCAATAGGTGAATGGTCAAAGTGGTGTGTGTATGTTTGTGTGTATACATACACACACACACATACATACAATAGAATATTAGCCATAAAAAATGAAATCTTGCCACTTGCAACAGTGTGCATGGAGCTAGTCAGAGAAAGACAGTGCTAATGCAAAATAAACCAGTCAGAGAAAGACAAGTACCATATGATCTCACTCTTATGTGGAATAAGAAACAAATGAGCAAAGGAGGAAAAAAAGAGAGAAAGAGAGAGAAAGCAACAAACCTAGAAACAGACTCTTAACCATAGAGAACTGACAGTTGTCAGAGAGGAGGTGGATAGATAGGCAAAATAGGTGATGGGGATTAAAGAGCCACTTATGAAAAAAATAAATCATTTTGGGGATAATTGAGGACATTTGGGTATGTACTGCATATTTAAAATCAACAGTAAATGTCTAGGTGTGAATGGTAAAAAAAAAAAAAAAAAAAAAAGGAGAAAGGGAGTTTTCCAGACCAACAAAGCTAAAGGAGTTCATCACCACTTACCTGGCCCTTGAAGTTATGTTAAAAGAACTTCTTTAAGCTGAAAATAAAGAGCACTAATTAGTATTTTAAAAATATGAAAGAATAAAGCTCACTGGAAAGGTTAACATATAGTAAACATAATAGTTTAGTCACTTATAAAGTATGAAGATTAAAAGACAAAAATGGTAAAAATAAATAAATAAATAAGTGTGATTATAATAGTTAAAGGGCACACAAGATTTAAAGATACAAAATGTGGTATGAAAATGTAAAACATGGGGATGAGTAATCATGTTAAGCTTCACAATGGGATCAACCTTAAGTTGTCAACTTAAAATAGACTTAGAGATCTGAGTTGCTATATGTAATCTCATAGTAACCACAAAACAAAAAATTATGCTAAATATACGAAAGAGAAAGAGAAAGGAAAATAAGCATACCACTAAGAAAGTCACCAAACCACAAAGGAAGAGAGCAAGAGAAGAAACCAACAGAGTAGAACTACAGAAAACCAGAAAATAATTATCAAAATGGAAATAAGCACACACCTATCAATAATTACTTCAAATGTAAATGTACCAACTTCTCTAGTAAAAAGATTGGCTGAATGGATTAAAAAAAAAACACTCTAATAGAAGGCAGAGACTGTCAAATTGAGTAAGAAAATGAAACAACAAACAAAAACAATGGCCAAATATATTCTGTCTGTAAGAAATGCACTTCAGGGGTGCGTGGGTGGTTCATTTGCTTAAGCCTCCAGCTTTTGATTTCCACTTAGGTCATCATCTCATGGTTTGTGAGTTCAAGCCCTGCATTGGGCTCTGCTCTGGCAGTACAGAGCCTGTTTGGGATTCTCTCCCTTTCTTTCTTTCTCTCTCTCTCTCTCTCTCTCTCTCTCTCTGCCTTTCCCCCTGAGCTCTATCTCAAAATAAATAAAACTCTAAAAAATGCACTTATAAACATACAAATAGATCGAGAGGCTAAACAAAAAGAAAGTTCATGTGGCTACATTATAATCAGACAAAGCAAATGACAGAGCAAAGATTACCAGCAATAAAGAGGTTATTTCAGAATAATTTAAAAGCTGTTTAAAAACAGCTTAAATACATAAACCAAAAACTGATAAAATAGCAAGGAGAAACAGACATTTATAAAATTATAGTGAGGTATTAATACCCCTGTCTCAATAATTGATATAAAAATTACAGCATCAAAGAAGAACCCATCAGGGAAATTAGAGTATATTTTGGAATGAAGAGAAATAAAAACTTAAGAGATCAGAATGTGTATGATGTCACTAAATCACTGAAGCACTACGTAGGGGAAAATTATAGCCCTATACACCTTTATTAGAAAATAGCAAAGGTTTCAAAGCAATGACAACAAATTTCCAACCAGAAACAGACAAAAAAGGCACACTAAATTCCAAGTATGAAAAAGAAAACCAAGTTATCAGAGCAGAAATCAAGGAGATAGAAAACTTGGAGATAAACACCTTGGAAAATTGATAAAAGGAAAAGCTAGCTCTTTGAGAAGTGATAAACCACTAAAACCACACAGAAGTATGTTTCACTTTGAGAAGTGATAAACCACAAAATAGATAAACCACTAGCCATACTAAGAAAAAGAAGTTATATCATTACTGATTTAACCAATATTAAGAGGATGAAAAGGAGATATTGTTAACAATTTTATGCCAATAAATTCCGCAACTTAAATGAAATGGAAAAATTCCCTGCAAGACATACTACCAAAGTTTATTCATGGAGAAATAAATAACCTGAACGGCCCTAAATGCATTAAAGAAATTTAAATAGACAGTTAAAAACTTGTCCAAAAAAGAAAATTTCAGGCCTACATCACTTCACTGGTAAAATCAACTAACAGTAAGGAAGAAATACCAATTCTACACAAACTCTTTCATAAAATTGAAATGGATGGTATATTACCCAACGTCTTCTAAAAGGCCAGAGACTTTCTTTATGAACATACATGCAAAGTGTTCTATACAAAGTTATAGCATGTTGAATGCAACTATATTTCAAAGCAGGTAATGTATCATGACCAAGTTTTGTTTGCAAGATTGGTTTAACTTCAAAAAACTATTTTTTCACCTTAGCACACTAATAAAGATCTCAATAGACATAGGAAAAACATTTGATAAAAATCCAAACATTCTTTCTTTATGAAAACTCTCAGAAGGAATTCAACTGAATTCCGTCACCCTGGTAAAGGCTGTCTGAAAAACCTACAGCTAACATCATACTTAATAATAAAACAAAAATGCTTTCCCCACTAGAACAAGGAAAGAATATGTACCTTCGCCACTTCTATATAGCATTCTCTGTAAATTCTACCCAGTGCAATAGAGACAGAAAAAAAAAAAAAAAAGCAGTAATAGGCATCAAGATTGGAAAGAACTAAAACTGTATTTATTCATGCATGACATTGAACATATATTATTCTATGGAATCTAGAGAGAAGCCAATAGAATAAATGAGTTTAGCAGAGTTGCAAGATAAAAGATCAATATACAAGAGTCAACTGTGTGTATACACACGCAAACTCACCTACACACACTAGCCACAATCAATTAGAAATTAAACATAATACCATCTACAATAGCATCAAAAATATGAAATACTTAACATATTTATATAAAATATTTCACATAAAGCTGATAAAAGATGGGAGAAAACCTATATATTGCAAACTATAAGTTATTTTAATGTTTGTAATGTTTAATTTTGAAAGAGAGAAAACAATTGGGGGAGGGGCAGAGAGAGAGACACACAGAATCTGAAGCAGGCTCCAAGCTCCAAGTTGTCAGCACAGAGCCAGCCCTGGGGCTCGAACTCATGAACTATGAGATCATGACCTGAGCCAAAGTGGGATGCTTAACTGACTGAGGCACCCAAGCACCCCAAAAACTGTTCATTATTGAGAGAAATTAAAGAAGACCTAAGTAGAGAAATATACCATGTTTATTTATGGAAGAACTCAATATTGTAAATATGTCAGTTTTCTCAATACCTATTCATAGATTCAGGGCAATCTTGATCAAAATCCTAGCAGGCTTTTTTGTAAAAGTTGAAAAACTTACTCTAAAATTTGTGAGGAAATTCAAAGAACCTAGAATAGCTAAAACAACTTTTTAAAAGGACAGTGTTTGAGAGTAACACTACCTGACTTCAAAATTTTAAAGGTACAGTAATCAAAACACTGCAGTATTGGTGTCGAGAGTATCAATGAAGTATAAGAGAGGGCCCACAAATAAGACCAAATTTATGGACTACTAATTTTCAACCCAGATGGAAAAGATAGCCTTTTCAACAAATGGTTGGAAGAACTGAATATCCATATACAAAAGAAAAAATTTTAGTCCATACCTCACACCATATACAAAAATAAACTCAGATTATGTACTTCAATGTGAAACATACAGCTATAGAAGTTTCAGAAGAAAACATTGAAAAAAAAAACTTCCTAATGTTGGGTCAGGAAAAATTTCTTAGATATGACACCAAAAATAGTCCATTATTAAGGAATAAATTATAAATTGGTCTTCATCACAATGTAAAATGTTTCCTCTTCAAAGACATTGTTAAAAGAATAAAAGACAGCCACAATCTGAGAGTATTTTTTTAAATATGAAATTTATAGTCAAATTGGTTTCCATACAACAATCAACAAAACTAAAAGGCAACCAATGGAATGGGAAAAGATATTCGCAAATGACATATCGGACAGAGGGCTAGTATCCAAAATCTATAAAGAGCTCACCAAACTCCACACCTGAAAAACAAATAGTCCAGCGAAGAAATGGGCAGAAGACACGAAGAGACACTTCTTTAAAGAAGACATCCAAATGGCCAACAGGCACATGAGAAGATGCTCAACATCGCTCCTCATCAGGGAAATACAAATCAAAACCACCCTCAGATATCACCTCACGCCAGTCAGAGTGGCTAAAATGAACAAGTCAGGAGACTGTAGATGCTGGAGAGGATGTGGAGAAACGGGAACCCTCTTGCACTGTTGGTGGGAATGCAGACTGGTGCAGTCACTGTGGAAAACAGTGTGGAGGTTCATCAAAAAATTAAAAATAGATCTACCCTGTGAACCAACAATACCACTGCTAGGAATTTCCCTGAGAGTATTTTCAAGTCCTACATCTGATTAAGAACTCGTGTCCAGAATAAAGAACTCTCAGAACTAATAAAACAGGTTTGTTTGTTTTTTTTAAATGTAAAGCAACCCAATTATTAAGTGAGCAAAAGATTTAAATAAACACTTGACCAAAGAAGATATCCAGATGGCAAATAAGTACATGTAAAGAAGATAAATATCACTACCTATTAAGAAAATGCAAGTTAAAACCACAGTATACCACTACACACCTCTGTTACAATGATTTTAAAGTGTAAAAGGCTAGCTATCCCAGGTGTTGGTGAGTATTTGGAGGAACTGGAATTCCCATACACTCCTGGTGGGAATGAAAAACTGTTTAACTACTTTTGAAAACAGTTTTGGAGTTTCTTTAAAAGTTAAACATACACCTACTAGTATATGATCCAGCCACGCCTTTCCTGGATACTTACTCCAGAGAAATGAGAGCATGTCCATTGAAAGTCAAACAGGAATATTGGTAGCAGCTTAAGTTAGAATAGCCAAAAGTTAGAAATAGCCCAGATGTACATAAACAGTATGTGAACAAACTGTGATATATTCTTAATGCAGTAGCATACCTTACAGCAATTAAAAAGGAACTGTCAATACATGTAAAACAGTGGATGAATCTCAAGAAAATCGTACTAGGTGAAAGAAGCGAGACAAATCAACAATACATTATTGTGTCTTATTCCATTTATATAAAATTCTATGAAATACAAACTATAGTGATAGAAATCACATGAATGATTGCCTAGTGGTGAAGAAGAACAGGAAGGGTACAAGGCAGGGATTATAAAGGCTCATGAGGAAGCTTTCAGGAGGTGTTAGGTCTATTCATTAACTTAATTGTGGAATGGTTTCATGAATGTTTAAATGTCAAAAACTTATCAATGAGTACCTTTTAAATATGCTTGTGCATCAGTTAACTCTTCAGTAAATAGCAAATCGAAGAAAAACATACATCTTTTTCTGTGTAATAGAACTTTACATCTCACTTTGCCTAATCTGTAGTGCACATACATGACCGGCTTGTCCAGCTACTAGCAAGAATAAGGCACTAAACTATTCTATGAAAAGGGCAACTAATTTTTATCTAATTTTAAATTTTTATTCTGGGTCATTTTCATGGAGTTGTAGTATTCAGCAAATTATGCAGTGCTGTTTATTCCCTTAGTTGTGGTGTTTCCCATGGTCATTGAAGTTAATTTTAATGTGTTGTTTTAAACCAGGTATTAACTTTTTGATAGAATAAATGTAATAATTAAAATTACTTTTAAGATAGCTAATGGTTTCAATGACATTTTTCATTATTTCAAAAGTTTTGGTGTTCTTCTTTTACCAACTTATAATGCCCCTTTCTTTTATTATCCTCTTTGATGTCCTTGATTCATCTTTATTTCATGGTATTTCTTGTTTAAAGTTTTTTACATTGACCTGTTTTTGATAACTGTAAATGTTGAAGTGAATGTAAATATAAGTTTAGATAAATCATTCCTGTAAACTCTTACGCAAATTAAATTTCAAATTGTTCAACAGAAATATTTAGTTTTTTAATGATGAATACAAGTTCTCCAGGCTTGATTACACTTCAAGATTATTGTGAGTAAAAGTTTAGGTTCAGTGTCTGTACAAGTGGAATAATTTAGAAGGGAAAGGTTCAAAAGTAAAGGTTGGATTATGTAGAAATGCTGTGAAATAGTTCGTTGTAAAATCTGTGTAATAGGATGGAAGTAATTTTCAAATTCTTAATGAGTCCTTTTTTCCCTTTCTGCAGAGTGTATATAAATGTGACTTCCTGAACTTGCAGCTTCAGCAGCCACTCCAGCTTGCACAGGATGCTATAGATGCCTTTTTAAAGCAGCTGAAAAACCCTATTGATTCTCTTCCTGGAGAACTTTTCCATGTGGTTGTTTTCTCTCTCCTTCTTTCTTATTTTCCATCACCTTACCAACGATGGATTTGCTGCAAGAAAGCCCATGAACTGTTAGTGTTAAATGGGTTATTGCTTATCATCACACCTGATTCCTCCCATCAGAACCGTCATGCTATGATGATGAAAAGCTGGAAGATTGCTATAGAGTCCCTGGGCTTTAAACGTTTCAAGTATTCAAAGTTTTCACATATGCATTTGATGGCATTTAGAAAAATCTCCCTAAAGACCACAAGTGACTTGGTTAGTAGGAACTACCCAGGAATGTTATATATTCCTCAAGATTTCAACAGTATAGAAGAGGAGGAATATTCTAACCCTTCCTGCTACGTTCGATCAGATATAGAAGATGAACAACTAGCATATGGTTTCACAGAGCTCCCTGATGCTCCATATGACTCAGATTCTGGAGAAAGTCAAGCCAGCTCTATTCCTTTCTATGAGCTAGAAGATCCCATATTACTTTTAAGTTAATATCAAAGTAAAAGGCCCTTTCAGTCCAGACTCCTAAACTAATTGCTTACACTAATCAGAAATACTAACACGAACTCAGTACTTAAAACCTGGTTTGCATAGAAAAAATGCAAAGGTTTACAGAGTTTGCTATTTTTTTCTACTTCTGGATTTTAAAATTTATTCTTATATAGAAAGCTTAAAGTTTCATGCAGAGTGACTCCTGTCATAGCAGAAACCACTGTTACTTTAGCATTTAGCACTAAGATATCATAGAAAGGTACCTTTTTTTCTTTAGTGCTATTGTGAAAAATGAAGCGTAACTTGCTATGTATTTTCCCTTTTTTAATCTTTTCAGTGTTGACTTTAAACCATTGCAATGAGAAAAGATATGTAGAAAGCTGTAGCTTGCACTTTGATGACTCACAAGTTAAATGTGACACAGATAGATTGGTTTAGTTGTTTTGTGATGCACTTACTCTCTTTTCTAGCTAAATTGTTATCTGTTACAGAAAGCCATTTTCTGTTCAGTTTTGTCTGATGACCAGCATTTCTTCAACTTTTTAGAATTCATCTTTTTTTTCTCTCTCTCTTTTGCTCATTTGGCAGCAGACACTTGGGGAAAGATTTCTAATCTTTCTAGTCCCCCAAGTATTTCTAATCCCCCAAGTATTCTAAATCCATTAGTACAAGACAATAAACACCATTGCCAAAGTAGAATGTTCCTATCTTTCATATTGATTTAGGCCTTGGTGTTAAGTGTATCTAACTGTGAGAATTCACTCTTTTTTAAATTTAGGTTTCATTTCCAGAATTTTCTATTTAAGCAAGGGACAATACTCAATCCTGACCTGAAACACCTTGGTGAAAGGGTTTGCACTTGTCAGAGTTTATGTTCTGTCTAGACCAGCCATGTTAGGGTCCTCACCTTTCCATTAAGGAGGTGTGCTGCACTACTAGTCTGGAATTACATAGAAAAATTCTACATTAACCCTCTGCTAGTGAGCTCATAACATGGTTTTGACCTTTCGGTATTCTAATTTCTATCAGAATTCTAGCAGAAAATTTTCTTTGAATACATAAACCATTAGTTGGCTGTGGGAATTTTCCCTTTCCACAATAAGTGACTTTCTGTGTTTCTGAATCAGAAGCAAGTGATTAAGGAGAAAATTACGTCCAAACAAGACAAGATTAGTTTAAATAGCTGAGAACATTTAGTCCACATTGTCTTGTCAGCCAGCAATTGTCATGTAAACTATCATTTTTAAGAGTGCCACTGTGTGGATTTTTTTTCAAGTGGTTGATACATTAAAATTACCTCATACTGAGGTTTTTGCACTGAAATATCACAGTTTCAGAATTCATGGTTAATGTTGTGTGTGTGTATGTGTGTGTGTGTGTGTGTGTGTGTGTATTTTTAAAGGAAACTTGCATTTTCAATAGTTGATCCTAAATTTCATAAACTGCACTTCTTTGGTAAAACTGACGTTTTGTGCTTATTGTGAGTTGCCGTAGTTAACTTTGAATGTCAAACTTTATTTAGAAATACAAAATTTACCCTTTAAGATATAAATGATTGCATATATATGCCCAATATTTCAAATTAAATTTCACATTCTAAATTAATGAAAGTTACAGGATTGTAATTAACCTACAAAGGTCAGTTGACTAAATGTAATATCGATTACTCAAATATGCGAGAAATAACATGAAATGTTTCATTTACTTTCAATAGCTTAAGAGTCAATAATTAGGATTGACTTTTCTTTCCAATTAAGCACTATGAGTCACATCTTGTAGCTCCCACAAAAGAAGGAAAAAAAAAAACAGTGTTAAGGTAACACAAAACTGTGTTTTGGTAGTACCTCTTTTACCATACTGCCCATTTCCTTTGGTTTGGCTAAATACTATCTTAAGGACAAAGAAAACTATCTCATTAAAGTGCTTTGAAAGTAAATGACAACATTGGTTTTGAGAGGCTGGTGTAAGTATGACCTTGGAGTCAGCCTTTGTGTTACAGCTAAAATGTTGGTGCTATAAATTCCTCTGATTGTTTACAGATGTTGATTCTGCTTATGCTCCAAAGTGTGCATGATGTATTTTAAGTAGTACTTTAAAGAAAAGTCTGTTTATAAAACCTACTCCCACTTAGTATAAATTTGTTTGGATTTATAAATATCATTTGTTACTGTAAATTCAGCTTCAAATTAGGTTGGTACAGAATTTAAACTAATACATTTTCCACCAAAGCCAATTAACGTTTAAGTGTTAAAATATAAGCAGTCCTGCGGCTTGCTGCCAGATTGTGTATGTAATGAGAGGAGACGTTAACAGAGCCTTCTAATACTGTATTGGTACTCCCAAGAATGATTTCATTTGGATACAAGTTTTAAGGGGTCTCCTGTCTCACAACAGGAGTCTCCAAAAGAATTTGGAGTTTCAAAAATAAATCATCATTTGGTTAGATTCTTCAGGATCATGACTAGATCAAAAGTGGTTTATATCATAGTTGCCAAACAGTGGGAGGTGGCATACCTGAAAAATGTATGTTTGTGTTTGTTGTATTTTTTCACTTTTTGTGAACAAAGCACATTTATTAAAAATTTTAAATTTTCTAATATTCATTGTGTACTGCTTGTAACCGGAAAATTTTGTGGTCTTTGACCCATCTTACTAAATGATTTTGGAATTGGGATGCAGTTTAGAATCTGAATCACATCTGCAATTTTCCAGCTGCATTCATCTACCCAAATTTCTTAATTCCATAAATTCATTCACCAAGATCCAGAAAGTCAATTGACTACCAGATTGATAAGCAGCATGACAATACATGACAAACAAGTATTAACAAGCATAAATTCTAGTTCATTTTGTCTACTTTCCTTGAAAATTAATGATTATATGAGAAAGAAGTGTATTAGTTATTTTAGTGCAGCAAATGGCTTTCTCATGAGATCAAACAGTTCTTTATGGAACAAATGTTTGAAATCTACACAGTATGCTGAGGAAACATCAGGATTGGGGTGGTCACAGTCCCGTTTCTGTGGAATTTATGATCTACTGGAGAAGAAAAGCATTCTACATGGGGTTAATACCTCCATCTAGGAATGATTGCCTACTGATAGATCTTTGACCCTGCTCAAGTCCCTTAATTTGTTTACCAAAAATGGAACAAAATACAAGAAAGTTTTAAACACAACTGTATAACAAATTACAAACACAATGCAGATAAGAGGGCTATATTGTTCATCTCTCTAGAAAAGTGCAAGCTACAAACCAATTCTATGATGGTAAAAGGTAAAAAAAAAAGGGGGGGGTTGTGAATCAAGCTTTTACTTCATTTCCCCACATTTTTCTGAGCACAGTGCTACAATGGTATTCCTCTTCAAGGGCCCACACACTAACATTTGGTTCCTTTTAGGTGTTACAAATTGTTAGATGATAGCAAAGGTGGAGACAAAATTTTCTTAATTACTAGTCCAAAACACAATGTTTTTACAAAGAATGTTCATATTATGAAAATTTGATATTTAACTTCAGTAACCTCCATGATGGTTCACAATAAAAATTTCATATCCACAATCCACTACCAATGAAAAGTTCCCCAAGATTATTAGTGGTGGCCTATGTTACACAATACTCCATAAAAAAGCTACAATAGCTAACAATTTCATTAAGGAACTCTATTATAGAAGGAAGGAAATAATGGGTTTTCTAAGTCCTATTTTTCTTATTGGAGGAATTCATAACTACATAATTGAGAAGACTTTATCCTAAACTTTGATTCGAATGTTTTATCATCCTAAATTTAACAATGAGTTCAGTAGTTTTGTATGCATTTTTTTCAACTAGAAATCTATTTACATCTGGCACTGCTGAGTGGTAACTTTTGGTCAACATCAGCAGTGTTCGACTTACTTTGTATTTCCGTAACACTTGTTCAGTGAATACAAAGCTATTCTGCTTTTTGCAATATAAAACACTGGTTATTAATGTCACTGATGTTTATAGTAATCAGAAACATTGACAACTATTTTGTCATAGATTTTAACTATTTCTAAGATTGGATCCTTTGGTAGAACCAAGATCATACATATTTGTGTGTTTCCTAAAGTAAAATCCAAAGAATTCGGTCATAGATACTGGCTGCAGATTTGTTTCTTGAATTTGTTATAAATAGAAGGCTATAAAACAAACTTGTTACTATTACTAGATTAGAATGCCCATGTAAACCATAAAAAATGGTACTGAGCCTTGCTCAAAAGACAATGCCAATAGTATTTCCTAAACCCAGGCCTATATGCAGCTCTTTAGGGAAAAAAGCCAGGCGAATATACTTGCATACTTTAATTGTGTATAGGTCTTAACTACTGAAGGCAGTCACAAACAAGTAAATCCTTTAGTAGTGCCTAATATTCTATAGTTCTCTCAGCTGGTGTGGAGAAATCAGGTACCTAGAAGACTAAAATGATTTGTGGACACATTTTTTATAAAGCTATTGTAGAATCCACATCTAAGTCCTTTATATTTGTTTCCTACACCTACATCTACGAATCCTTTCTACAGCTAATGCTACACTTTAGCTACGCCTGTTGTACCCAGGAAGAAGGATACAAACGTGGCCAAGGCCAGTATTTAGTTCTTCAAACTCCTGTAACACATGACTGGATGACAGAGTCTACAGAGACAGGTTAAATGTAAAAAATAAAGTCAGCAAAAAGGACCAGTCTCCCAACTGCCATAGGCCTTTTCATTAGGAATCCAAGAATTAATGTGTTTGTCAAAGGCAAGGATGGATGAACCATTCCCTGGAAATAAGGTAGATGGATGATTTCTGGGAAGAGGAGAGGTAGGCAGACCAAATTCCTGGAGCCTTCCTGCAAGAAAAAAGATGCTTAAGCAAACAGACCTGAGACAAAAGAGGGGCTCTGTATGGCTTGGCTATAAAAAGGGACCCTTATGTTTTCTAAACTCACTGAAGCATTAGCACAGATTAACATTCCAGAGAGATTACTGTGGAAACAATAAGGACCTGGGAATTTCAGAGTAAGAACAAAACATTTCGACAGGAAAGGTGATCTTTTGGAGCTTGTCTAACCACAAGTATTCCCAAGACAGGGGACCCTGGTGGCCTGGAGAATGGTTCCAGCTGGAATGAGCAGCTATGGAATGGGAGTTAGGAGGTGATAAATCATCTCTTCGCTAGTGACTGGACACACAAAAACTGCTAACATCAATTTTATACTTCAAAAAGTCAAAAGATATTTTTTAATGAAATGAACAAATGTTTTTCTCCCTAAAAGTTCTCAAGTGTAAAAAAGGAACATTTTAACATCACTCGTGTAGAGATAGTATTATGAATAAATATAGGTGGATGATAATAACTTCTATAATTTCACTTCCCAAAGAACGTGAAATTTAGAAGAGAGCGAGCTCAGATCTTGTAAAAGCTCATTTTAGATTGTATACGGTATTACTTAGGAAATAGAGTTGTTTTTGAGTAACGAATTTTCACTGATCAACTGGACCTTATGGTCCCTTTTACTAACTATGAGGATTATTTGTGAAATAGCTAGTTCAAGTTAGCGATACAGTTTGTAGCAGTGATTAAAAGCCAAGTTTTTTTTTACCATTCACTCAAATACAGATTCATTAGTTGAGACCTAATTACTGCACTATTACACTGGACTAGGTACTGTAAGGAATAGATGCCTATTGTGCTCTTCAGGGCTGACAGTGTAACTTAAAAAAAAAAAAAAAAAAAAAGGTAAGTGCATTAGCTTTAATAGGAGGCAACAAAAAATTGCACAATAGCATACTGCATGGCAGCATCTGGTGGTACCTATCAATGAAACCTGTTCACATGACCTTTTGGCACAATGTTCATAACCAATCTAGACGCAATTTACTCAAATATGGATATCCCTCATCATGCAAGTGCCAAATGGCAATAATGTTGCCCCTTCCTGCCACTCCAAGTCAGCTTCCAACATTGCTCTCCTTAACCTTCTATGATAAAGCCCCAGGGGAAGTGGGGTTGGGGTTTGGAGAACAATCCTGTACCCATCCTTGCACCAGCTAGTCCCTCTACCTGGAATTTCTTCCTTTTATATTGGATTTGTAGGACTAGTTCATTTTTGTTATTAAGATCTTGGCTTACACGTCACCTCCTCAAGGTGTCCTTCCCAGTCCACATAATCAAGTAGTCTCTTCACATCACTGTAAAGCCTCTGCATAACTATCTGAAGGTTATCTTTTTCCTTGTCTGTATATATGGGCAAGTCCCTCATCTATTCTATATCTTCAGCCTAGCAAAGTGCCTTGCAACAAAGCAGGTGATCAATAAATACTTGTAAACGAATTCATCTTACCTTATAAAATGCAACAGAGAGGACAGGGGACCATGGCTGATGGTTAGTTCATGAAGCTTATGGGGTGATTTGTTTCAGTTATTTTATTAATGTATTCTCAAAATCAGGATGTAGGTCAATTTATACTTTAGAGAAGTCTGAATTGGCTTATATAAAATATTACTTACATCGATATGTAGTGATTTGGAGCCATATAATTTTTCTCCCCTCTACTTACTCCTATCCATTTAAATTTGTTCTATCTTAACCTCAGATACTACTTTCTTACCATGCCCCTGACAGTGCTATCCAATCCCTACCTCCCTCTCATTGCCAATGAAAGAATTTAAGTTTGTAGACAATCATTAGCTACTACATCTAAGGAACACTGAACTTATTGACCTCTTTGGTTCCCCAAGAAATGTAGCACTCCAGCAGTTTCTTAATTCATGTAAGGGAAACATTATTCCAACTACTTTCCAGATAGGTTCCTACCAGTAACTACTATGAGATTTTGGGCAAATTCTTCCCAGGACCTGTTTCTTTTTTTTTTTTTTTTTAATTTTTTTTTCAACGTTTATTTATTTTTGGGACAGAGAGAGAGACAGAGCATGAACAGACGAGGGGCAGAGAGAGAGGGAGACACAGAATCGGAAACAGGCTCCAGGCTCTGAGCCAGCAGCCCAGAGCCCGACGAGGGGCTCGAACTCACGGACCGCAAGATCGTGACCTGAGCTGAAGTCTGACGCTTAACTGACTGCGCCACCCAGGCGCCCCATGGACCTGTTTCTTAATCTACAAAATTCATTTGCAGTGTTACTCATAGATTTCTAAAGTATCCGTAAAACAACACAATCTTGTCACATAGGATAATACAACACGTAGTTTCTATTATTTTTTTTAGCAAACAGCCATCAATAACCCTGTTTCTATTTTCTTCGTCCTGACTATACTGTGCTTTCCATGCACACTGACCATTTCATCTCCACCATCACCACCAACTGAAAATCCGTGCTATCTACTCCTTCAGCTCATACTAAGTTAAATAATGTTCAATTTTCTCATCTTTGATTTTCTCCCGAACGAATTCCCAGGAAAGGACATAAAAGGTACCCAAACCATTACAACCTACCCTGCAAGATTTCATTGGAAACTACAAAAGAAATCTCAACACAAGATTGTCTTGTCTCTCTAAAAGATGAATACAAATGGGTAACCACTGCTTCAGTATGTTTGATTCAGCTATCTTATTAATCATGAAAGAGTTTCCATGAAGGACAACAGTTAATATGAAGCAGTTATTGGTTCACAACCCTCTTGAGAGCTTCCTGGATGTAATCTGAAACAGGCCCTGGATGTGAAGGGCAGGGAGAGACCAGAGAAAGAGGCCACTCCAGCCTGGTAGGTGGCAGTTTTAATAAGCAAAGAGAGCTTCTATATAAGGTTTGTCGTGGGCAGCAGAAAGACAAATGGATCCCTGCACTGGCTCATTACATGTTCAAAGCTTATAAAAGGCCTTAACTGGGTTCAGTCATGTGTATCATTCAGGTGTTCTCAATACCACATCCTTATGTCAAGGCTATGTCCTTGCAGCAGCCTCTGGGAGCGGGAAAGGCAAGCAGAACCCACATTCCAAGGACAGGGGAGGGTGGGAAGAGTCTCTGATCATCCAGACCCTGTTCATGGGTCAACTGGCAGTCATATTTTTTTGATGACCTTCTCCAACAGGAATATAACCCATTTTACTTAAGCGTAGGAAGAGATTAGGATTGTTTCATCAAGTGGGAAGAAAACCCTTGAAACATAGTACAGTTTCTCAAATTCTGACTTCTCTAGCTCCACAAAAGCACACCTCCTATTGCTTCTATCACATTCCAAGTTATGAATATAAGCTCTTCCGTGGGAATACTTGTCTGAATCCATCCACTAAAGTTTGACATTACAGAGGCCTTGAACAAAAGAACAGATTGGAGACTTGACAGTAATAGTCTAGAAAACTATAACAATAGCAACAGAAAAGACACATTTTTAAAAAAATACCATTATTCTAAATAAAGTCCTTTCAATAGTCATGATAATAAGCATCATTTATTAAGCAACTATTATGTATAACCTGAGTTGCCTAATCAATGTGGATGTCTGAAGCAGTATATGTTTTTGAAGCTAGTTCCACAAAAACTGGGCACAAAATTGAATAAAATATGCTTATGTTAAGTGTTTGCATTACACTGTTGTAGGTATTCTTTTATGTGTTGAGTTCTGATCCCCAGCTAAATCAGATCATGCCTTCAAGAGGCTTCCATCTAGTAAGAAAAACAAAACAGATACACGAAAATTGTAATGGTAAAAAAAGGGATGTCACAAAGAGATTGAAAAGGGAGTCAAATAATTTCTCCTTTAAGAAGGCATGAGAACCAGAGTATTACAGGTGAGTTTTATCAACTTCTGGGAGAAGGTTTTCTTCCTACAATTTATTCCAGAGCATTGAAAAAAAAAATGAAAGGGAAAAAGGGAACTTCGAGCTAGAATTGATTCAAACTTGGAAAGCACACAAAATCACAAGTTACACTAATTTTCTATTGGTGCTATAACAAATTGTCACAAATTTACTGGTTTTAAAAAATTAAACATTATCTTACAGTTTTGTAGGCCAGAAGTCTAACATGGATCTCACCGGGCTCACGTCAAGGTGTTGTATTCCCTCTGGAGGCTTGAAGGAAAATTCCATTTCCTTGCCTTTTCCAGCAAAAGACTACCTGAATTCCTTGACTCATAGCTCCCTTCTTTCATCTTTAGAACCAACTCAAGTCTTGCTCATAGCATAGCTCTGAATCTCCTTCGAGAGTGAGCCTCCCTCCTCTGTCTCTCCAACTGCAGCTGGAAAAGGTTTTCCCCTTTTTAAGGACTCGTGATCAGAATGGGCCAATGAGAATAATCCAGGATTATCACCCTAGCAGAAGGTCTTTAACTTAAAGCACATGTGCAAACTCCTTTTACCAAGTGAGGTTGTCTAGTCACAGGATTCATGAATCAGGAAATCTTTGGAAGGCCAGTATTCTGCCAACCTCACAGGCAATTTCAGCTATAACTATTAATGCAAAACTAGTAAATAAAATACTGAGGGAAAGAACAACTAAAAATCATATATTGACACAATACAGTAATACCAAAAAGAGTTATTTTTCTTCCAAGGATGAATTCAGGCAAGTAATAATGTAAGTCATTCTATTCACCAATTAAAGGAAAAAACCAATGATTATCTGGATGCTAAGAAAAGCATTTCTTTTATTTTTCTATTATTATCTTTTTAATGTTTATTTATTTTTGAGAGAGAGAGACAGAGCATGAGCAGGGAAGGGGCAGAGAGAGAGAGCACAAGACACAGAATCCAAAACAGGCTCCAGACCCTGAGCTGTCAGCACAGAGCCAGACACGGGGCTTGAACCCATGAACCATGAGATCATGACCTGAGCCGAAGTCAGGTGCTCAACCGACTGAGCCACCCAGGTGCCTCAAGAAAAGCGTTTATTAAATCCAACACCCATTCATAAATAAACTCTTAGATTAATAGTTGAAAGAAAGCCTTCTTAACATGACAAAAGAATCTACCAGAAACCTATAGAAAACTTCATAATGAAAAAACACTAGAAGCCTTTCATTAAAGGCAAAAGAATAACAATGATGCATAGTTGCAATATGACTATTTGATGTACAGATGTAACGTAGTAAAATGAGATAAATAAGTGAGGTCTAATACTGGGGAGGAAGAGATAAAACCCATCGTCTATACATATCATTGACTAAAATGTGTAAGAGAAATGACAAAACTACTAGAAAGTTTGGCAGGTTAGCTTTCCTATACATGATCAAAAAACCAATTAGCTACTACCATGGAAAAAATATCCCATTCATGGTTGCAAAAATAAGCAACAACACAAAAAACTAGGAAAAATACTTAGAAATAAACTAAATATTTAAAATATATATATTGAGACCTATACAAAGAAAAGACTAAAACTTTACCAAAGAACATAAGACTAACTAGCTACAGACACTGCCAGATTCCTGATGGGAAGACTAAATATCAGAGATAAGTCTGTGATTTGAGGAGACATCAAGATTTAGAAAATGTAACCAAAATCCAAATAAGATTTTTGTATTGATTTGATAAGCTGATTAAAATTTCATAAGAAAAACGGGCAAGAAAATTTTAGAAAAAGAATAGAGAAGATATTGATATAAAAACATACAAGAAATAATAATATAAATAATATGGCATAGATGCAAAAAAGATTAATAGAGCAGAATATAAAGTCCAGAAACTCTCCAGTGTACATATAGGTATTCAGTACAGAACAAAAGTGACATTTCAAATCAGCAGAGAAACAATGGACAAGTCGATTGTGCTGGTAATAGACAATTCGATAAATGATAATATGAACAAAACAGAGGAACAGGTAACATAAGGGAAAAAATAAAATGACAAGGGGCTCAACTTACTAGTAATGAGTAAAAAGAACAAATTAAAATAATAAGTACTATTTTTCATCCATCAGCTTAAGACAAGTAAAGAATGATAATATAAACTATTGATATGGGTATGGGTATAGGAATATTCTCGTTCACTACTGGTAGAAATTTGTTACAAATTCATAAAGCCCTTTTGGTGAACAATTCACCAATATAAACATTCTGAATATGTACTTTATCCAGCAATTTCTAATCCATAAGCATATCATCATGTTTGCAAATTTTACATTTGCACTGAAGCATAAATCTAAAGCAAAAAACCGGAAAGTCTAAAAGTCCTTCAATAGAAAAATAGCCAACATGAAACATAGTACATTGATCCCATACAACTGTTTAAAATTTTTTTAACAAACCAAAAACTCCACAGGAATCTCTGTGTCCTGTCTTGAGCACATCTTTGAGCTCCAAGATAATTGCTAAAAACACAAAAGCAAGTCAAATAACAGCAGAAGTAACATAACAACCAAAAGGCAAAATTATACATTTGTATAAGAACTCCTACTGATACTCATGGAAAAAGGGTAAGATCAATGATTCACAAAATTTAGTATGATTGAGAATGACCAGAGGCGCCTGGATGGCTCAGTCGGTTGAGCGAGCAACTTTTGCTCAGGTCATGAGTGCGTTCGAGCTGGGGATCAGGCTCACTGCTATCAGCTCCAAGTCTGCTTTGGATCCTGTGTGCCCTTCTCTCTTTGCCCCTGCCCTGCTCATGCGATCGCTCTCGCTCTCTCTCTTTCTCTCTCAAAAATGAATAAGTACTAAGAAAAAAAAAAAAAAAAGAAAAGAATGACCAAAGGGCATCTTCCTAGGAGATACTTCCATGAGATTGTGATTCAGTACGTCCCGGCTGATGCCCAGGCACCTGCCATCTTTAACAATCTCCTAAGCGATTTCAGTTTGAGAATCTATGGCCAGAATCTTGAGAAATCAGGACTCAGAAGGATACAGTGTATCAAAGGGTAGTACTGCTTTTTTGCAGTCTCAGTAGTGGCTTTGGCAATGCCCTCACTGAAAGTGAACTTCTGAACTATACTACTCTGTATAGCGTAAATTGTTTGCATTGTGCAAATTAGTATAGTTTGTGCATTTTAAAGCAAAACAACAACAAAGACAGGAAAATACAAAAAAGAGAGGTATCTTTAGTCACCTAACATAAAATGTAGGAGAAATCTAAAGGAAAAAATATCGTCACTTGGGCAGTCAAGGAAGGTTCCTAGAGGGAGTGGTATTTGAAAGGGGCTTGGAAGGAAAAGTTAAAATTCGAACAAGTAAAACTGAGGAAGAAGTATTCTAGGTAGAGGAATGATACAGGAACACACAAGGGGAAATAAGGCTTTCAATTAGGGAATATTTCCGTTTTCATAGAGTTTAGGGCACTGAAGAGAAATTATTAGGAATTAAGAGTTTCATAGTTAAGGCAGTGTTTTTGGACGATCTTGGTTATCAGGCTACAGATTTTGACTCTGTAGTGAAAATAGTGAAAATCAGTGAAAGATTTTAAGCCTAAGCATTGTGTAATAGTAGAATGACGGCCTACGAAGGTTAACTGGATACCCAGATGCACTGAAGGGCAGAAACCGGAAGCTGGAGGCTATTATCCTTTCCAAAAGAAATCAGCATGAATTGTGGTAGAGACATGGAAACAGAGGAAAATGGAGCCAGGGCTATTGAGGAGAGAATACATGAGGGACGGGTGAGGAGAGGAGTTGGGTCTGAGAGGAATGCATTCAGGCAAGTTTAAAAGGTGGCCAGACTTCAGGAGAGCTTTAAGGATAGGCTTGGGAATCAGCTGCAGAGAAGTCAAAATTAACATCAAGATCTAACTAAGGGTGCAGAGGAAAAGAGGACTAAAGTGAACTTTAGAAAAAAATCTATTCAGGAGGAATTAGACTAGTTGTTAAAACAATTCAAATAAAGCAAAGAGATATAGGATGAGAAATAGAACACTGGTCTCTCAAACGAAGGGAGAAGAGATCTGGGTCAACCACACCACCACCTCTCCACCTCTACCCACACTGGTCTTAAATGTTTAGTTCATTTTTCTATTGGCTAGAGAAGTGCTTGCCAAATATAGCAGTTAATCAGGATCATCTGGGAACAAGGACGTTAAAGAATATTAGTATGTAAGCAGTAACTGTGCAACTTAACATTCAGTAGGTTGTATGTGGCATCTCAAAATCCATGTATATAAATAGTTCTTAGCCAGATATAATTTGGGTTCTGGAATGAAAGGAAAGGTAGCGAACACTGAAAGGGAATAAATCCACATAAGTACAGAATAAATAATTTTCATAAAAAGTACTACAAAATTCAAAGAAAACTATTACATTCTTAGGATATGTGGGAAAGTAACCATTGGATAAGTAGGAGAAAGGCAAAGCTGAACTACATTTCTTCACTTATAAGAGTCAAAAATTATTGTTTTGTCTTTGTTTTTATAATTAGATGAGACAAAGATAAAAGAAAGGATATTATATTTTGAGTATTTGTAGCCTTCCTTCCCTCTGTTTCCTAACAAGGTTTCTGGCACTGTGCTGAGCTCTGGGTATTAATTAAGCAGCTGATCTGAAAAATTAGAGAAGGGGAAAACTGAATGAAGCCCTGAGAGGCTATACTGATCTGTATAAAAATGAAAATGGCTAACAACCAAGAACTTACTAAGTGTCTGGCATTGTTCCAAATACTTGACATATATTAACTCATTTAATCCTCATAGCAGCCCTGTGAATACTACTTCCATTTTACACATGGGACAGAATTACAGATAGAATCCAACTCAGACAGTCTAGCCCCAGAACTCTCAGTCCTACCCGCTACCTTCTACTGCTTCTCATAAAAAATATCAAACAGCTAAGCCAAGTAGTGAGGCAGAGAGGACAATAAACCAGTGGAACATTTCGGATGAGATATTTTGGAAAAGTGTATGGGGAACAGAAAAATAAAAGATATCAAATAGCTTCTTAAAAATTAAATCCATAAGTTAAAAATATGAACTGATAGAGGATACTTTTTAAACTAACAGAAAATTTTGATTCACGGGTCCCTATTTTGAAAACATATCAGTTACTAAAAGAAACTCAAGAAAGAATAAAAATTTGAAAGACCAATGAGCATAGAATATGATATCAAAGAATTATCCTTCAAAAAACAAACCACCTCCAGATCCACATGCTTCAGGATTTAGTTCCTTCAAACTTAAAGAAAAGATGATTTCCACACCAAATAACCTGGTTATTGGTTATTGGTTATTTAGGTTATACCAAAACCTAAAAAGATAATACTACAAAATAAAACCATGTACACTTCTCACTAAAAAATATATCAATATCCAAAATAAAATCTTTAATATTGAATTTAATAGTTCACGAAAAGGTCAATCAGGATTTATTCCAGAATTATAAAGATAGATAAATAGTAGTAGTCAATATGAGGTTAACATATGAGTGCATCAGAGGTTAACATAGCATAGTGCATCAATGAAGGAAAACCATATGAACATCTCAAAAGACCCTTAAAAAGAATTTGAATTCAAAACCAATATGTGAAATAAAACACACAATGTCAAATAAGAATGAAAGAATATGTTCTTTAAATATTCCCTTTAAAATAACCATCAAGATTATGCTTAATAGTGAAAATACTACAATTGTTTCCATTAATGTTAGGAACATGCTAACAAGACCTGCTTTCACCACTTACTTAAACAAAAATTATTACACAATACTTTAAAGCTGGATTCAAAAGTAAAAGGTATCACAAATGGAAAGCAAATAAATGATCATTATTTTTAGAAAAAAATGGTTAATATTAAAAAATGTAGTGAGATGGCCAATTTTTTAATGGCCTATAAAGTAATATAAAGTATTACTCCTATAAAGTAATACTCAGAAAATATAAAACAAAATTCAAGAAGGCCTATTCAGCATATGTAATAACAGCCTCTTCCTACACTGAGTCCAGAGAAATAATAGGAAATATGTTTTCAATCATTAATATAAGTAGAGTTGCCCTGAACATTAGAAGGTCTCCCGAGAACTATAAGCCCTCTTTAAGTACAGAAAATAAGGAAAACTTTTTCAGCCTCAAAGTCTAAGCCAGGAAGACTCTGAAACCACAGCAAGAAGCTGCTAGGGCCAAGCAAGACTTGGAGAAAGTCAACACCATGAAGGATGATGAATCTAACAAATGGAAGAACTTGGAAACTGGTGATATGGAATAAAGTAAGCATTTGTGGGGCACCCGACTGGCTCAATCTGTGTGAGCATCTGACTCTTGATCTCAGGCCATGAGTTTGAGCCTCACATTGGGCGTGGAGCCAACCTTTAAAAAAAAAAAAAACAGCATTCGGGGCACCTGGGCGGCTTAGTCGGCTAAATGTCCAACTCTTGATTTCAGTGCAGGTAATGATCACAGTTCATGGGTTCAAGCCCTGTGTCAGGCTCCGTGCTGACAGTGTGGAGTCTGCTTGGGATTCTTTCTCCCTCTCTCTCTGTCCCTTCTCCACTCTCTCTCTCTCAAAATAAATAAGCTTTTAAGAAAAATGAGTGTTCAGAACACAAGTTAAAACATGTCTGTTTAATATCCTCAAAGGAGAAAAATGCCATAAAATAAGATCATTAAAGGATAACAGATTATTTGAAAGATTTTTTTAAAAGAAAGAAAAAAAGAAAAAACAGAGGCCTAGGAAAACTTTTTAAAAATCGCTTAAGAAGTAAATTAGTAGCTGTAAAATTAAACTGAAGAATTCTTCCAGAAAAGAGCACAAATAAAGATGTAAAAAAATACGAAAGAAACATGAATATTAGATATAGCTCAAATGTATCTTAGAAATAGGAGTTTCCATATAAGAGAATAGACAAAAAATGAAAGAAAGGAAACACTGAAAAATTAATGAACTTTTTCCAGAATTTAAGAATGATTAGAATCCTTCAATAAAAAAAGGATTGCTAAATAAACATATAGGGTTTTCCTAAACATCAGCACACAAAATTCCAGATTTAGGATAGTTTCCTAAAGCTAAGAGAGAAAACAATTTACCTACAAAACAATGGGAATCAAATTGGCGCTAGACTTTTTATCATCATCTTTAGATTACAAGAATCTATGTAATGAAAATGCATTATTTTCAAAACTTTGAAGAAATACTAGCAAGAAAAAAATTTAAAGACAAAGCTCTCTACTGACAAAAATGTAGTTAACTAACTGACAGTGGGACCACAAAATGTTTCTTTCTGGTAAGAAAATCAGTGGTATGAATTAAGAGCCTTAAAAATGTTCATATTAGTTAACCTATCTAGGAATTTATTCCAAAAGGATGGTCAGAAATGTAATATACCACAAGTGCAATGAGCCAAAGTTATAGAATTTGATAACAAAAATCAAAAACATTATAAATTTTCCAAATTAAGGAAAAGGTTAACTAAATCATGGCTCAGCCATATGATGCAATATTTGCCATTCTTAACACAGTGTAAATGCTAATGCAATAAGTGCAAAAGGGTTCAGACAATAATAATGACATTTATTATCTGATTAAGAATTTAGGATGTAAGAAAAAAGTGTAGTTAAGCTCTGGCAAACATGGCTTGTTGTCATCCATCATTCTTTCTTCTTCTCGAAAAGAGAACTCTGATTTTTACACAGGCATATGGCCACCCCAAAACTTACTACTTTTCCCAGATTCTATAAATACTAAATACTGGACAGTGTGATATAAGCTGAAGTGTTTCATGTAACTTCTGAGAAGTGTCATTAATGTAGGGGTGAGGGGAGTACATTTGCCTCTTGTACTTCCTCCTTTCTGTTACTGGAATTCAGAAGCGACAGCCAGAAATTAAGCAGACATCTTGCACTGTGAGAAAGAAAACCATGTTCTGAGTGGAAGGGGAACAAGAGAGAAGGAATTAGGATCTTTGACACCAAGAAGCACCATATCTGCTCTAGAACACCTACTTCTAGACTTTTTATGTGAGAGAAATAAACTGATTAAGCCATGGTTATTCGGCTTTGTAATACATACATCCTAAAATCTGGGCTCTACCCTTAGAGTTTCTGATTCTGTAGATCTGGGGTGGGGCCTGATAATTTGGATTTCTAACTAGTTCCCAGGTGATGCTGATGCATCTGGTCTAGGGACCACACCTGTAGAACCACTACACAGATGGAGATAATAACCCAGTGGTTCTCAACCCTTGCTTTACATTAGAATCACTGGGGAGAGAGGCAAGGAGGAGGGCAGGGAAAGTCTTTAATAAAACACACCATCTACCTGGCACTCACTCCAGAGGAGACTGACTTAACTGATCTGGGTTGGGCCTGGGTATTGGTATAGATTAAAAATCTTCAAGATGATGCAGGGAAGCTCAACTGGGTAGCTCAGTTGCTTAAGTGTTAGACTTCAGCTCGGGTCACGATCTTGAGCCCTGCATCAGGCTGTCTGCTGTCAACACAGAGCCTGCTTGGAATCCTCTGTCATCCTCTATCTGCCCCTCCCCCACTGGTTCTCTCTGTCTCTCAAATATTTTAAAATTAAATTAAAAAAAAAAAAAAAACTCTGTTTGGGGCTCCTGGGTGGCTCAGTCGGTTGGGTGTCTGACGTCGGCTGGGATCATGATCTCACGGTTCTTGAGTTCGAGCCCTGCATCGAGCGCTGTGCTGACAGCTCAAAATCTGGTGCCTGCTTCGGTTTCTGTGTCTCCCTCTCCCTCTCTACTCCTCCTCTGCTGGCGCTCGGTCTCTATGTCTCTCAAAAATAAATAAGACATGACTACCCAGGGAAGATGGCAGTGTAGGAGGACGCTGGGCTCACCTTGTCCTGCTGATCCCTTAGATTCCACCCACATCTGCCTAAATAACCCAGAAAACCGCCGGAAGACTAGCAGAACAGACTCTCTGGAGCCAAGTATAGACAAGAAGCTCACGGAAGAGGGTAGGAAGGGCAGAGAGGTGGTGTGCGATATACAGACTGGTGGGAGGGTGCCGGGGTGGTGGAGGGGCAGCCCACCCGGCAAGGCAGAGCCCCCGAAATCTGGTTTGCAAAAGTGGAGGGGCCAGACTCTGTGAGTTCTGACAGCCAGCGGGACTTAACATCTGGAATGTTATAAGTCAACAGCTCTGCTCGGAGTGGGAGGGCAAGAGGACACCGGGTGGGAGAGGTGTTGAGCCCTGGAAGACAGAGCTCAGCTTGGTGGGGAACAAAGGCACTGGCAAGCACCATCTCCCTCTCCAATCCCCCAGTCATAATCCCAAAGGGAACAAGTTCCCCTCACCAAACTTGCTTGCACCACCCAAACACCCAACGCTGTGCTTCTGTGAATCCATCCCCCCGACAGGCCTGCCTCCCTCCTGGTGTTGCAGGGCCTCATCCCCACCCCCCTACCCCCCCACTCCCCCCACACCCCCCATCCCCGCTGCAGGGGACCACCAATGGCAAAGCTAGCTAGGCCTGCACCTCCCGCCCCTGTGCACCTTGCAGATGCACCCTGGCTAATACGCCATTTTCCATCAAAGCAGCGCCACAAGCCTGGCAGTGTACAAGTATCCCAGAGTCCTACCCCTGGGAGAGGGGAAGATAAGGTACACACCAGTCTGACTGTGTCCCCAGTGGTGGGCTGGGGACAGACATCATGTCTGACTGCGGCCCCGCCCACCGACACAAGTTACTCCAGATAGCACAGGGTTTACTGAAGTGCCCTGCAGTTTGGCGCCACCCCAGGGACAACCCAAAATGACAAAGCAGAAGAACTCTCCTCAAAAGAAACTCCAGGAAGTAGCGACAGCTAAGAAATTGATCAAAAATGATTTAAGCAACATAACGGAACAAGAATTTAGAATAATAGTCATAAAATTAATCGCTGGACTTGAAAAAAGCATAGAGAACAGCGGAATCTATTGCTACAGAGATTAAGGGACTGAAAAATAGTCATGAGGAGCTAACAAATGCTATAAATGAGGTACAAAATAAAATGGAGGCGACCACAGCAAGGATTGAAGAGACAGAGGAGAGAATAGGTGAATTAGAAGATAAAATTATGGAAAGAGAGGAAGCTGAGAAAAAGAGAGATAAAAAAATCCAGGAGTATAAGGGGAGAATTAGAGAACTAAGTGATGCAATCCAACGGAAAAATATCCATATAATAGGAATTCCAGAAGGGGAAGAGAGAGAGAAAGGGGCTGAAGGTGTACTTGAACAAATCATAGCTGAGAACTTCCCTGATCTGGGGAAGGAAAAAGGCATTGAAATCCAAGAGGCACAGAGAACTCCCTTCAGACGTAACTTGAATCGATCTTCTGCATGACCTATCATAGTTAAACTGGCAAAATACAAGGATGAAGAGAAAATTCTGAAAGAAACTAGGGATAAACAGGCTGTAACTTACAAAGGGAGACCCATAAGACTAGTGGCAGACCTATCTACTGAAACTTGGCAGCTAGAAAGGAATGGCAAGAAATCTTCAATGAGATAAACAGAAAAAACATGCAGCCGAGAATCCTTTATCAAGCAAGTATGTCATTCAGGATAGAAGGAGAGACAAAGGTTTTCCCAAACAAACAAAAACTGAAGGAATTCATCACAACTAAAGCAGCCCTACAAGAGATCCTAAAGGGGACGCTGAGTGAAATGTTGAAAGGACCACGAAGTACCAGAGACATCACTACAAGCATGAAACCTACAGACATCACAATGACTCTAAACCCATATCTTTCAACAATAATACTGAATGTAAATGGACTAAATGCTCCAACCAAAAGACATAGGGTATCAGAATGGATAAAAAAACAAGACCCATCTATTTGCTGTCTACAAGAGACTCATTTTAGACCTGAGGACACCTTCAGATTGAAAGTGAGGGGATGGAGAACTATCTATCATGCTACTGGATGTCAAAACAAAGCTGGAGTAGCCATACTTACATCAGACAAACTAGACTTTAAATTAAAGGCTGTAACAAGAGATGAAGAAAGGCATTGTATAATAATTACAGGGTCTATCCATCAGGAAGAGCTAACAATTATAAATGTCTATGCACCAAATACAGAAGCCCCCAAATATATAAAACAATTAATCACAAACATAAGCAAACTTATTGATAAGAATGTGGTACTTGCAGGGGACTTTAATACTCCACTCAGAGCAATGGACAGATCATCTAGACACAGGATCAATGAAGACACAAGGGCTCTGAATCACACATTGGATCAGATGGACTTGACACATATATTTAGAACTTTGCATCCCCAAGCAACAGAATATACTTTCTTCTCGAGTGCACATGGAACATTCTCCAAGATAGATCACTTACTGGGTCACAAAACAGCCCTTCATAAGTATAAAAGAATTCAGATCATACCATGCACACTTTCAGACCACAATGTTATGAAACTTGAAATCAACCACAGGAAAAAGTCTGGAAAACCTCCAAAAGCATGGAGGTTAAAGAATACCCTACTAAAGAATGAGTGGGTCACCCAGGCAATTAGAGAAGAAATTAAAAAATATATGGAAACAAATGAAAATGAAAATACAACAATCCAAATGCTATGGGATGCAGCGAAGGCAGTCCTGAGAGGAAAATACGTTGTAATCCAGGCCTATCTCAAGAAACAAGAAAAATCCCCAATACAAAATCTAATAGCATACCTAAAGGAACTAGAAGCAGAACAGCAAAGACACCCCAAACCTAGAAGAAGAAGAGAAATAATAAAGATCAGAGCAGAAGTAAACAATATAGAATCTAAAAAAACTGTAGAACAGATCAATGAAAACAAGAGTTGGTTTTTTTGAAAAAAATAAACAAAATTGATAAACCTCTAGTCAGGCTTCTCAAAAAGAAAAGGGAGAGGATCCAAACAGATAAAATCATGAATGAAAATGGAATTATTGCAACCAATCTCTCAGAAATACAAGCAATTATCAGGGAATACGATGAAAAATTATATGCCAACAAACTGGACAACCTGGAAGAAATGGACAAATTCCTAAGCACCCACACACTTCCCAAACTCAAATAGGAAGAAATAGAAAACTTGAACAGACCCATAACCAGCAAAGAAATTGAATCGGTTATCAAAAATCTCCCAACAAATAAGAGCCCAGGACCAAATAGCTTCCCTGGGGAATTCTACCAGACGTTTAAAGAAGAGATAATACCTATCCTTCTCAAGCTGTTCCAGAAAATAGAAAGGGAAAGAAAACTTCCAGATTCATTCTATGAAGCCAACATTACATTGATTCCCAAACGAGACAGAGACCCAGCAAAAAAAGAGAACTACAGGCCAATATCCCTGATGAATATGGATGCAAAAATTCTCAATAAGATACTAGCAAATCAAATTCAACAGCATATAAAAAGAAGTATTCACCATGATCAAGTGGGATTCATTCCTGGGCTGAAGGGCTGGTTCAACATTCGCAAATCAATCAATGTGATACATCACATTACTAAAAGAAAAGATAAGAACCATATGATTCTGTCAATCGATGCAGAAAAAGCATTTGACAAAATTCAGCATCCTTTCTTAATAAAAACCCTTGAGAAAGTCAGGATAGAAGAAACATACTTAAAGATCATAAAAGCCATTTATGAAAAGCCCACAGCTAGTATCATCCTCAATGGGGAAAAACTGAACTCTTTCCCCCTGAGATCAGGAACACAACAGATGTCCACTCTCACTGCTGTTGTTTAACATAGTGTTGGAAGTTCTAGCATCAGCAATCAGACAACAAAAGGAAATCAAAGGCATCAAAATTGGCAAAGAAGAAGTCAAGCTTTCAATTTTTGCAGATGACATATTATACATGGAAGACCCAATAGACTCCACCAAAAGTCTGCTAGAACTGGTACATGAATTCAGCAAAGTCACAGGATACAAAATCAATGTACAGAAATCAGTTGCATTCTTATACACTAATAATGAAGTAAAATAAAGACAAATAAAGAAACTGATCCCATTCACAATTGCACCAAGAAGCATAAAATACCTAGGAATAAACCTGTAAAAGATCTGTATGCTGAAAACTATAGAAAGCTTATGAAGGAAATTGAAGAAGATATAAAGAAATGGAAAAACATTCCATGCTCATGGATTGGAAGAATAAATATTATTAAAATGTCAATACGACCCAAAGCTATCTACACATTCAATTCAGTCCCAATCAAAATTGCACCAGCATTCTTCTCAAAGCTAGAACAAGCAATCCTAAAATTTGTATGGAACCACAAAAGACCCCGAATAGCCAAGGTAATTTTGAAGAAGACCAAAGCGGGAGACATCATAATCCCAGACTTTAGCCTCTACTACAAAGCTGTAATCATCAAGACAGCATGGTATTGGCACAAAAACAGACACATAGACCAATGGAAAGGAGACTCCAGAATTGGACCCACAAAAGTATGGCCAACTAATCTTTGACAACGCAGGAAAGAATATCCAATGGAAAAAAGACAGTCTCTAACAAATGGTGCTGGGAGAACTGGACAGCAACATGAAGAAGAATAAAACTAGACCACTTTCTTACACCACTCACAAAAATAAACTAAAAATGGATAAAGGACCTGAATGTGAGACAGGAAACCATCAAAACCCTAGAGGAGAAAGCAGGAAAAAAACCTCTCTGACCTCAGCCGTAGCAATTTCTTACTTGACACATCTCCAAAGGCAAGGGAATTAAAAGCAAAAATGAACTATTGGGACCTCATGAAGATAAAAACTTCTGCACTGCAAAGGAAGCAATCAACAAAACTAAAAGGCAACCAACAGAATGGGAAAAGGTATTTGCAAATGACATATCGGACAAAGGGCTAGTATCCAAAATCTATAAAGAACTCACCAAACTCCACACCTGTAAAAGAAATAGTGAAGTGAAGAAGTGGGCAGAAAACATGAAGAGACACTTCTCTAAAGAAGACATCCAGATGGCCAACAGGCACATGAAGGAGGAGCTCAACGTCGCTCCTCATCAGGGAAATACAAATCAAAACCACACTCAGATACCACCTCATGCCAGTCAGAGTGGCCAAAATGAACAAACCAGGAGACTATAGATGCTGGAGAAGATGTGGAGAAATGGGAACCCTTTTGCACTGTTGTTGGGAATGCAAACTGGTGTAGCTGCTCTGGAAAACAGTGTGGAGGTTCCTTAAACAATTAAAAATAGATCTACACTATGACCCAGCAATAGCACTGCTAGGCATTTACCCAAGGGATACAGGAGTGCTGATGCATAGGGGCACTTGTATCCCAATGTTTCTAGCAGCACTTTCAACCAATAGCCAAATTATGGAAAGAGCCTAAATGTCCATCAACTGATAAATGGATAAAGAAGTTGTGGTTAGGTACACAATAGAATACTACGTGGCAATGAGAAAGAATGAAATCTGTCCTTTTGTCGCAACATGGATGGAACTGGAGAGTGTTATGCTAAGTGAAATAAGTCCTACAGAGAAAGACAGATACCATATGTTTTCACTCTTATGTGGATCCTGAGAATCTTAACAGAAGACCATGGGGGAGGGGAAGGAAAAAAAAAAGGTTAGAGAGGGAGGGAACTAAAACATAAGAGACTCTTAAAAACTGAGAACAAACTGAGGGTTGATGGGGGGTGGAAGGGAAGGGAGGGTGGGTGATGGGTATTGAGGAGGGCACCTGTTGGGGATGAGCACGGGTGTTGTATGGAATCCAATTCGACAATAAATTTCATGTTAAAAAAATAATAAAAACAAAATAAAATAAAATAAATGTTTTTAAAAATAAATAAAAAACATTAAGTACGTAAGTAAATGAATAAATAAATACATACATAAATAAATGAATAAATATCTTCAAGATGATTCTAAGGTGTATGCCAGGCTGAACACTGTAACCCTTTCCTGCTGTTTACAGTAATAATGAGACTGAAATACCTGCCTTCACCCACAAAAGGAAATGATATTTAGAAAGCTGCACTTGATATCCTAGAACTTGAAGCCAAAAGACTGAAGTTTAAGTGCCTGCCCTGGGTCGGTGTAGTTTCTCTGGACCTTGTTTATTTTACGTATAACATGATGATGAAGATGGTTACTTCATTTAGATTTATAGAAATCAAATTATATGATAGAGGTGAAAGCACTTTGTAATCTCAAAGTGTTACAGAGATATATCAAGGGAGTAGACCCAGCAGATCATCTAGGAGATGCTGAGTTCGTTAGACTCTGGAACAGGATTGAAGAATTGGAAGAAATAGGAGGAAAACAAGAGAGAACATAGGAAGAAATAATGTAGAACTTATCTGTGACTCTGCCACAGAGGACTAAGATACAACCATCCATTTCTCTGCCACAGGTGCCACCTTCCCTCCTTCCCTTGACTTTTAAAAGATATTTTCAACAGCTGTTCCTAGTCTGAAATAATTCCTCTGGGTGAAATTTTTGGCCTGGAGCACACAGACCTTGCCTGCATAGAAACAAGTGTTGGAGAATGGATGTTCCTGCTATTAGGATCATTACACTGCCATCAGTAACCGCAGCTTGAGATCTCCTGTCACTGAAATGGTACCCAGGTGGCTGCTTTATATCCAGGTGTTTGGCTGTGGATATGCTAGATGTCAGGAACTGACCCTAATATTTATAATTTGGGGACAAATAGTACCCGGCAAAGGGGTGTTTAGTTCATGCTCTGGAGGGCCTCAGGTGCCAGGCTAAGGAGTTTGGACTTTATTCTGTAGCCTGTAGAAATCATTGGTTTTAATCTAAAAAGTGACACAGAACGGTGCTCTGAGAATATCAGTCAGTGTGATGGATTAGAGGCTGGGTGAGGCTGATGTCAGGATGACAACCACAGAGGTTACTGAAGTAATTCAGGGTTAGGACCTCAACTATGGTAGTGACAGTGGACTTTGAAAAGAAATGATAAATGCAAGAAATGTAGTGAATGAAAACAAAAAACGCTTGGCCTTCACAATTGTGAGGTTCTTTTTTAGTCAGTACTGGCAGCCTTCAACAACGGAAGACTGATGAGAGTTACTACCCTGTCGTTTACTAATAGGTCGTGTCCTATAGTGAAAGCAAGTCTCAGACTTCATGCAACTACACAGATAAATATGCATCAACAAGCAAGCACACACACACACACACACACACACACACACACACACACACACACACAAAACACTACACAAACAATATTTTGTGCCGAAGTACTAAACAGCGTTCTAGACCCAGGGAGCCATTCTGAAGGCTGTTAGGGTGCTATATTCAGAAGACTCTTCCACGTGCTACATTGAGGCAGGAACAGAAGTACCTGCTCAGTATGCTAGCCAGCCACATATCCTGAACACCTGTTCTTTCCACAATGAAAAATTATTTATAATCTTTTATGTTCATTAACATACCTCTAGTGCAGATTAACAGTGATGGTGGAAGCACTTGTGCAGCCAACGTTAGAGTGAAGATGCCTGATTAGTCTTTCAAATGCTAATTACCCACCCTGGAGTGTGCAGATTAAAGTTAACTCTCAAACACATACACATCTCACTGAAGTATTCTAAAGTATACCGACAAGATAACAAGCATCAAAGATAGTTTCAAGGTCACAAGGCTGTGGATCATCTTTGAGGAAGATGAAAAAGCAGTGTTTTAATGAGGAGTCTTAGTGCTAAGGAACAGGAAACAGCTGTGGCTGATTTAAGCAGAAAAGAAATTTATTAGAGGATACTGGGTAGCTCAGAGGGTTTCTAGAAACGAAGCCTTGGACCTGCATGGTCAGAGTCTACAACCAATAACAACAGAGCACTGAACTGATGGGAGAGGGCTCTAGAGTTGCTGTAGGCACACAGGCATCTTGAATTACTGATGCCACTCATCCTGAACACTGGATGTCAACCACCAGAAACACTCTCCCTACTGCCTCGGGAGCCTCCCTTGCCACACTCCTCCAGTTACCCCGGAAGCACGGCTTTCTGTTTGCTTTTTTTTTTTTTTTAATTATTTATTTATTTTGAGAGAACATGCAAGCAGGGGAGAGGCAGAAAAAGAGAGCGAGAGAGAGAATCCCAAAGCAGGCTCCATGCTGTCAGCCAAGAGCCCAACGTGGGGCTCAAACTCATGAACCGTGAGATCATGACCTGAGCGGAGATCAAGAGTCTGATGTTCAAGCTACTGAGCCACCCAGGTGTGCCATGGTTGCCTTTTTGAGTCCATAGCTCCCAGCTGGTACACATGATTGGTAGAACAAGTATGTGGCATTTCAGTTTCAGCTACTACTAGACTCCTCAAGTGGGGAGTTCAGATGGTGGGAATGCAAAACAAAAAAACAATATATATATGTATAAATAAATGTCCACTAAAGGTAAACTGAGTTAGAAGTGATGGCAATGTATTCAAGAAGAAACATCTAGCAGGTAGTTGGCAATATGGACACTGTGGCAGGAGTTTTTTTTACCTCAAGACGGGGCAGGGGTTCATTGTCTTGCTACTTTGAAGAATGTAGAGGTGGACACAAAATGACCAGCAAGCAAAAGTTTACTGGAGTATAAGATCAGAAAGGAAGAATAGTATGGAAACGCTTTATGCAGTGAGGGGGACATAGAAAGTAAATACCTGCGACTATAGGCAAGGGTTTTGGTCATCGCCGCCTTCCCTTCCCCCTCATTCCTTCTCAGGTCATACTCTTACAGGCTAGACAACTCTAGGTGCTGGGTTGTCCATACCTAATTGGCTTGTTTCCATTGTATGAGGTATGGTGGATGGCCACGGGCTTCCTTGTGGGTCACACATTTTATTGTCTAGATATTTTTAGTCAGGTCTTTTGTCAGGTTCCTGAGGGAAACCTGAGTGGGAGTAGATGGTGTCTGTTACATTCTTAAGAGGGACCTTAACGCCTGAGGTGATTTGTTGTAATCAGCCCCTCCCAGTATTGTTCCAAAATATGTGTTTTCCCGCACCCGGGGACCTCAGGTACTAACCTTTCCCTCACTGCCTATTCTATCTTATCTTTCCCTATTAGAACACTTGTTCTCCAGAGAGCCAGAGTTACAGATTTGGGAGATGGCTAGCGATTGCATTTAGAGTTACACAGGAGTCTGGACACAATCTCACACTTTTCATTTGCATATGAGGAATCTGAGCCTCAGAGTGCTTCATCACTATAGATGTGCTGCCCACCTCGACCCCCAACATCTATTAAATAAAAATGAAGAAATTCACATTCTATTAGCAGATATAGGAACAGACGACACTAACAGAAAATAAGTGGGAGAGAACTAGTGATTGTTGAAGTCCTACTGTGTACTATTACTTTACAAATAGTTATGTACCAACTATGTATCAGGCACTAATGGTGAGTAAAACCGGACATGTCCCAGAGGAAATGAAAGCATGCTGGGGTGCAGACAACTGAGGGAGTGTTCTGTGATGTCAAGCCGGAGGTAAAAAAGAGCCAGACTACAAAATTTGTTGAAGGATTACAGCCAGACTACAGAACTTGTTGAAGGATTCTGAGCTTTATCCTAAAGGATATAAAACATCTAAAGATTGTAAGGGATTTTTCTACATGTATCTTCTCATTTAATCCCTATGACAACCCTGTAAGGTAGATATTATTAGTATCCCATTAACACATGAGAAAACTGGGGTTCAGGGAGATTAACTGACCTAAGAGCTACAAGGAGTAGAAAATGATGGGAGGGAGAGAAGGCAGGCAGGAAGGGCTATTCTTAGGGAAGAGTAATTCATACTTTTTAAGGGCCTACCTTCCGCCAGAAAAAAATATATTGTTTCCCTGTACATTCACAACACCTTTGCAACGAAGGTTTAGTTACTATTTATTTATTTAATCAGAGAAACTGAGGTTGCGCATAGAGAAGGGGGACCAGGATCCAAATCCCCAAACCGTCGGGTCCACAGCTGTTGTAAAGCGCTGCCTGTAACAGGCCTGGGCGTTTTAATGGCTTTTAGGAAGAGGTTGGTGAACATGTAAGGGACAGGGGGACGAATGGGGGGGCGGGGGGAGCTCAGCGTTGTCGGTGGCGTAAAGACCCAGGCGGTGATTTAAAAGGAGTCTTAATTAGGAAAGGGGGCGAGAAGGGCTTTGAAGGCGAGCCTAAGGAGCTTGCCTTTTGCCGGTCAGCAGACCCAAAGCCATGCATTATGCCAAATACTAAAGAACAGCAAAGCCTCCTGCGGTATTTACAGCCCACGTGTGGCCGTCCCGCCCCAGTTTCGGTCCAGCCCGAGGCGGCGGCCTAGAGGCTTCATAGGCACGGTTTACATGATCCTTTGTGGTCTTCCCACTCCCGGTTCGCGGCCGATTCCAAGTCCCAGAAGGCGAAGGACGCTGGACTCGGACAGCACCCTAGGTGGTGTGTGTGCGCCAGTGCAGGGCCGGACGCACCTGGGACGGCTGTGGCGCGGTGGGTTTGGGCGGGGAGGGGGGCCGGGCCTCAGGGAGGAAGCGCGCCGCCTGGTTTGACCCCGGCGGCGTTCCGTACCGTCGCGGATTCGGCGGCAGGAACATGGCGGCCGCGGCCCGGCCGGTAACGGAGAAAGTTTCCATCGAGACTGGCCTGTACTAGTGCGTGTGGCCTCAGGCCCTCGACCCCCCTCCCCCCGCTCCCGGCGTGCCACCTTCCCGCTCCGAGTCTCAGGCTCAGCCCCAAGGACCCTCCCTTTTTTGTGTTGGCCCCAGAGCCGACTCCGTGGGTTGAGAGAGCATTGGTGGCGGCGGCCGAGTCAGGTAGGGGGGTCCGGGTGAACAGCGGGGTGGCGAGGCCTGAGCACAGACACCGCCCAGGGCTCTGCATAGTTCGAGCCCCAAGCTCCGCCCAGCCGGTCTCTTGGGGCCGGGATTGCCATTAACTGCCCCGGGAGTAGTTGACGGTGGGGGTCGGAGGATGGAAGGTGGGGTGTGCCTTTCCGTATCCTCCGTGATTAACCAGTCAGCTGGGTCCGCAGTTGTGGTTGCCTTCTCCCAAAGTAGAGGGGTGGTAGAGAACAGGCGGGCTCTTTCTGGAAGAATTGCTGTTGCTGCCCCAGTACTGAGAGATTTAATATTTAAGGTGCCATTCTTCTCGTATTTAATGGGCCCAAAGAGTTAATATGAATTCATAGAAGCAAAGCTCTGGAATTCCCCGCCCCTGGCTGTTCAGTATGGTTCTTTTCGCTTTTGAAGCTTCCCCCTAGATGGGACAGAAATAGTTTCTGAGTCCAAAGCTGATGCAAATGTTAAAGTGTGGCTTTGACGCTAGTGAGCCATTCCCTAGAGGGAGGACATGGAAGAGAACTAACTGGTTTGGAGGAATTTGGATGAATTCAGCGAAGGATAGAGTAATTCCAAACATTTATGGAATCTCCCTTAGCTCTACTGCTTATGAGCCGTGGGATATTGGACTTCTTTATTCTCTTTGTGTATTAGTAAGTGTCCAATAACTAGCATTGTTATTATAGTTATTTCTGTATTAGACTTTATTTCTTCAGGTATTTGTCGAATACCTACTTGATTCCAAATTTCTGCTAGACACGGGTACACAGTAGTAAAGACAAACTTTCAGAGACCTTGTGATCTAATAGGGAATACAGATATTAAATGATGATCAGTATTCTATTATAGAGGAAGTGCAGGGATCATATGAATGGGTCAGAGGTGATCTCAGTAAGAAAATGATTTAAGTGACACCTGAACAGTAGGAGTGAGCCAGATGTGAGGACTGGGTTGGGGATAGGAGGAGGGAAAGGAGTGTACTTGAAGAGGGAATAGCAGTGGTGTAGTACAGAACTGAAACGTCAGTGTGGCTGGAATACAAAGTTCAAGAGGAAGAGTGGTAAGAGATGAGGCAGGAAAGTTATTCACATCCAATATGGCGAGTATTATAAGGCATTTTAAGGAATGTAGACTTTATTGGTTAAGATGATGGGAAGCCATTGGCAGGTTTTACGTAACAGAGTGACCTAACAAATTTTTGGTTTTAAAAGGGATGCTTCTTGGAGCAGGCAAGAGTAGATACAGGGAGATATTTAAGCATGAGACAATGGTGGCCAAAATTGGGATTTTGACTTTGGGGATGGAAAGAAGTAGAAACATTTAAGATGTGTATAGGAAGAAGGATAAGACTTGGTGAGGATTAAATATCGGCGGTGAAAGAGAGGAGGGTTAGAGTAGTATGTGGGTTTTGTAAAATAGACTCTGGGAGTTATTAGTGAACTTCCTCTATGCAGATTGACTCTTCTCTGCTCCATTTTTATCTGTCAAGTAATTTCTCATTGAGTTGACTAATGGCAGACAAGTTGAAAAGATTGTGATGCTTTGTTGCTTTACTCTCTGATTCAGCCAGCTTGTCTTTTGAAGAAGGTCAGAATATGGAAAGACTTTGTAAACTAGCCATTTAAAAATATACTGCCATGGTGATTTTGGCAGTGTGGTTGCGTATATTCTACGATATGGATTTATGGGTACAATTTACGTTTACCTTTTTTTCTAGGTTTTACTCTAAGAGCAAACAGAGTTGGTGCTTTTATTTCTATCACATAGATTAATATATGTGCGTAATTTGGGAGAGAGAATAATTGAAACATGGAAATAGATGAGATTGCTCATAGAAAGTATATAGTGAGAGAAAAGCCTAAACTTGGGATTCAATAGCCAAAGGATGGATTGAGAATGAAGAGTCTGCAAGAAGACCTAGAAGGAAAGATCAATGGGTTAGGAAGAAAATCTGGAGTTTAGTCTTTGAAAGCTAAAGGGCGGACAGGTTTCAGAAATTGAGAGGAGTCAGCAATGTCAGAGGTTGTTTGAAAAAAGTGCAGGATAATGAGTGAAAAGTACGCATTGATTTTAGGAGCTTACCGCTCATTTTAGAATTTGGCAGAGCAATTTGTTGTATAGTGGGAACCATTGTTTAGTGGTGGGAGAAGTGCAGCAATCAAATAACATCTGTCAAGAGGACAGAAGATTGAACTTGGAAGAGAAGATGGGGATGAGTGAGGATTGTTTCTATTGTTTCTGGTTTTTGGTATTTTTTTTTAAGTAGTTTATTTTTGGGAGAGGGGGAGGGGCAGCGACAGAGGGAGAGAGAATCCCAAGCAGGCTCTGCACTGTCAGCATGGAGTCCCACGAGATGCTCTATCCCATGAACCTGAGATCATGACCTGAGCTGAACTCAAGAGTCGGGCGCTTAACTGGCTAAGCCACCCAGGCGCCCCGGTATTATTATTATTATTATTATTATTATTATTATTATTACTTTTTAATGTTCTATTTATTTTTGAGAGAGAGACAGAGTACAGGTGAGGGAGGGGCAGAGAGAGAAGGACACACAGAATCCGAAGCAGTCTCCAGGCTCTGAGCTGTCAGCACATAGCCGACGAGGGGCTCGAACCAACAAACCATGAGATCATGACCGAGCTGAAATCAAGAGTCAGACACTGGACTAACTGAGCCAACCAGGCCCCCCACTCCAGTGTTACTTTTAAAAAGAGCTTTGCAGAGCCCCTGGGTAGCTCAGTGGGTTAAACATCCGACTTTTGATTTCTGCTCAGGTCATGATCTCACAATTCATGGGTTCGACCCCTTCATCCGGCTCAGCGCTGACAGGGCTGAGTCTGCCTGGAATTCTCTCTCTGCCCCTCCCCTGTGCGCATATACTCTCACTGTCTCTCAAATAAACTCAGACATTTGCAAAGCTCTTTTAAGTGCTAATGGATAAGAGTAGGAGTTTGGAGAGAGAGGAGACAAGTTCTGGAAGAGGTAGAGGGAAAAACATATCTAATATGGCTGAAAGATTTACCCTTATATAGGGAAGGGACATCCTTCTTTTCTTGTATCAGGAGATGTAGGTTAGACATGGGTTTGTAGGGTTGGAAACCCAAGTAAGCCCTCTTCAGACACCTCTGTTGGAGGCAGTCATATAGTGAGAATGCAGTGAGAAATGGGTGTCAGAGATTTGACTAGAAGAAGAGAGGATGATAGTCACAGAGAATGGGAGAGTGATTTGAGTGGCATCCATTTAGCCTGGTGTGTGATTTTTTTGTTTTTTTTCTCCAGCAGTGTTCAGTTGTCTAAGCCCAGACTGTACCATCAACTGAGGATATATATGCCAACATAGTCACTGAATGATTATATAACATACAGGAGTGATGTTAAAAAGATGCAATGTATTCTAGATTTTTTTCAGTGTCTTAAGCTTAGGGGAAAAAAGGTAAAACCAAAATAAGGTTTTGTCCTTCCAAACAGAGGAAGACATTTTCTTTAGTGTGTATGGTATCATAAGTAAGAAATGATTGGATGAAAATGTAATTGAGGAAAATCAGAATACTTAAATAGGATTATCTGTAAAAAATATACTTGATGAAGTAGAATTAGTAAGAAGTGGAATTAGTAATAGCACTTGGAACATCCCAGAGACTGTAAGATTGTCACTCATTGACATTCTTCTCCAGCCAAATGGATAATTAACATTAATTCCAGGTTATCTTATGTTTCTGTCAGGTCTTTTAGTGTTCTATTAAGAAAGTATAAATAAGCTGATCACAAGTCATTTTTTTGAATTTTTATCCAGTTAAGTTCTCCGTGGATATTTAATGTGACCCTGAACTGTTGAATGGATCAGTTCTTTTGAAACAGTATACTAGAGGGGCGCCTGGGTGGCAGTCGGTTAAGCGTCCGACTTCAGCCAGGTCACGATCTCGCGGTCCGTGAGTTCGAGCCCCGCGTCGGGCTCTGGGCTGATGGCTCAGAGCCTGGAGCCTGTTTCCGATTCTGTGTCTCCCTCTCTCTCCGCCCCTCCCCCGTTCATGCTCTGTCTCTCTCTGTCCCCAAAATAAATAAACATTGAAACAGTATACTAGAAAATTTGAACAGTTATCTGGCAGATAGTTAAAGCATTTTTGACCACTGTCATGCTTTAAGTGCAACTTTTGGGGGGCACTCAAAGATTGAAATAATTATCTGGGTCCTTTAACAAATAATTAACTTTTTAAAATTATAAGGTTTTTAATTTACAATAAATATTGGTTAGCATTCCAACTTTACAATTTTAACTAGAAAGTTCAGGAATTGATTTGCTACAGAGATAGCATCTAGATTTAGAAAGGAGGTTTGATAATCCAAGTAATTTAGTGGAGACAAAACTACAGGGAAAATTACAGATTAACTTTAGGGACTAATTTTAATACTTTACTTCTAATAAGTATATTCGTTAAACAATGTAAAAACTAAGATTTTATAGCATGTTAGAGCTGCCTTGTAAAAAGGTGTAGAGGATTTTAGGCAGATAGTAATGGTTGCTATTATTGGGTATTAGTGCTTTTCAAATTAAAGATGAGGATGAAAAAAAAAAAAAAGATGAGGATGAAGTCCATCATTCTTTTTAGCTGCTGAGTAGCTTGTGATTGTGCCAAATCCATCTGCTACAACCTAAGCCAGGTTGAATATCTCATATTTGCCTGTAGTTGAAAAATCAAATATTGAAGCAAGAATGGCTTAGTCTCTGGAAAAACAGTTTCATTGGTGGTGATTTAGTCATACAGTCTTTGCATATGTTAAGTAGAAAGCACTGCCATTTTGGTTTGAATAAAGTGAATTTTTAAACCAGAGACAGTTACCATTAAGATACATGCAAGTCAAATTTAAAACTGGGTTTCAGAAGAAACTGTATATTTCATTTATTATTTTTTACAAAGAAGATAGGTGGAAAAGGTGAATTATATAAAATTAACACTGACATATATATTTTTTTCGTTTTAGATCACTGTAAACAAAAATTCCACCAGAGGAGATGCGGAAATAGGAGTTACGGATACATTGGATTTGCTGGATGAAATACAAGCAGATAATTTTTGAAACGTGGGGAGAAAGCCCAAATTGCCAGATTACATGTGTAAATCACTGCGTTACTGCTTTAGTCATTGTCTCTATTTAGCAATGACAAGACTGGAAGAAGTAAACAGAGAAGTGAATATGCATTCTTCAGTGCGTTATCTTGGCTATTTAGCCAGAATCAACTTACTGGTTGCTATATGCCTAGGTCTTTATGTAAGATGGGAAAAAACAGCAAATTCCTTAATTTTGGTAATTTTTATTCTTGGTCTTTTTGTTCTTGGAATTGCCAGCATACTCTATTATTATTTTTCAATGGAAGCGGCAAGTTTAAGTCTCTCCAATCTTTGGTTTGGATTCTTGCTTGGCCTCCTATGTTTTCTTGACAATTCATCCTTTAAAAATGATGTGAAAGAAGAATCAACCAAATATTTGCTTCTAACTTCCATAGTATTAAGGATATTATGCGCTTTGGTGGAGAGAATTTCTGGGTATGTCCGTCATCGACCCACTTTACTAACCACAGTTGAATTTCTGGAACTTGTTGGATTTGCTATTGCCAGCACAACTATGTTGGTGGAGAAGTCTCTGAGTGTCATTTTACTTGTCGTAGCTTTGGCCATGCTGATTATTGACCTGAGAATGAAGTCTTTCTTAGCTATTCCAAACTTAGTTATTTTTGCAGTCTTGTTGTTTTTCTCCTCATTGGAAACTCCCCAAAATCCAATTGCTTTTGCATGTTTTTTTATCTGCCTGATAACCGACCCTTTCCTTGACATCTATTTTAGCGGACTTTCAGTGACTGAAAGGTGGAAACCCTTTTTGTACCGTGGAAGAATATGCAGAAGACTTTCAGTTGTTTTCATTGGAATGATTGAGCTTACCTTTTTTATTCTTTCAGCATTTAAACTTAGAGACACTCACCTCTGGTATTTTGTAATACCAGGCTTTTCCATTTTTGGAATTTTCTGGATGATTTGCCATATTATTTTTCTCTTAACTCTTTGGGGATTCCATACCAAGTTAAATGACTGCCATAAAGTGTATTTTACCCACAGGGTGGATAACAATAGCCTTGATAGAATCATGGCATCCAAAGGGATGCGTCACTTTTGCTTAATTTCAGAACAGTTAGTTTTTTTTAGTCTTCTTGCAACAGCAATTTTAGGAGCAGTTTCCTGGCAGGTAAGTGTATATATAGTTTGGTTTATTATGTCAGTACCTATGATGTGTGGTTAAATGCTTCAAGAGGTAAATTATTAGAATTCAAAAGTCATGTCCTTTTCAAAAGGAGACTCTTTTTCCTGGTGCTTATTTTTGTTCATGGAATTGAAGTACTGAATGAATAGACAGTATAATTTAGTTTGTTCTCTAGCAGAGAGGTACCAAGATGTTAGGAATACTCAGCAAGTGACATGCCTCCTACCTTCTAATTGTTTTTAAACACTGATAAAGATCTTTAGAATATTAACATTTGAAGGGTGCTTAGAGATTGCACTTTAATCCTTTAATCCTTTCATTTCACGCCTGAAGAAACTGAAAGCCATCGAAGATATATCCAGAGTCACTGGTACTAGCCTTAACCAGACCAAAAGGCTCCTGGTCTTTTTACTACAACACATTTTTTTTTTTTTTATATGTATAAAGCCATTTCCTATGTAAGTAAAAGGTGATTAGCTATATAACATTCCCGAGAAAGAAAAAATGGGTTTCTTTTTTGCTGCCCATGATGTTAACAAAAAAATAAAACGGTCTTTTGTAGACAAGGATACTCAAATTGCATGGTTGGAGTTTATAATATTAACAAGCCTAGTCTTCCATTCTTTGAACATTTATTGACTGCAGTGTATGTCAGATACTCTACAGGTTGCTGAAGATCTCAAGGTCTCTGTCTGAAAGAAGTCACAATGTCTAATGGGAGAGGGAAGAGGCAGGCATATAAATGATTATTACAGCAAGAAATGCTGTAGTTTGAGTACATCAGATTAGGATGTAGGATAAAAAGGAAGGTCACCTGTACTTGGTGCAATTTTCTTCTTCGCTGCAGTTGCTACAGAGTGATTTTTGGATGTGAGTGTTTAAAGGGAGATGTAGAGACTTGCCTGGGCATGGTACCTTTTTGTCAAGTGTGGGCTAGGGCAGGGAGCCAGTGTGGAAGTCAACTAAATGATAAAAACATTGTGGGTGTTGCCTGAGACCATCTTCCTCATTTGCCAGTGCAGGGGACTATTAGAACCATGATCGTGATGATGATGATGGAGGATAATGTCAGAAATTCCTAAAGAGTTCTACTTCCTTTCCCTACCCTCTATCAGGTTAGCTCCTTTTCCAGCCTTCCAGCGCTAACTACTTTGTTTTTGTTTTTGTTTCTCTTTTTGTTTTGAAGTCAGGCTCATTCTTGCTTGACACCTTTCCAGATCATCAAATCCTGCTAACCAATTATTTTGTAAGTCACTGTACCTTTCTTGTTTTCTTATACCAGTGGTCTTCTTATATCAGTGGTATGTGTACCACTGGAAGTACGCAAAAGCTTTCCAAAGACTATGTCAGCAAAAATGATTTTGAGAGAATCAATTTCCATATTCTCTCCTTCCATTCTACTCTTTTTTAAAGTTGAATTACTTGAGACTGCTTCTCAATTTAGGTGTGGAGTGGTATCTCTTTGTGGCTTTAATTTGCATGTCTCTAATGACTAATATGTTGAGAGCATCATTTAATGTATTAGTCATTCACTTGTCTTTGTTGTTGAAGTATCTATTCAAATCTTTTGCCCATTGTAAATTGAGTTATTTCTCTTATGATTGAGTTTTAAGGGTTCTTTTTATATTCTGCATACAAGTCCTTTTTTAGAAATATATGATTTGGAAATGTTTTCTCCCAGTGTGTGACTTATCTTTTTTTCTTAATGACACATTGTGAAGAGTACAACTTTAAAATTTTATGAAGTACAATTTACCAGCTTTCTCTTTATGGACTGTGCTTTTAGTACTCTATCTAAGAAGTCTTTGCTCAACCCTAGGTCACAAAGATTTTCTTCTATAAATTAGTTTTCTTTAGTGATTGTATTGTTTTAGCTTTGATATTTAGGTGCATGATCCATTTGGCAGTAATTTTTGTCTATGGTATGACGTAAGGATCTAATTTTTTTTTAATAGGGCTTTCTAATTATTCTAGGAAAAGACTATCTTTTCCTCTGTTGAATTGCCTTGGTGCCTTTGACCAAAATCAATGAAATATAAATGTAAGGCTTTATTTTTGAGCTCTCTTTTTTGTTCCATTGATCTATGTGTGTGACCTTCTACTAGTACTAGGCTGTCTCACAAGGTATTTTCTAATTTCCCTTAAAATTTACTCTTCGACCTTTGGGTTATTTAAAAATTGGTTGTCTGATATGGCGATATCTGAGGGATTTCCCACGTTTCTTGGTTATTAATTTCTAATTTAATTACATGTGATTGGAGAACATAGTTTGTATGATTTTAGTCTTTTGTTAAGACTTGTTTTGTGACCTGGCATGTGATTGATTCTGGAGAAAACACCGTGTTCACTTGAAAAGAATGAGTATTCTGCTGTTATTGGGTAGAGGGTTCTATAAATACCAGCTAGGTTAAGTTGGTTGTTATTCTTCTATATCTACATCTTTGTTGATTTTTTGTCTGATTCCATCAGTATTGAGAGAGGGATATTGAAAATCCTTGGTATAATTGCCAAACTGTGTATTTATCCTTTCAATTCTGTCATTTCTTTATGTATTTTGGGATTCTGTTCTAAGGTATCTATATTCATCTTTAATTACTATATCTTCTTTATAGACCTTTTTATCATTATAATAAACAGCCTAGTTGAATAGTTACAATACAGACCTCATAGCTCATAAAACCTAAAATTTTAACTCTCTGGCTCTTTACAGAAAGTTTGCCAACTCCTGTTGTAGGCCAGTGCTTCTCAGCCTTTAACATGCATTGAAATCATGTGGGGATGTTGTTAAAATTCTGAAGATTGAAATTGATTTTGGGAAAGAGCTTGAAAAAATTAAAGGTGATGCACAAACTCCTGATCAAAAGTATACCCATTGAGTAACAAGGTATTAATTTAGCTATTTAAGAGCAACATGCATCTACCTGAGTTTTGTCTGCATTCCCCAATTAGTTACTATTTGGTCACTGCTGCCTATGATGTAGGCATTGTGTCCTTGATGCAATTAAATTTTTTAAACTTAATTTTAATTTAGTATTTTGTGTATAGATTTCCCAAACTGTGCTCTGTCCAGTGTTCTGTGAGATGTTAATGAGTATACTCAGAGAAAAAGTGTTAGAAGAAAGAGAAACATTTCCACACTTACTTGACTGTGAAAATCTTGCCTCTACCCTTCATTAAGAGGTACCCCCAACCATACCTATAAACCTCTGTGTGAAACAATTTAGGAAACACTCCACTGGATTTATAGAAGTTCTAACCCTTTTGATTGATGAAAGCATCAGAAAATTATATAGTGAAAGGCAAAAAATTTGAGTTTTATAAAGCCAGGACCGCTTTTGGCATAACATCATTGTTAATCCAAGTAAATTTTAAGTCCTATATCAAATTCTTTAGATTTTAATTATTTTTTAAAAATTGACCTATGTTTAACATTCCTAAATGATATTGATACTGATAGCTTTGTAATAATAGAATATAAACCCATTTTTTCATATCCTTTAGTGGATTTTCACTGAAAAAATAGTTCCATTGATTGGGTGGGGGCAGACCCAGTGTAGCAGGAAAAAAAAAAAAAAAAAAAAGGAAGAAACCTTTTGAGGAGATTGGTCAGCCAAAGATAGGATCAGTGAAAGTAGAGGTAGCTTGAAATCAAGGGTAGCTAGGAGCAAAAGATAAGCACCTGGACTAGGATGATAGTCTTCCCTTTAGCACAGCGATTTTCTCCTAAGATCTTGTTGAGAAGTAAAATTTAAAGAGATCTTGAAATAAGTTGGTGAGATGTAGAGTTGAATAGTGTTCTGATGTGGTGGATAGTCTAAAAATGTTAAAAAGATATTGAGAGAATAAAGGGAGCAGTTGGAAATGTAGGATGATGGGGTTTATTGAGTTAATGACCTAGGAGCATTTGGAATTTATAAAAGTTTCTAGTAGGTTTATTTTTTAAAGCATATTTTTTAGGAGTCAAATCTATGGTTATTTTACTACTAGAGGAGTAAAACCAAACAAACAAAAACATGAGATTTAGCTTCCTAGTGGAGTACAATTGTAGCTTGGACCCTAATTTCCAAAAATGGGCTTGGCCACTTTCTTATTTTAAGCTTTTGTGCATGTTAGTTTTGGGTTCTGTTACTTTTACTTAGCTATAATATAAAAATTTTTCTGTTAAGGAAAAATTTGCATAGAGTATTATTCATCCTTTTTAGTGTATAATTCTGCAGTTTTGACCAATACATGTAGCTGTGTGACCACCACTACCACAGTCAAAATATAGAGGAGTTCAGTTACCCCCCAAAATTCCCTTCTGCCCCTTTGTAGTCTGCCCCTTTCTCAACCCCCAGGAGTTGACAACCACTGATCTGTTTGTTCTCCTTAGACACTTTCCTTTCACAGAATGTCATATAATGAAATCATACAGTATATAGCTGTTTGAATTTAGCTCCTTTCACTTGGCATAATTCATATAGATTCATCTATGTTGTTTATATTTATTCCTTTGTATTGTATTATATTTATTCCTTTGTATTGCAGCAGTATTCCATTATATGGGTATCTCACAGTTTATTCATTACTCACTTGAGTGATGTTGAAATTCGTTTTTGGTTAATATAAAAGTTGCTGTAAACATTCATAGGGTTTTTTGTTAAACTAAATTTTTATTTTACTTGGTGTGGGATTGCTGGGTCATGTCATAAATGTGAATAATGGGGGTGCCATGGTGGCTTGGTCGGTTGAGCATCTGACTCTTGATTTTGGTTGGCTCAGATCATGATTTCACAGTTCATGATTTTGAGCCCCGCATCGGGCTCTCTGCTGTCAGTGCGGAGCCAGCCTCAGATCCTATGTCCCCCCTCTCTCTGCCCCTCCCCTGCTCACGCACACATGCGTGCAGGCTCTCAAAAATAAATATTTAAAAAAATAAAATAAACATGGATTATGTTTAATAAATTATCCAAATGTTTTCACAGCAGCTGTACCATTTTGCATTCTCACCCGCAGTATATAGGAGTTCCAGTTGCTCCACATAATAACCGGTGTTTGGTATTGTCTGTCCGTTTTTTTTTTAACCATTCTAATAGGTGTGTGGTGGTAATTCATTGTGGTTTTATTTTCAGTTACCCCAGTAACTGTTGATGTTAAGTATCTTTCTTGTGCTTGCTTACTATACTATGTCTTCTTTGGTGAAGTACCTGTTAACATGTCTTGGCAGCTTTTAAAATCGTGGATTGCTTGTTTTAATAGTAAGTTCTGAGAATTCTTTATCTATTCTAGATAGAAGTCCATTATCATATATATGACTTGCAAATATTTCTCCCAGTGCGCAGCTTATCTTTTCTCTTAACATGTTTTCTGAAGAGCAGAAGTTCTAAATTTTGCCACAGTCCATTTTATCAGTTTTTTTTCTTTTAAGAATCTTTTGATGTCATGTCTAAGAAATCTTTGACCTCACTTGAATAGAATCTTAGCTAATCCTACATGGGTAGCTTGTTTTTTTGTTTTTCCTTAGTTTTACTGAGTTTAATAACATTGTCAGAATGAGTCAGTAGTATCATTCTAAGTCATTTACATTAAAAATCTGGAATTTTACCATTAACTTCTGTTGTGTTCTATTCATAATCTCATTCTAACTTTAAAATGGAACATTACAGCTGATGTTTCCTGCAATTTGTATTATGTTCATTGAATGTGCTATTTACTTTCCTCTTTTATCCTTTTTTTAAAAAAATAAGTCAATAAGACAGACTTACACAGTACCACAACATTTGGTGCTAGTATTATTGCTCAGCTATAGGCTTTTCAGAAATTGTGATAATTGATAATTCACATAAGGATAAAAGGGGAAGAAAGCATCCAGATACCCAAGGAAGTATACCCCATGGCTCACTCTTATGTTTAGAGATTCTCTCTCATTATCATTCACATGAGATTTTATGTGCCTTTCCTTGCCAACCATTGTCATTTGCAGATTCCATGGGAGTTTGAAGCAACTTTTTGTAGAAGCCTTTTGACTCAAATCAGAAAAACCATAATCATAGTTGATTTCTCTATAGGAGAAACAATGGCAATCACTGGGTGTGACAGATGGAACAAGATCAGCCCCGCATTTAAGGAAAGGATGAAATCCACAGATGTAGCAGTTTCATTTCTAGCAAGATGGCAGGATCAGCCATATTACTTCACTTGGCTTGGGGAACAGGGAGTTTTCAAATCTTCTGCCAACACTAGAAGTGCACATGTTTCATAATTTTTTGTTTTGTTTCATTTCTCTTCCTAAAGTTTTGAGCTATTTTCGTCTAGATGGCAAAGGGTGGGGGTGGGGGGGCCACAAATTCTTTTTAGCTAGAAAGCATTCTTTTAATTTGATGTTTCATCATTTCTGCCAGAACATTGTGAAGCAGGAGTACTTTTTTTTTTTCCTAAAACACCAACAATGGTCCTAATTTTGTTTTTCTTGAAGTAAAAACAAAGTATTTCATCTTTCCCCTGGATGATATTCCAGCTTTGAAAAATCTTTAAAAATTTTAATGACCAGAGAGAATGTTTTCCATTTTAATAAGACGACTTACCATTTATTAACTGTTTTCTATGTGCTCTACACCATTCTGTGTACTTTGTGTGTTCATTTAATTCTCATGACACTCTGAGATAGGTACCGTTATGATTCCCATTTCATAGATAAGCATGATTGAGAGGTTAGGAAACTTCCTCAAGGCTGCAGAGCTGGTATGAATCCAGGCAATCTGCCTTCACAGCTTTTAACCACTTTACTTAGTTCCATATATTTTTAGAGTTGGAAATGAACATAGAGATTATTTAATCTCTTTATTTTGCCCATGGGAAAAGTAAGATTCAGTAGACTTGAGTTTGATTCCCATACCACTGTTGTTTCACCTTTATTAGGGTTGTAGTGAAAAAAAATGTCTATTTTTGCTGTTTCTATTTTGAGATACTCAAAAGAAGAAAAAACATAAGATTTCTAATGCATTTATAGAACTTTAACTCTACATCAATATCTCCTATCAGCAATAGTCATTTAGATGAAAAAATAATCGTCTTTGAGATTTCTGTTGGCGTGCTCATAATGACTTCATTTCAATTTGAAAATGCTTCACTGCAAATTACAGCTACCATTTATTGTACTAGCCATATTTCACATATTTCTAATCTGTAGTATAAGCTCACAAAATAAATATTAGTCCCCTTTTATAGATTGAGACTCAAAGGTTAATTAATTTGTTCAGGTACACACAGATGGTACATGGCTGAGCTAGGATTGAACCAAAGTCTAACTCCAAAGCTTGAGCCCTTTCCACTAGACCCTATTGCCTCTGTATAAAGAAATCACTTGACTTTAAAACTGTGAAGTAGCTTTCCTAATGTTCTTAAAATTTCCTGTACTGAACACATTTTTGGAGGTTGCCTATTATTTCTTAAATATGGGTTTGTCACATTAAAAGGCATCATACCTCCATTAATATAGTGTTTCTTAGTTGGAATTCCATTTTCCTTAGATTTCCATGTATACTGTTTACTAAATCTGGTTTACTTAATGTGGCTGCTACAAAAATACCTCTAAACGTTAATTTTATCTCATGTAAATGCCATATTTTTAAAAATGGAATTCCAACATTGATATCTGTATATTGCATAAAGAGATTTGGTTCCTATTATCTGAGAAATTTTATGATATGAAATCGTTGAATATTTTGACCATGACTTGAAAGCCTAGCTGAATAGAGAATAGCTAGTTACTACTTTTATACAGAGGATATTACTTACAGTTTATTGGTCTGCTAGTATGTTCAGATTCTATCTGCTTTAAAATTTGAATCATGTCCTATAGTTTGATAGTGTCCATAGGGTGATTTGGAGAAACAAAGCCAGAAAAGTACCTACACTTAAAAGTTTTCATTGGGTAAGTTGATCATATTTATTACAGGGAGTTGTTTAAAATATAAGAATATACCAAGAGTCACAAATGCCTTTTAGGTTGAAGCTGTAAACGTTTGCATGCCAGTAAAATTGAAGCTTTCTGAAAATGGCAAGTGGCTAAAACATCCTAAATATATTTTTTCTCCCCTTGGACATATTTGCCATCTGTGAAGACTGCTAATATTTTTGTGTTGCCAAACTGCTCACTTTTATTTGTGTATGTTATCTTGATAGTATATTTAATACTGTTTTTTTCTAAGCTTGCTTACTCAAAATAACCTAATAAAAATGTTTAATGATTTTTTTGTTAAATTTGACTTTTAAAAATTAATGACAATATAAAATTACCAGTTTTCTAATATTATAAAAACAGATCATCTGTTGTATGCAAACCATCTGTGATCAGTAAATCTCTAAATATCTGCTTATTTAGTTCTATTATATTAAATATTATCAGTGTTGTATAACTGACATGAGACTGTTGAATAACATCACTATCAGTTAACATTTTAATTGGAATTTTAAATTATTTAATAAGGCTTCCTACTTGAGGTATACACAGACTGGCAATTGAAGTTTATCATTACTGTAGTTCATTGTTAAATTATAAACTGTTCAATGCAATGCTTTTTTCTAACGGTAAAACTATATTTTAATTTCACAATAAAAATCTTAGATTTATAAAATTCTTTAAGGTAATTCAAAAGAAGTCAGTGATAACCATTGGTATTGTATACACATGAATATTTAAACAAAGGGTAGTCTCTACCCTTGACAAGATTTGATAAATAAGGCCAAACTTAAATATTCCTGGGCCAGCTTTCGGAAATGGAAATTTCCATTCTTTTTACTGTAGGAAATAGGAAAGATGCAGAGATAGCAAGTTAATAAGTAGCCTTAACTAAAGAAAAATGTTTTGATTAAACAAAATAAGAATTGAACAATTTTTTTTTTTTTTTTTTTTTTAGAGAGAGAGAGAGCTACTGCAAGCCAGGGAGGGGGAAAGGGAGAGGGAGAGAGAGAATCTTAAGCCTGACATGGGGCCCTATCTCAGGAACCATGACATCATGACCTAAGCCAAAATCAAGAGTTGGACTTAAGAGCTTAACCAGCAGAGCCACCCAGGTGTCCCAAGTTAACATTTTTTGATGGTATAACATTCTCTTACAATTTGCAGTGTCAAAGTTTAGTTCCCAACTCTAGAATATCAAATTCCTTATTTATGAATTATCTTCAATATGTATTTCTGTATGTCCTGAAATTTCCTAGTAACTTAGTACAAAAAGGCTGCTTACACACCTGAACTTCTCATCCTTCTAAAATCTATCCTGATTTTAGGAAAAATGTATAGGAAATTTTTTTTAAGAGGGTGATTTTTTTTTGTAATTCTCTTTTTTAAATCCTTCAATTATGTCTGTATAGTAAAATAAATAAATCAACATACCTGCAAGAATTTTGAGTCGACCAGTTTTATTTGGCCAGAACTTTTTTTTTTAAGATTTTTTTTAATGTTTATTTTTGAGAGAAAACTAGTGGGGAAGAAGAGAGACAGACAGAATCTAAAGCAAGAGAGAGACAGACAGAATCTAAAGCAGGCTCTGTATTGCCAGCACAAAGCTGGATGTGGTGCTCAAACCCATGACCCATGAGATCATGACCTGAGCTGAAGTCAGGCAACTGACTGAGCCACCCAGGCGCCCCAAGCCAGTACATCTTTTAATATGTGCCTTAAATAAGTGAGACAAATACCATATGATTTCACTTACATGTGGAATCTAAACAAATCAACAAAACTACAAGACTCTTAAATATAGAGAAAAAATTGGTAGTTTCCACAGGGCAAGTGAATGGTGGGGGTATGGGCAAAATGGATGAAAGGGATTAAAAAGTACAAACTTCCAGTTATAAAATAAGTAAGTCACAGAGATGAAAAGTATAGCATGGAGAATATAAATAATATTGTGAAAATGTATGGTGATAGATGGTGACTACACTTACTCTGGTGAGCACTGAGTAAAGTATAGAATTGTCAAACCACTGTGTTGTACACCTGAAACTAATATAACACTGTAGGTCAATTATATTTCAATAAATTTTTTAAATGCCTCTAAAAAAAAGAAAATGTATGCCTTTAGGCAGCAATGCACTTTCCTTTAGAATCTTTACCACTATTTATCACAGCTGCTTCACATAATCCTGAAGGTGTTTATGACCCTTGCTCTAAATGGTAACATAGTGAATTAGTTTCTTATATTACCATCTTGATCAGAAAAGTACGAGTTACATAAAGTTAAAGGTAGAAATAATAAAGTTGTCATATATTGGTCATGTTATTTAGTAATTCTTTTATATGAATGGCTGACAAAATGTAGAAGTAATCCTTTGATCAATTAAACCCCTGTACACAAAAGATTTTTTGTTATACCGGAGCAACATATGCAGTAAATGTTTGGAAAATAAGAAAGAAATGAAATTATTAGTATTTGTAGATAAGATGACTACCTGGCAAACCGAAGAGCAAACTGAAAAATCAGGTGAAAATGCTGTAGTAATAGTTGTGAGAATTGTACTGCATCTTTAACATTGTAAACTCTCTCATAAAAGGTTGATTTTGTTGACAGAATTATCATTAACCTAGCCAGTATAAAAACTATGTAAATTCTCTTGGAATTGTATAATATTAGTACTATAAGAAGAAATAAATGGTGTATAGTGAGAATATATGTTTAATACTATTCAGGTAGCAAATAATAACATGTAAATATAAAAAAAACAATCAGTATCCTAGAAGTCAGTAATGAGAAAATGCAATAGAAATCATTCCACTCATAGAACAACAAACATGTGGTGCCTGAGTGGCTCAGTTGGGTAAGCATCTGACTCTTGGTTTTGGCTCAGGTCATTATCTCGCAGTTTGTGGGTTCAAGCCCCATCTGGGGCTCTGCACTGACAGCACAGAGCCTGCTTGGGATTCTCTCTGCCTCTCCCCCTTGCTCATAAATGCTCCTCCTCTAAATTGATAAATAGGCTTAAAAAAAGAACAATAAACATAAAATGCCTAGAAATAGATTTAAAAGAAACTTTTGACATTTTTACAAAGAAATAGAAAACTCCAATGAAGGCTTTGAAAGAAGACATGAATAAATGAAAATACACGTCATACCTTCTGGGATAGTAATACTCAACACTGGGCCCTGTGGACATGTTAGTGGAGGAAAGTTTAAATCTGAACTGCACTTCTGTTTCCATCAAGAGGAGCAAGTCAGTCTAGAACTTCAGAGGTGGGGTCTCTGGTAAATTACCTCCCATTTTAAGATGACACACTGAAGGAAAAGTGTGAAGCTGTGTACATTACAGGGTGCTCATGAATTTGTATCCTGACCTTGTGTTCTGTTAGTGATGGGACCTGGATTAAGTGGTCCAATCTGGATTAAGATAACGTAGTTGTAATAGCCCCAGCTCCCTGGAAGGAACCAACAAAAATCCTCTTGGAGAAAGTGGATTATTCTAGGCCTGAAATTAGTCCTATAATTATATATGTGTGTGTATTTTTGCATACAGTGTTCTGCTCATAAATATAACCAGGGACACACACACATGGTATCAAGAGCAAGAAACAGCAGGACCAACAGACAGATGACCAAAAAGTCTTGTGATCATGGAATTCTCAAACACAGAAAACCATCATATTTACAAAGCTGGAAAAAGCAAAGATAGTACATAATGGTAGGAAGTTGGAAACTATAAAATAGTGACAAGGCAGACTTAAAAATAGCAAGTTTTAGAATCCTAAAAATACCTGAAATTAATTCATTGTGCAAGACTAACGTTAGATAAAGCTGAAGTGAGCATTAGTGAATTCAAAGATACATTTCAGAAGAAGCTATGCAAGAAGGAGCACAAAAGAAAAATAGGGAACACACAGAAGAGTAAGTCTCAAAAAAGGATACAATGAGAAGGTCTCTTTTATTGGAGTCCCAAAAGAAAGGAGGAAATAAAGGCCAAAGGAAATATTTGAAAGGACAAAAAGACCAGTGGAACAGAAAAGAGTACAAAAACAAATCCCAGAATACTTGATTTATGATAGAAACATCACTGTAGAATAATGTGAAATGGTTGAGATTTTTTGAGTAATTCAGTGTACAGTTAGAAAAAAGTGAAGTTGATTATAATCAAACAAAAATCAATTACATTTGGATTACAGGCCAAAAAATGCAAAGGTCAAGATAATAAAGCCTTTAAAGGGTAATGTAAAATAATCTTCTTGACCTTTGGGTGGAGAAAGATTTAACTTACACAAAATGACATTACAATTAAAAACATGCTAAGCAAAAAACAGCATTAAGGGGAGGAGGAAGGCATTTGCCATATATCCCAAAAAAGTCTTAACTAAAACATACTGAGAGCAAAACAAAGCTGTAAATAATAAAAAGGCAGTCCCATGGAAAAAGGGGCAAAATAGTTAACACTTCACCGAAGATGAAACTTAAATTATCAAAGGGATTTAAAATAATAGAGAACTCAATACTTATTCTGGTTTTATTAAAATAGAAAATTGAAAGGAATCTAGCAATAGGGATTCAGCTAATTAAAATTTTATACATATGATAGTAATGCCATTTCTTCTTTACACATGATGTAGAATTTATTAATAGGCTTACAATATATTAGAAAGTTTACAGAACATTATCCTACTTTGGTAAAAGAAATGAATATATATTGTGTGAAGTCCGATAATATTTTAAAAAGCATGTGTAGAGGACAGTACTTGCAATGATTTTAATCACTTATCCTTTTACTTATTTGTGTTTTCTAATGTTTCTAAATTGAGCATGTACTATATTTTATGTAATTGAGAACACACAATGTACCAAAAATAGGGTATTATATCTGTTTTTCAATTATGGGAATCAACCTATTTTTTATTAAAATTCTGATGGAATCAGTCATCTGTTAGCATTAGAAAAATGTGTGTTCATGCACAGAAGCACAGAACCGTATATAATATGTCCAGCAGCAACATAGAAAGAATGTGGAATAATATCAGTGTTGTAAAGCTGTAGATCAGGACTGAGTGACTGTCCTCCTTCCATTTTCTTTTCACTTATTTATTTATTTATTTTTTTAATTAATTAATTTATTTATTTTTTATATCAGTGACTACCCAATCTTGCCTCCTCTTTTTAATATTTCTTACTGCCTGCCTTTTTCTCTTCGGCTTTTAGGATGCTTAAATACCCTTTATATATGACATATTATGTATATGCATATTTATAACATATGTAATATATATGAATATATTTTTAATATATATTACACTTTTTTTACAGTTTTGTATTTACAGTCTAGAGCTTTTAAAAGGAAAACTTAAAAAGTTTAAATATAAGAATGCGGTTCATTTTGATAGCTTTAGAATCTTAAGTTTTCTGTAAGATTTTACTCTCTTAATTTTGGACTTTTCACAGGAAAAAAAGCCCTTTCTAAAGTAACTTTTCTGATAAAGTAATGGAGTATATTATTTGAAAGGCAGCTATGCTCAGCACTACCACCAATGCTTGAGTATGTTATTTGAAAAGTGATTAAGAGCATGTGGTTTTTAACAGGAAGGGATTTGTTTTCTGGCTTTTTGTGTCATATCAAGAAGGTTACATTTGTGTTCTCTTTTTTAGTTTGGGTGGGATATTACCTGACAAATTAAAAAAATATGATGTGCCATATTTGCTTTGCCACAACTTCCAGGAAGCTTCAAGATTAATTTAGGTTTCATTGCTCATCCATATATACTTCTCTGCTTCAACTTCTGTTTTTAGGCTATTGATTGTTCTTTTAATCTTTTTTGGAAATAGGGAAAATATATAAATATGCATGTATATAAATATATGTACATATGCACACACATAAGTGCAGTCACACACTGTATAAACATGCTGTTTTAAATTTCTTTTAGACAACAAATGGAATCTTCCTGAGCATGTTTCTGATAGTTTTACCATTGGAATCCATGGCTCATGGACTCTTCCATGAATTAGGTAACTGTTTAGGAGGAACATCTGTCGGATATGCTATTGTGATTCCTACCAACTTCTGCAGGTATAGTAATCTAGTATAATTTTCCTAATATTTGTATGAATATGAATATAAAATGTGATAGCTCATTTTTTCAAATGTGTAATATTTTCAAAATATAATACTCTTGCAGTTCTTTTTAATTTACCCCAAATGTTTAAAAACTTGTATTTATTCTGGGTAATGATATAATCTTCAGGGTCCAGTTAAAAAAATTTTTTTATAAATGTGATTAGCTTATATTTGAGCTAAAAATGAGAAGATATGATTGTTCTAAGAAAAGGTCCTACCCTTTCTTTAGAAAAGGTCCTACCCTTTCTTGTTTAGGAAAATGTCCTGTGAAACAACATGGTGAAATTTAATAGAATGTATACTGGACCTGAGAGCCCTAAATTCTAGTTCTGTGTTACCTTAGGCAAATCACAACTTCTCTGAACTTCAGTGTCCTTATCTAAAATGCAAACAGTAATACCTATTCTTCCCATCTTAGAGGAATGCTATGAAGAGCTAATGAGAATATGAATGCAGAACAGTATGCCCGTTGGAAACTGGCATACAAATACCAGGAATTCAGGAAATTGGCAATGAAGCTAAACATATTTGTTTGAGTGGTGCCTCAGTGACTCAGTCAGTTGAGCGTCTGATTTTGGCTCAAGTCATGATCTCACGATCCGTGAGTTCAATCCCCACGCCAGGCTCTGTGCTGACAGCTCTGAGTGTGGAGCCTGCTTTGGATTCTGTGTCTCCCTCTGTGTCTGTCCCTTCAGTGCATGCACACGCTCTCTTTCTCTCTCAAAAATAAGTAAGCATTAAAAAAAATGTTTAAGCATACTTGATTGTAGTTTTATTCCAAACATAATTCTTGTCCCTAAATGTGTAGCAAATTGGTTTAATCTGTAAAAATTGCCACATTAAAATATTTTTCATAGTTAAGTACCTTGGAAATAGAAAAAAATAGTTCTTTGCTTTTTTTTTTTAATGTTATTTATTTGTTTTGAGAGAGAGAGTGTGAGTGTGTGTGCAAGGAGGGGATGGGTAGAGAGAGCAGGAGAGAATCCCAAGCAGGTCCTGTGCTGTCAGCACAGAGCCTGACCTGGAGCTCAGTCTCACAAACCAGTGAGATCATTACCTGCGCCCATATCAAGAGTCAGACTCTTAACCAGGCACCCCTCTTTGCTGTTGATGCGTTTTGACCACCAAGTATTCTTCATACTTTCCATGGTGGCTTTTAGGGTGGGGTAGGGGGAAGACTTGAAATAAAAAATTGATTTCAAATATTTGACATAAAAACCAAAAATAGACTATTTGTAGTAAACATTTTCCTCCATGTTAAAGGCTTTATAAAATTGCAAATTCTTGGGGCACCTGGGTGGCTCAGTTGGTCGAGCTTCCGACTTCGACTCAGATCATGATCTCACGGTCTGTGAGTTCGAGCCCTGCGTCGGGCTCTGTGCTGACACCTCAGAGCCTGGAGCCTGCTTCGGATTCTGTGTCTCCCTCTCTCTCTGCCCCTCCCCCGCTCATGCTCTGTCTCTCTCTGTCTCAAAAATAAATAAACATTTTAAAAAAATTGCAAATTCTTTGAGAAGTGAAAGAAATAGATTTAAAAGGGTCCCATAAAGAAGTGCCGGCTCAGCAGAGAGAATATGTGGAAGTAGTAATTTGCACAGATTTTTATTCTAATTTTTGTTAATGTGTTGCTTATTCTTTTACTTTTTGATTGCTAAGTGTTACAAATACAAAATAAGAACAAAATGCCTTATTATTTTAATGAAAACTAGTGTTATTTGAATATTACTGATAATACCTGCAGCAAATGTAAAGTTTTCAAAATTACTTAAATTCGTTTTCTGGATGGGAGTGATGATTTTTTTTTTCTACTTCAATATTGATATTATTTTGATTCTTGTAGCCTTAAGACTTGGTTTATCATCTTTACTAGAGTACCATTTTATGTTTGTTCTAGGATCGGATCTGTCTTTAGTTAGTGTTCAGTAGTATAAGGCAATGGACCAAAATTTTAATAATTGTTTTAAAATGCCATTTACTAACAGATAATTTCTTCTGTCATTCATGTTCCTTAAGTTAGTAGAACTTGAATGCATTTTATAAAGACTGTGTCTTTTTTCAGTATAGAAATAAAAAACATATTGCTTCCTTACTTTGTTAAAATTTTTTTCTCAAGGAAAAAAGTTATTTCGTTATAGTTCCCATGTGGGTGTTCTTAAAACACAGGGTAAAATCAATATAATCTTACTTTTAGAAAGTCTTATTCGGGGCGCCTGGGTGGCTCAGTCGGTTGAGCGTCCGACTTCAGCTCAGGTCACGATCTCACGGTCCGTGAGTTTGAGCCCCGCGTAGGGCTCTGGGCTGAAGGCTCAGAGCCTGGAGCCTGCTTTCGATTCTGTGTCTCCTTCTCTCTCTGCCCCTCCCCCATTCATGCTTTGTCTCTCTCTGTCTCAAAAATAAATAAAAATGTTAAAAAAAAAAGTCTTATTCAATTATCAGTCATTTGGGAAAAGGATATGAGTATAGAACAAAGAATAGTATTATCAACATTTGGATATCTTTTCCTAGCTTTCAGTTTGGTGATTATTTTAATCGTTAAAAATGTAACTTTTAGAAACTAGCCTTTGATGTTCAAGCTTAATTCTTAGCACTGTAGGAACTTTAGAAAAGATGATGACTAAACGGCACGATTTTTAAAAATCGTGCCGTTTAGTTATCAGCAACTATTACGATTCTTAATTATAAATGAAGAATAAGAATGTAATATAGAATGAACATTCTTTAAACACCAAAATCATCTTTTTTTTTTTTTTCCTTCAGTCCTGATGGTCAGCCAACACTTCTTCCACCAGAACATGTACAGGAGTTAAATTTGAGGTCTACTGGCATGCTCAATGCTATCCAAAGATTTTTTGCATATCATATGATTGAGACCTATGGATGTGACTATTCCACAAGTGGACTGTCCTTTGATACTCTTCATTCCAAACTGAAAGCTTTCCTTGAACTTCGGACTGTGGATGGACCTAGACATGATACATATGTTTTGTATTACAGTGGGCATACCCACAGCACAGGAGAGTGGGCTCTTGCAGGTAAATGCACCTCTGGCAATTTCACTTTTAGGAAGATAGACCTATTTGTGGAAATATACCCTTCACACTCAAACATTAAATTTCCAAAATTCTTCATTTTCTACTTCACAGTTTACTAAGTATACATAGGACTTTTTTTTTCTTTAGCATACCTGTTTAGCATAATATTAATCTCTATAAAGGTTTTGAGAATTATGTCTTGTATTGATTAGAAGAAAAAAGATCTGCTTAATCTGAGACTTATTGTCAGTTTGTCAGTTTCCCTTTAACGTATTTTCAGAATTATTAAATACAGTTACATTTTTCAGAAGCTGATTAACTTGACTAGTAGTTCTAAGTCTTTAAATGTTATGGAAGCTGATTTCTAAGTCTTTAAATGTTAGTTCTGCACACATCCAGTTTTGTTTATGTTAGAAAGCTCACCAGGATTTTAAATAACAGGCTAGGTGATATGGTGGGAGTAGCACTTAGGTCAGGAGACCTTGGTTCTGGCCCTGATTTTGCCACAACAGTGTTATTTTTGACAAGTTACCTAACTTCCCTCAGTTTCAGTTTTGACATCTGTAAAATGAGGGAGTAATCCTAAATCTCCCTGCCAAGGATAAAATGAGATCTATTTTATATGTAAATTTGTTCATTGGGCTTTCTAACTAGATTAGAGACCATGTAATTCATGGGCTTTGTTTTATGAATTATTTGCACCTAGCACAGATCCTTGCATGTACTAGGGATCCTTAAGTAACTGATAGATGGATGAAATCATTGAATCAATCATGAAAAAGAGTAATTTTCTTATTTTATGTTAGAAATAGTTCTTCTAGAACTTAATTATATCCTGCTTTTTCTCATAAATATTATAGATGTTTTATAGTAAGAACATGTACAAATAGTAAAATAGTGGGGCGCCTGGGTGTCTCAGTTGGTTGGGTGTCCAACTTCAGGTCAGGTCATGATCTCATTGCTCGTGGGTTCGAGCCCCGCGTTGGGCTCTGTGCTGACAGCTTGGAACCTGGAGCCTGCTTTGGCTTCTGTGTCTCCCTCTCTCTCTCTGCTCCTCCCCTGCTCGCTCTCTCTCTCTCACTCTCTCAAAAACAAATAAACAGTAAAAAAAAATTTTTTTTTAAATAAAGTAGTAAAATAGACCTAACATAAGTAGAAACTGATGTTCAGATGCAGGACTTACATAAACAAGTATTGTGGAAGGACAAAGGCAGAGCTCCCAACACAACTCCAGAAGAAAGGGAACAAACTCAAGGTTTAAAATAGAGCTGATTTTAAACCATCACGGTCTTACTAATTTCATGCCAGATTTATAACCAGGGTTTTATCATAAAAGTATTGTTGTAATTTTTAGTTTTACAAGTAAATATTTAATAACTTAATGGCTGTCTAGGAGTAAAGGCAAAATTTATTGGGCACATTTGAAGCACAGTTACTATGCTTGGTACTTGATATACGTTAGATTTAATCTTTACTTGAAATACTTTGAGGTAAGTACTGTCACCTCTGTCACTTCGTTTTTCAAAGAATAAAATGAAAGCTTAAAGTTGTTACCTATCTCTGGTCATACAACTGGTAAGTGAAGGCACTATGATTCAAATCCAGACCTGCTTTGCCCATAAAATATGTTTTTCCCCATTGTACCATGTGCTGCCAGAGACAAAAACCATTAAGGTAGAGAAATTGCATGTTTTGGTTAAGTACGTATTTTTGTTAGCATCGTTCATCCATTTTTGAAATACTGTAGAAGAGGGTGGTCAACATCAAAGTTAGTTGAATATAGTTTGTGCAGTATTTTACTTGACCTTTTAACTTTTTAGAACTCAATGTAGAAAACCCCTTTTTAACCTTTATGACTATTTTAATTCTAGGGAAAGTATAGCATTCTGTGTACTTTTCCTTAGAGCACAGGAGAAAAAGTTCTATTCAATTCAAAAATCTTGACAGAAATAGAATTTCAGAGTTAAAACTACAGATTGATTATTGAAAACTTATTGCAAGGCTTATAATAATAAACTCTTCCCAAATCAAATGAGGAAAAAGGCATAATTTTGGTGGTCATGCATGTATCCTTAGTTATTTTTAAGTATTTTAAGAAAGTAATATTAAAAGTAAGTTTGTATGTGTACATGAAGGATTTATTAGTAAAAACACTTTTCAGAAAGTTTCTATTTTTCCTCTTAAATCTTTTAAAATGTATTTCAAGTATCTTTTATTTTTTAATTTTTTTTTTGATGTTTATTTTTGAGAGAGAGAGAGAGAGAGAGACAGAGCAGTCGCGGGGGAGGGGCAGAGAGAGAGGGAGATACAGAACCCAAAGCAGGCTCCAGGCCCTGAGCTGTCAGCACAGAGCCTGACGTGGGGCTTGAACTCATGGACCACAAGATCATGACTTGAGCTAAAGTCGTATTTCAACTGACTAAACCACCCAGGTGCCCCTCAAGTATCTTTTAAAAGATGGCTTTAGAAATAAATTCTAGATGTTCAGTTTACTATTTATATCAGCTTTTTCTTTTCATAGAAAAAATTATAGACATCAAGATAACTAACATAGTCATCATGTTCTTAAATTCATTATGAGTTAGCAATAATTTATGAAGACTTAAAAACTCTATGGTATGGCTTTATTTTAGTTAAATGTCTAGCAGTTACATTCTGGAATGGTATCTTTATAATATTTTTTAAATTATGTCACCAGTAAGTTAACCATTATAGAATTCCTTTCTTAGCCAAGATTTATTCTTGTATGTGTAACTTTCTTTGTTGGAGACATTATTGTAAAAAGTGGAAAAACACAATGGAGAAAGCACCACTTGAGATGGCTTTGCCTTCTCCAAGAGGGGTAGGTGTAGGTTCATCCCTAATTCGGCAACTTTATACTCTCTCAGCTTGAGGCACCAAGCCCATAGGTAACCAGGTCGAACCAGGACCAGAGGCAGAGCCTTCTTTTCAGTCAGTTCCTGCCCTGGGCTGCCAGAGACATAGCCCTCAGAAGCAGATAGTACTCAAAAATAGTACTGAGCACCCCTGCTCTGAGGAAAATGCTTTAATCCATTCCAACCCACGTGACAAAGAACTTTAAGCCCTGAGAATTTATTAATAGTTGTCTTTCTAAAAACCTGTAAAATAGGGAACATCATGACTGGATTTTACCTGAGTTAGCAACTTAAGAGCAGGTCCAGAACTAAATACCATTCTGAAAAAGAAAATTTGTGTTTGCCCTTATATCACATACCTTTACTCAAAGTGCTTCTTAGAATATGTAGTCTTCTTACATTTATGGGGTTTCATAATATGAACCTGATATTTTTGCCTCTTTGTTTGAGGGTAAAAAACAATTAATATAATGACCAGAGAGAAATAAATGGAAAAAAAAAGTAGGTAATCTGTAAAGCAGTTTATCACAGATAAACAAAGTCTTTAAAAAAACAGTCTCAATTACTTTAACCGCATTAGATGGTTGTTAGCTGAGATAAATGTAAGTACTTTGCATCTGGGCCAAAAGCCAGATGCAACATAGATCCTATTTACAGGAGAGAGTAGAGCAAAAACAAAACAGAAGAGAAATATTCATTGAAAAGGCTTTAATGCTCCTTTAAATCTCTTATTGATATCTAAAGAGCATGTATATAAGAGAATTAGTGTAGAATGTGCATTTTAGAATATTTATTGAAATAGTTGTAGAAGGCAAGTTAGACAATGATGTTTTGTGGCAGATGGAATTTGTATAATAGCTCTTGTAATCTGTATCATTCCCTGATCTCTAGAGAAATTGAATAGAACTGGCAATAATGAAAAGTTAGTATTTCACCATATAATAAAAGGTATCTTCTGGAGCTCTCTGTGAAATAACACATTAGTAATATGTGGAGGGCATATATTGAAATAGTGCCTCTGAAATGATAAGCAGGAGTAGGATATCAATTCATGAAACAGCTTTTTCATTGTCAGAAGTCTAAGATACAGCAGGCTGAAAAGAAGAGTATTAGTGATACATAAAGAATTTGTTATGCCCTGGCTTCAGAGGTCATATTTACTCATGGAGTCCAAATTCTAAAGGATTCCCGCTCTCTCCAGTGTTGTCGTTTTGTTAGTTTAGCAAAGAGGATGGTTGCTCTAGGTAGAAATACGTATCTGAGGTTGTTGGAGCTTGTGCTAGTAAATTATACCATGTTAACATTTTTTTCTAATCATAAAAGTGACATATACTTAATGTGAAAATTGTGGAAAATACAGGAAAGTGTAACAAAAACCACCTAAAATCCAAACACCCAGCAATAACCACTGCAGCTATTTTTGTAGATAGACTTCCATGTCATGCTTTTTCTCCTAGTATCATATTTTCTCATTATTAAAATGTTTCTATAAATACCATTTTATTATAAAAATCCCTCAGACTTTATTTCCATTCCCCTGGTTGTTTCAGATTTTACACTGTCTTAGCAGTGGGAGGAAGATCTTTATAAGTAATTTTTGTCCCCCTTTCTGCCCTTTCCTTAGGATAAATTCCTGGAATTTGAATGATTGTATTAATATTAATGTACCATTGAGACAGAGCCAGGAGTAGGGTGAGTGAGGATGGCAATTGCCTAGGGCACAAAACTTTAAGAAGATGCCAAAAATTAAATAGTCAAGATAGATAGTGTTTTAGAGCAATCTATCTAAAAATCAAAATTAACAAAAAAACCTATGTATAATGAACCAAATGGAAAAACTACTAGCTATAAGGCAAATTTGCTTAGACCTTTCTGGGTATGTACATATATATATTTAAATCCTGTGTTGTTTTTCAGGTATAAAATGAATTTAAAAATCCATTCTAAACACAGTCTTGGTACAGGTAGGAAAAGCGTTTCTTTTTCCTTAGGTAGGTGCCTACATACGCAGCAAGGTAACATTAATTTATCAGTGATGCAGAACAAGGGTCGACAGACTTTTTCTGTAAAGGGCCAGGTGTTTTTGGCTTAGTAGGTCCCAAGGTCCCTATTGTAACTGCTCAGCTCAGGCATTATAGAGCAAAAGCAGACATAGACAGAATGCAAATGAATGTTATTTATGGAAATAATAATATGAAATTTAAGCCTCCTATGATTTGCACTGTCACAAACTTTTGTCTTTTGATTTTTAACCATGTGAAAATGTAAAATCAGTTCTTAGCTCTCAGGCCATACACACACAGGTGGCATACTGAATTCGCCCAGGAGCCATAATTTGCTGCCCCTGATGTAGAAGATTAGCTTTTAATTCTTATCACTAAATATTAATTTTATCACTAAATTTTAATTTTTTCACTAAATTGAACCTTAGAAAACAATTTTCTTAATTATAACATATCCCTTCTTTTAATATAATAAGGATTTTTTTTACCTGAAGTTGAAAGGTAAAACTTTTCTTTAAAAAAAAGAAAAACTCCTCTAAAAGATACTTTAAAAGGAAGTTCCATCTATTTTTTTTTGCCCACATATTTAATTTCAAGAACTTAAAAAAAATATACCAAGAGGAGCCTTCAGAAATTATTATTCTGTTGAATTTTCTTTTGTTCACAGGTGGAGACATACTGCGCCTCGACACACTTTTAGAATGGTGGAGAGAAAAGAACGGTTCCTTCTGTTCTCGCCTTATTATCGTGTTAGACAGTGAGAATCCAACCCCTTGGGTGAAAGAAGTGAGAAAAATCAACGATCAGTACATTGCAGTGCAAGGAGCCGAGATGACAAAGACCATCGATATTGAAGAGGCTGACCCACCACAGCTGGGCGACTTCACAAAAGACTGGGTAGAATATAACTGCAACCCCAGTAATAACATCTGCTGGACCGAAAAGGGACGCACTGTGAAAGCGGTGTATGGTGTGTCAAAACGGTGGAGTGACTACACTCTGCACCTGCCAACGGGCAGTGACGTGGCCAAGCACTGGATGTTACACTTCCCTCGCATCACGTATCCACTGGTGCATTTGGCCAACTGGTTGTGTGGTCTGAACCTGTTCTGGATCTGCAAAACTTGTTTTCGGTGTTTGAAAAGATTAAAAATGAGTTGGTTTCTTCCTACTGTGCTGGACACAGGACAAGGCTTCAAACTTGTCAAATCTTAATCTGGAACCCAAAGTAGAATATTACTGAGAGTTCATACTACCGGTCATCACTAACTTGCCATTTTTTGTATATTATTTTTTTATTTGTGAAAAATATCTTGCTACTTCTGTAGCTTGTTTCACTTTGTCTTTTCTCAAGTAATTATGGTGTATGTAAGATGTTGGGAATAAGCATTTTATCCTCAAGTATGTAAGGAGTCATAAATGCTGATGCTGTGTACATGCATAAGAGATGTTAAAAATAACAATGCACTTTGAGGAATATTTGCATATGCCTCCGATCAGAAAGAAAACACTTGTCGATGCTCTGCAGTGGCCAGTGAAGAATTACTAATGCCTTATTTTCTAGGCATAGGTTAGAGAATGTAGACCAGACAGTTTGTTTCCTATTATAAGAAAACTTTCAATTTGCTTACAAAAGATTATTTTTTTGTGAACAGTACGCTTGGGTCCAAGACCATTTAAGAATTACAAGCTCTTAAAAAAGAATAAAGGAAGAAACGAGTGCACAAATGTACTTAGAGTCTACCACATTCAGATGTCTTGCTTGTGGCCTCTTACCAGTTTAGCAGTGAAGCCCAGATCACTGTTTAAGATCGAAACATTCTTCATGTAGGTAACTGTAAGAAGCTAGATGCCTACAAATTGCTCCTTCCTGCACTACCGTGGGGGCTCCGAAAGCACTGGCAATTTTTCTCAGGGTAACAGTGTTTGAATGAACAATGTTTCCAGCTACAAATTTCTTCCAAATAAATTGTCTTCCCTTTCAAAAAGTAAACATTTAAAAGAAATTTAGCAGTTTCTCACCAATTTAGGCTATTTTCATTCTTCAGAAATGATTCTGATCTCTGTGGAGTTAATGCTATGTCATGAAAAATTATTTTTCAAATCTTCCATTAGTGATGACATTTTTTTCTACTGAAAGTCAAAGGATTGGAAACAGATCATTTTTTTTTCTTGTATACATGTATTATGTTAAAAAAAAAGTGTTCATGTTGGCAATTTTTGTTATGCATAATGGTGTGGTCGTAATTTTTAAAACTTAATTCAGTGTTTTGTCTGATTAAAGCAGGCACTGCAGGGTATCCCCTAAGAGGTAATTTACCTCCTATTCCCTTCCAAAAATTCTTAGATTCTAAATTTTCTTATCTGAGAAATAACAAGAGGGGAGTGGAATTAAATTAGGGGATAATCTAATCTTTGTTGTTTTAAGTAGTGTGACCTCTCACCATTGAAGCCATTTTTCCAGCCTCAGAGAGGGGAAATAATGCCTCTACCATTTTCTACCTGGTGACTTGAAAATTGAAGTTTTTGTTAGGTAGAAGTCACTTAGTGTCAGGGAACTCGTATACCACTATCTATGCAGCATTGTTACAGTCCGATTATTGCTGTGTTTAAAATAAGACTTTCCTAATGCTTTCAATAAAATATTAAAAATTAATTTTTCATGTAATGTGCAAAAACAGTTACTGAATAATTTTAATATATCAAAAGTGATAGTCATAAAAAATACCCATATATTAGAGTTCATGGTTGGTAGCAGGTTGATTTGAAGTTTTCCAATATTTGGTTATATATTTGTATCAACATTATCCAAACAGCAGAAAAGACACAAGTTAAAATTATGAGCTTATAGTTACAAAACAATTAAATTAATGTTAAATAAAATCTTTTAAATTTCCAGGCCAATATTAAGCAAATTAACTTTAATTAAAGCCTGTCTCTTCACTCTGAGAAAGCCAGATATAAAGGTGTATATTCTGCATTCTTTATAACATAATCTCAAGATGGTACTAAAAATCAGATTCAAAAGGTAGCCTACAGATGACTTTACAGCCACAAAGATAGTATTTTGATAGATAATTCTCTGTGACCAAAAAAGTTCTGAGCTAGAAATGTGACTTGACCCAATTTGTTAAGCACAAAGTTACAGAATACCACTTTGATGAATTCTTCTCCTCAAACAAAAAACTATAAAATGACAAGAGGTAACATCCTAAATGAAAGCCACCATTTTAGAACATCAAAGTAACTGACAGTATGGAGAAAGTATTTATAGGAGGGATAAATTGATTGGTTACTTTAACCCAAAGATTAAAAACTAGATCTGACAATTAATAAAGCCAATTTTCTTATGGCTTTCATTTTATATACCATATGTTTATGAAGAAGTTACTTGGAGTGGTAGGAATTATTTTAGAGCAAAACCATACCATCCCACTAAAAAACAGTTAACATGGAGATGTTTATCAACCTAACAATGACTCAGTTTGTCTCCTTATATGATACATTGCTAAAACCACAAAAGCACTATCCCCTAAAAAATGTCTTTTAAAAGAGTGTATACTGTTCTTCCTCTTCCTATAATTTTCAGTTACGCTATTATTTCATTAAAAAATTTTCAGTTTGCTCTGACTAAACTCTTCTCTGAGATATTTGGATTTATCTTTGCATAGCTTTCTATCTTGCTCTTAATAAATACAAAATTGTACAGAAGACCATTTTTATGACCATTGTTTTCATAAGTCTATTAAAAATTGCATTGCTGATTAAAATGCATTTATATATTTAATGCGTCAGTGGGTAGATTTTTTTAAAGTAAAATCTTCATTAGAATCTATTTGTAACTATACATTTCGTTTGTAAATTTTGGTCTAAATATATTTGCTGTTTTGGGTACTGCCTTTTTATATGTATTCTTTCACATTTAGAGCTTAGGCTCCTCCAAAGTAATGTTCTACATTACCTTTCCACAGGTAATGTGACAGTTAACATTATGCCAGAAGAAAACGGTTTAATTTTAAGAATGTGGTTAGGTATATTTCATAGAAAATGCTCAAAGGAGTTTGATATGTCAGTACCTTTGGGGCGCCTGGGTGGCTCAGTCGTTTGAGCATCCAACTTCAGCTCAGGTCATGATCTCACAGCTCGTGAGTTCGAGCCCCACGTCGGGCTCTGTACTGAGCTCAGAGCCTGGAGCCTGCAGCCTGCTTTGGATTCTGTCTCCCTCTCTCTCTGCGCCTAACCTACTAGCATTCTGTCTCTCTCTCTCTCTCTCAAAAATAAACATTGAAAAATAAATAAAAGATATGTCAGTACTTTTGAACACCTCTATTGGAAACACACTAGATTATCCTCTCTTTTCAGGGAGAGGCTTATACATCTTGATATTTCTGGTACACAGTTAACCCAGAAGAGTGTCTTGCCCATAATAGGAGGTATTCAAGAAATATTTTTGAGCGAATTTAGAATCCTAAAGAGAAATTAGGATAACTTGATTGTATATTACTTAAGGTTCTTTATGATTTTAAGTGGATATTTTATCCAGATCCTCATTAAGTTGATAATTACTAAAGACTATTACAGAATCAGTGAAAGGAAAACATCTCACATTTTCTAAAATATATTTTTTCTTACTGAATAAACTCCATGCCCAATATGGAGCTCAAACTCGTGACCCCAAAATCAAAAGTCCCATGCTGCACTGACTGAGCCAGCCAAGTGCTCCAAACATTTCACATTTTTAAAGAGTAGTAAGTGTCAAGATCAGAAAAGGAGAAACTCAGGTTTGAATGAAAACATAACTGATGTCATAAAAAGATGGCTTTTTGTTGGTTAATTTTTATTAGGATTTTTATATGATTAAGATTGAATCTTTGATATCCCATTAGAAACATATAGATGGTCAGAGACTTCTCACAAATGGAAATTATTGAAAGAAAGTCTGATGAACAAAGAAGAAATTTGGCTCTGCTCATCAGTGACAATTAGATGATAAAGTAAAAAAAAAATGGCCTATAAACATAAACAGGTTCAGAACAAGCTAGGGAAACTACAAGTGTCTCAATTTTGGAGTATCTTCCCTATTCACTAGTTGCAATATATAGATACAAAGTATGAAACAAGTAGTAATTGCTATGAGCAACTATTTTATTGACAGTAATTTACATTTATGTGTATTAGGAAGTATTAGACCAAAGTTGATTCAAAATTGAAAACGATAGATTAATCACTAAGTTTTTAAATATTAATACATAAAAACAATTTTGATTGATTAAAAAAAATCAAACTGAGGGGCCCCTAGGTAGCTCAGTCAGTTAAGCGTCCCAACTCTTGGTTTTGGCTCCGGTAAGGATCTCATGGCTCGTGGGTTGGAGCCCAGGGCGACTCTGCACTGATGGAATGGAGACTGGGATTCTCTCTGCCCTCTTTCCTAGCATGCTCGCTCACTCTCTCTCTCTCCCTCTTCCTCTCCCTCTCTCTCTCAAAAATAAACAAACATTAAAAAAAAAATCAAAGTGACCAGTCATCTTATGTGATGACCTCTCGGCATTTTATAAGTAGGAACTTAATTAGAATAAAACAATTTTAGTAAACTTTTGTTATTGCTTTTGATCTGTACCTAAAAATATTGATCTATCCCAAATCGAAGGTTTTAGTAGTGTGCCAAGGGTAGGGAAGAACATGGTATATCTCCCTAGACCTCAATGTTTACTACATGTAAAGTAAAAGTATTCTTATATTAAAACAAACCAATGTGCTGATAAGCAAAATTTACGTTACTTTTTAGTGTAAAACAGAAGACTTAAAAGCACTTTTATTTTTGTAGTTGGCCATTTGTTCTTCCCACCACAGCACACTGAAGACTCTTTGGATATAATATTGGATGTTAATGACACTGTGTAGAGAATTTTTTTTAAGAAAAAAAATTCATCTTCTGGCTTAGAAATACCCACAGCACATGAATTTTCTCAAAACAGTGTTGTTTCTGTATATTTGGAATTTCAGATGGATGCCATTTTAATACAATTTTATAATAGACATTTCTAGGTTCTTTGGAGTCTTTTTGTAAATTGATTCCTTCTACGTAAGTAGGTATTGGTAAATAAAATGGGGTTAGGGTTTTAATTTGTGATCCACGTGCACTTACATTAATACCCATTCTCCCCTATTTCTTTTTACATAATTAAAAGAAGTACTCTTCTTTTTCCCCAACACCTAACCTTCGGATTCCTTTCTTCTTTTCTACATAAAGCAACTAATTCATCACTAACAATAACAATGACAATGACTGTCATCTGTTGAATTATTTTTATGTTTGAGGCACTGTGCAAAAGCACTTGTGTTTACAAGATTTCTTTAAGTCCTCACAACCACCTTTTATGATTGATATACTTTTATAAACGAGGAAAGTGATGCAATGAACCTAAGTAACTTACCCCCAATGACACAATCATGGCTAAGAAACTGGGTCTCAGACTCAGCTTTGAGCCAGATTTTGTTCTGAGGATCCCCACATGCCAAGAAAAGGAAGGTTTTACTCTCAAGTATAAATATCCCAGACTTTCGAGAACTTTTTTTTTTTAATTTCAGTTAACATACAGTGTTATATTAGTTTCAAGGGCACAATATGATAATTCAACAGGCCCATACATGGCACCCTGTGCTCATCATGACAAGTGGCCTCCTTAATCCCTATCACCTACTGAACCACCCCCACCCTCATAACCATCAGATTGTTCTCTGTAATTAAGTCTGTTTCTTGTTTTGACTCTCTCCCCTCTGCCCTCCTCACCCCCCGCCTTTGTCTCTCATTTTTTTCCCCTTTGCTTGTTTTGTTTTTCAAATTCCGCATATGAGTGAAGTCATATGGTATTTGTCTTTCTCTGACTGACTTTGTTGAGTATTTTGTCAAGGGGCCAAACACCTGGCTACAAGCACATAAGTATACCCAAGAAGGGCAGCTGGACAATATAAAGACCTTTGATTGTTAATTGCAATAATATCAGCCTCACTTTTTAGCCCCTTCCTTAATTTCTCAGCAATTTCTGATGCTGAAGTCTTTCTGGGGTTGTCCCGGACTGATCAGAGGTTCCTCCTCAGAAGTATTTTCTGTGGGGCTACTAGGCCACAGCTTGCTCCTCTCTGCCTCCCAGTTCACACTCTTCTATCCATTTTGTCTTCTCATTGTGTACCGAAATCACTGGTCTGATGAAAGACCCCCCCCTTTCTCTACATCTTGATGTTATCATGTTCCTTTACTATTAATTGTTCCTTTACTATTAATTTAATGGGAACTGGAGATGATATAAAGGCATGTGTTCACTATCTTGAACTTGAAGCGAATATAAATTTCACTTTTACTAAAACATGGTGAAATTGACTTCTGGTTAGGACATAAAATACAAAAGAACTCTGATCCACTGGAAACATGAGAAAAATTCCAGATAAAATAAACATACTCTTTATTGGAGCTATTGCAGAGTACTATATATAAGCAAGTCTCGATGAAATAAATCTTAGAGAGGAGTTCTTCATAAGTAAATACAGACTGAAGCATTTTTTTATACCTGGGGCAAATGACCGTCTGGGTGCTGGTGATTTAGAAGTGGAACTGCCATAGAAAAGATTTTGCAGAAAAGAGGAAACTGGCTGAACTTTTGATAACATTGTGGGCTGGTGAAATGGGTCTGAAAGGGCATTAAAAGCTTGACCCAACAAGCATGCCCCCTTACCCTGGAATTTTTCCAAGAAACTGGCAGTGGAGGAGGGCTCAGAAACAAAGAGAGTGCATGTAGCTTTGCACATGACACTTCATTGCCAGAGTTGGAACCACATTTGAATCCAAACTAAAACTGAAATACAACTCTCATTCCAGTTCAAACATTAAAATGATCAAGTTGCTCAGTCTCTTGACAGAGAAAACAGATAAGGCAGATAGGGATTGGGCTTAACTGAAGGTGATCTCAGTCTAATTAAAGCTGCAGCCAAGCTCTAGCTCAACTGAACTTGTGGAGAATTCTGAAGGATAAGTTCCTCACCCTAATCACCAGTGAATGAAAGGCATGCACTCCCTCAACGAACACGAATTAACATTTTACTCTCCACTGTACTTTTATGGACAATACAGAATACATATTTAAAAATTATAAGACATGAAGAGGGGAAGAATTGGATCCATTATCAACAATAAGCAATCAACAGGAAGTTCTAGCCACAGCAATCAGACAATAAAAAGGAATAAAAGGCATCCAAATTGGTAAGGAAGAAGTAAAACTTTTACTATTTGCAGATGGCATGACACCATATATAGGAAACCCTCAAGACTCCACCAAAAAACTGCTAGAACTGATAAATGAATTCAGTAAGGCCACAGGATACAAAATCAATAGAAATCAATTGCATTTCTGTACACTAATAATGAAGTAGCAGAGAGAGAAATTAAGAAACCAGTCTTGGGGTATCTGAGTGGCTCAGTCAGTTGAGTGTCTGACTCTTGATTTCAGCTCAGGACATGACCTCATGGTTTGTGGGATTGAGCCCCACATCAGGCTCTGTGCTGAAAGCACAGAGTCTGCTTGGGATTCTCTCTCTCCCTCTCTCTCTGCCCCTCCCCCACCCATGCGCATGCACATGTGCTCTCTCTCTCAAAACAAATAAACCTTAAAAAAAACCAAAACAGTTTCATTTATAATTGCACCAAAATGAATACCTAGGAATACACTTAACCAAAGAGCTGAAAGACCTGACAGTTACAAAACGCTGATGAAAGAAATTGAAGATGACACAAATAAATGGAAAGATATTTCATGCACATGAATTGGGAGAACAACTATTGTTTAAATGTCCAAACTACCCAAAACAATCTACACATTTAATGTAATACCTGTCAAAATACTAACAGCATTGTTCACAGAACTAGAATAAATAATCCTAAAGTATGGAACCATAAAAGACTTCAAATAGCCAAAGTAATCTTTAAAAAGAACAACAGCAAGGGTGCCTGGGTGGCTCAGTTGGTTGAGCGTCCAACTTCGGCTCAGGTCATGATCTCACAGTTTGTGAGTTCAAGCCCTGCATCAGGCTCTGTGCTGAGAGCTCAGAGCCTGGAGCCTGCTTCAGATTCTGTGTCTCCTCCACTTTCTGCCTCTCCCATGCTCATGCTCTGTCTCTCTCTGACTCTCAATAATAAATGTTAAAAAAAATTTTTTTTAAAGAACAATAACAACAAAAAAGAGGGAAACAAACCATAAGAGTATCTTAATGATAGAGAACAAACAGAGTTGCTGGAGGGGAGGTGGGTTGGGGAATGGGCTAGATGGGTGACGGGTATTAAGGAGGGCACTTGTTATGATGAGTACTGGGTGTTGTATATAAGTCATGAACCATTGAGTTCTACTCTTGAAACCAATATTGCACTTTATGTTAAGTAACTAGTATTTAAATAAAAATAGAAAAAAAAATAACAAAACTTAAAGTATCAAAATCCCAGATATAAAGATATACTACAAAGCTGTAGTAATCAAGACAGTATTGTACTGTCTTGTGCACAAAAATAGACACATTGATCAACAGAACAGGATAGGGAACCCAGAAATAAACCCACATTTATATGGTCAATTAATTTTGCCAAAGCCTGAAAGAATATGCAATGGGAAAAAGACCATCTCTTCAACAAATGATATTGGGAAAACTGGAGAGCTACATGGAAAAGAATTAAACTGGGCCACCATCTTTCACCATACACAAAAATAAACTCGAAATGGATTAAAAACCTAAATGTGAGACTTGAAACCATAAAAATCCTAGAAAAGAGCACAAGCAATAATTTCTCTGACATCAGCCAGAACAATTAATTTTCTTGATGTGTCTCCTAAGGCAAGGGGAACAAAAGCAAAAATAAACTATTGGGACTACATCAAAATAAGTTTCTGCACAGTACAAGATATGATTAACAAAACAAAAAGGCAACCTACTGAATGGGAAAAGATATTTGCAACTGACATATCCAATAAAGGGCTAGTATCCAAATTACATAAAGAACTTATACAACTCAACACCAAAATGACAAATAATCTAGTTAAAAATGAGATGAATAGATAATTCTCCAAAGACAACATACGGATGACCAACAGACACATAAAAAGATGCTCAACATTAGTTATCATCAAGGAAATGCAAATCAAAACCACACTGAGATATTACCTTATACCTATCAGAATGGTAAAATAAAAAACACAGGAAACAAGTATTGGAGAGGATGTGGAGAAAAAGGAACTCTCATGCACTATTGGTGGGAATCCAAAGTGGAGCAGCCACTGTGGAAAACAGTATGGAGGTTTCTCAGAAAATTAAAAATAGAACTACAATATGATCCACTAATTCCACTACTGGGTATTTACCTAAAGAATATGAAAACACTGTTTCAAAAAGATATATGTGCTCCAGGGTTTATAGCAGCATTATTTACAATAGGCAAATTATGGAAGCAACCTAAGTGTCCATTGATAGATGAATGGATAAAGATGTTGTGTGTGCGCGCGCGCACACACACACACACACACACACACACACACAGGAATATTATTCATCTACAAAAGGAATAAAATCTTGTTATTTGCAATAACATGGATGGATCTAGAGGGTATAATGCTAAGTAAAATACATCAGTCAGAGAAAGATAAATACCATATAATTTTACTCACATGAAATTTAAGAAACAGGACAAATGAACAAAGAAAAAAAAAAGACGAGAAAACAGACTCTGAACTATACAGAACCAACAGATGGTTACCAGAATAGGTGGGTAGGGGAACTGATGAAATAGGTATAGGAGATTAAGAATACACTCATCATGATGAGCACTGAGTGATGTATACAATTGTTGAATCACTATATTGTATGCCTGAAACTAATACAACAATGTGTATTAATCTTACTGGAATTAAAATAATAAAAAAATAGAAACAATAAAAGAAGGTAAATATTTTTTAAAAAGAGTACACAGTCAACAGACACTTATAGGTTACTGGAAGACAAGAATGTTTAAAAAATTAAAGTGTGTTGAGAAATTTATAGGAAATAATGGATACAATAGGCAAAGAGGAAATTTCAGAACCAAATAGATATTCTAGGACTGATAAATATATTAGAAACAAAAAAATACCTGGATTGCACTCATGGTGGACAGTCCCTGGCATGGGATATCATAACATGTCAGAACCTCAAAAATGAGTGATCTGGCATGTGTTAAGAAGGGTGCATCAGGTATAGGGGAGAGAGGATAATGGAGACAGGCTACACAGGAGAGATTTATCAATATAAAAATTTATTAAGGATGATAGGAGCATATTTTTCTGTTGAAAAATGGAATTACAAACATGGAAATGTGGAGAACTATAATAAACTTTAAGATGTTGGGTTGGAAGAGGAAGTAGTTGATAGAGAAATTAATAGAGATGTAAATATGTGTAAACATTTATATATGCATATTTTTCTACATATAATCCTTAGCTTTGTCTGTAAGAGAGCTTGAGATTACCAGTGCCCAAAAAGCAATGAATATACCTATATCCCATATTGTGGCTTCTGAATATTATTCTCCACTAAAAGAAACCCAGGGCTCTTTGGAGAAATAACATTACTTCTTGTAACTTTTGCTGGAGTAGCAAAAGAACAAGATAAGCCTGGAAAATTTGTTAGTTCCAGAAAGCAATCAATACTCAAAAAATAAGAGGTAGCTGTTAAAAAGGCACAAATGTCAGTTTAAGGTAACTCCCAATGGCCAGAGCTGAGACAGTTTGAACAATAGACAATGATAGTAACAGATTATATCCAAATGAGTAAAACAGGAAACTATGTGCCCATTCTGATATACATACATACATACATACATACATACATACATACATACATACATACATAAAAACTTTGATGAACAGGATAGTTATATTAAAACAAAGAGACATAATAAAAAAATTAATAGAGGAGATAGAATACTAAAAAAGAAACTGATTAATTCAAAAGAATGTAGGAAAGGAGAACAAAGAAACAAAGAACCAATAGGACAATAGAAAAAAAATACCAAGATACCAGATTTAAAGTTAACATTATTGGAGCACGTTGGTGGTTCAGTCAGTTAAGCGACTGACTTGGGCTGAGGTCATGATCTCACAGTCTGTGAGTTTGAGCACCGCATCAGGCTCTGTGCTGAGAGCTCAAAGCTGGAGCCTGCTTCAGATTCTGTATCTTCTTCTCTCTCTGCCCCTCCCCCATTCACACTCTGTCTCTCTCTCAAAAATGAATAAACATTAAAAAAAATTATAAAGTTAACATTATTGATAATTATACTAAATGTAAATGGACTAATTTGTTCAATTAAAAGTGAGAGACTGTCAAACTAAATCAGTTTCTCAGCCTCACCTCTATTGACATTTTGGACCACATAATTCTTTGTAATGCACCATGTGCATTACAGGATGTTTGATAGCATCCCTAACTTCTACCCACTAGGTGCGAGTATCATCACCCCTTTCCCTTCAGTTATGACAAAAAACAAAATTGTCTCCAGATAGGTGTAAATTTGCCCTGGGGAACAAATTCTCTCCTGGTTGAGAACCACTTCACTAGATGAAAAACAAGATCCAACAATATGCTATTTACAAGAAATATATGTTAAATACAAAGATACTAATAGTTTTAAAGAAAAAGGATGGTGAAAAGATGCAAATATGAATCCTGAGAAAGCTGGTATAACTACGTTCATATCAGCCAATTCAGAATTGAAATCAAAGAGCATTTTCAGAAATAGAGATATTTCAACATGATCAAAAGACCTACCTATCCAAAGGGCTTAAATGTGCATGCATCTAATAACAAAGTTTCAAAATATATGAAGTGTAAAATGGCAGAGACAAACAAAAAGACAGATCATAATCCTATTTGGAGATTTAAACACTGCTCTCTCAGTAATTGCTAGAATAACTAGAGGAAAATCACTAAGGTTACATAAAATTTGAACAACACTTTTAAAAAATTTTACTTAAATGCTATTTTCAGAATAGTACACCCAATAACTGCAGAGTATACATTTTTTTTCAAGTGCACCCAGAATATTCACCAAGATAGACCATATGCTGGACCAAAACACAAGTCTCATTAAAATGCAATGACTGCAGTCAAAATATTTTCTATGACCATAACAGAAGTAAATTAAAAGTCAATTATAAAAAGCCATCTAGAAAAATCCCCCAATACTATAAAGTAACATACTTTTCAGTAACTCCTGGGTCAAAGTCACAAGGGAAATTTAAAAATGTTTTTATTATATGTCAAACTTCTTTAAAATACTTTGTTTTTTTATACCCCTGCTTTGCTGGTACTTTAAACAAATTCTAGAGTAAAGCCAGCATTGAGGCAAGATTATTTACATTGTCCAAACACAGAATATAGAAATTTATTTTTTACAGGTCAAATAATATCTGGAAAGAGTTTGTCAGTTAATATATGTGGTAAAGGCATATTTTAGGTAACAACCAAACCACAGAACTTTCTCCAAGAATATAGAAGATATATAAGAAACTTGAAAACACTTTTCAAATCCAGGGTTCCTGGGATCCCTCTTGTAGAGAATTATAGAACCATGAAGGATAAAACCTCCACCACATGAGTGAACTCAGACCTTCCTCACATGGAGCCATTCTCCCTATCTCTTGAAAGAAGACAATGTTTCAACAGAATACCTGGGCCGACTTTAGAAAATGATTCTTCCCCTTGCATACAGTTACCACCAAGAGATACAGTTTAGCTTATTCTGGAACTTAAATTTAGACATTCCTACCATAGGAATGACAGCTTTTTCCTGGCTGAGATAAAAGGCTTTCAGGTAAGAATTTCAACAAAATCCATGATTGCTTTTGAAGCACTTGAACTACCTCGCCCCAGGTCTTTACATTTGACCCTTCTGGATAATGCATGAATGTAACCATTTAACTTTGGGGTCATAATTGCCAACACTTCCGCTGGTCACACTTGCTACAGTAGATTAAAAAGTGATTTTTCAGGTCCAATAGGCTGTCCATAGTCAAAAACAGGGGTACATTAAAACCATTCAATTGCTTTGCTTGCATTTTTGGGCATACTTTAATTTTTTTTTATGTTTGTTTATTTTTGAGACAGAGAGCATGTGAGCTGGGTAGTGGCAGAGAGAGAGGCAGACAGAGAATCTGAAGTAGGCTCCATGCTGTCAGCACAAAGCTTGACATGGGGCTTGAAACCATGAACTGTGAGATCATGACCTGAGCCAATAGTTAAGGCTCAAACGACTGAGCCACCCAGGTGCCCCACTTACCCTTCATTTTTAACCTCCCACCTATAGGAATGGAAAGCTTGAGAAGTTAATAAGTATTATATTTACATTCTGTCATTCAGAAGAGAGGTGGAAAATAAATTTTAAAATTTCAACGATCCTTTATTTTATTTTATTTTTTATTTTTTTTATTTTATTTTATTTTTTTTAACGTTTATTTTATTTTTGGGAGGGACAGAGAGAGACAGAGCATGAACGGGGGAGGGGCAGAGAGAGAGGGAGACACAGAATCGGAAACAGGCTCCAGGCTCCGAGCCATCAGCCCAGAGCCTGACGCGGGGCTCGAACTCACGGACCACGAGATCGTGACCTGGCTGAAGTCGGACGCTTAACCAACTGCGCCACCCAGGCGCCCCGATCCTTTATTTTATAAGCCAAGTAATTGTTTTCTTTGAGTATAGTGGGTATTATGATTGTAGAAAATTGTGGTTAACACTAGATTTTTGCAAACAGGGGGTTTCTAACTAGGAATTATCTTGTAGTTTCAGCTATGATGTTAAAAAGAATGATTTCAGTGATGGATCTTGATCAAGTAGAAATTTTATTTTTAAAAAATATTTATTTATTTTTGGGAGAGCACAAGTGGGGGAGGGGAAGAGAGAGGGAGACAGAGGATCCCAAGTGGGCTCTGTGCTGACAGGCTGATAGCAGTGAGCCTGATGTGGGACTCAAACTCATGAATTGTGAGATTATGACCTGAGCTGAAGTCGATGCTCAACTGACTGAGCCACCCAGGTGTCCTAAGTTGAAATTTTAAAAAATCTACATCTAGACTTTCATAATAAAATTTCAGGGGAAAAAAAAGAAATCTAAAGTAGTTACATTTTTTTAAAAAAAGTCTGTATCTTTAAAGAGGCAAAATGTATACAAACAGTCCGTTTCAGTAACAGCAACAAGAAAAATCAAAGAACAAAAGAATTATGTAATCAACATGCTGAGAGAAAATAATGACCAACATCCATACCCAGCAAAAATATCCTTTAGGACTGAAGATGAAGTAAGGGCATTACAGGCAAAAATTGAGAATATGCTACCAGAATATCTTCAGGAAGGAAGGAAGTGTATTTTGGGGGGGGGGGTGCAGAAGAAAAGGATACCAGTTAAAGGACTAACTGTAGAAGGAAAGAATTTCAAAGAAAGTCAAGGGGTCCCTGGGTAGCTCAGACAGTTAAGTGTCCAACTCTTAATTTCAGCTCAGCTCCTCATCTCATGATCCTGGGATTGAAACCCGGGTCAGACTGAGCCTGCTTGAGATTCTCTCTTTCCCTCTCGCTCTGTCCCTTGCTGCACATTCTCTCTCAAAAATAAAATAAAATCTTCAAAGAAAGCCATATAGAAGTGCGTAAATCTAAATGAACACCATGTTAAGCAATAGTAAGTCTTGTGCAGTATAAAATACAGAGAAAATTAAAGAGCATATGCAAAAATAATAGCATACTGGTTGTGTTTTCCTGTGGGAGGGTTAAAATACTAATTAACTAGTAATTTCTAGGGTAAAAAGTTGCATAAATCTGTTCCCATAAAATAAGGACTATCTTCAGACTGATAAAAGGAAAAAATGGAATAAAAACCATCACTGACTCTAAAAGAAAGCAAAAAAGGGAGAAAAACAGAACATAAAATAGGCATGATATATAGAAAGAAAGTAGATTTAAAGCCACATTTACTGTTTTAAGACTTTTGAGGAGAGAATCTGGGAGTATGACAGAAAAGAGAGGCATTGAGTTCAACAATATGCCTTGTTCTAAGACTTCCTTTTTACAAAGTTCCCGTAAAGTTTGAAAATCACCATTTCTTAAATATTTTGGGAGCCCAGAGCACCAGCAGGCCACTCTTGCCTATCCTTTTCATCACCACCACGAACCTGCAAGGTAGGGTTTTTTTATCCCCATTTTAGAGAGGAGGATTGCCTGAGGTTGCTCAAATAGTAAATGACAAAACAGGATTCAAACCAGTTCAAGTTCATCCCAACCTCAACACACTTCCCAAAAGACACAATTTCCACCATTTAATGAACATAGGTTAGTCATGTTATTTAAATATATCCTAAGTTCTTAATTGCCTAGAAGAAACAGATGGACAAAAGTTTTGCAACAAACCCCACTTTAAAAAAATTCAAATTCCTGAGATTTCTCAAGCTACAAATAAATAGATCCTTAAAACAAATGTGCCAAACTTAGGCTATAGTCCTGTGTGCAGCTACTCATATTCAAAGCATTTTGGAAATGCTATGCATCCTATATTTTTCCATTCTGTGCTCCACAATGCATATGCATTTTGGTTTCTATTTGGGTCTCCATTTAATTCTGCTAAGAATATGCATTCATTTCTTGTTAAAACTAGAGTTTTCATTTCTGAAATGATTTATACTAGAAGACAATGTAATTACATTAGAAGACATTTTAATTTGCAAATTCATTTCCAGCCAAGATTTGTCCAAAATAAAATCTAATTTATGCCAAAGAATATCAAACCTGCTAATCAATTCTCTTTTAATGACTTCCCAGGAAGAAACTGATGTTGGCTATGATTCTTTACACCGCAGTTATAGTCCAACCATATTGCTTTTTAAAAGTATTCAATCTATTTTTATACACTTTCAGAATTAGGAATGCTTCATCTATTTACCACAAAATGAGAACTTTGTTGCCCAAATGATACAAAAGGAAGATTTTGATCATTCTCCTTCAGGTCACTTATTTCCGGGTACATTCACTTTTATTTTCTTCACTTTTTTACTGCTTATTTCCTAATACCTTCTATACTGATCTGTTCACTGTATTTTAATATATAATATAATGCTGAAGTGACTGTAGCTTGTCCCAAGACTGTTGTAAGAGAACAAGTTGGAGAAAGAAAAGTTGTCACTAGAAAAAATAAACAGATGACACACTGGCCCTTAAACTCTGTTTCTAACGGAAAATCCCATGCAATAGATGAAATATTACCAGAAAACATGAACTGCCTCATTAACTTTATGCCCAAGTTATATCAGCAATTGATTTTTAATGCCTATGTTCATCATATGAGCTTCTACCATTCTTTGTATATGTATTTTAAATTAGGCTTTATAAGATGAACTAGTTACATCATCATGCGTACTACATTATCTATATAAAGCATCTCAAAGAATAATTCACAAAGAAGCAAAAAAAAACTGATGAGCAGCGTTGTTTTGTGGGACAAATTACTAATTATGAAATGTTGAATGCGGCAGCTATAATTGATATTTTATTTGAAATGACCTTAAAAATTGGCAACATATCATGAAGATACTTTTGGAAAATGAAGATACCATTCTTTCTTTGATTGTATTTCTATGGTGTCTTTCAGCCAAGGTTTCTTCTGGCAATATCGCAGTGAGGCCATCTGCATCACTAGGTATTTGTCACTGATAGAAAGATAACGGATTTGGAAATTGTTGCATGTCAGAACAAAGCAGATTAAAGTGAGCTGAATATATTAATTTTCAAAGTGGATTAGGGAGATGCCAATTCCACAGACTTAATAATTCATTGGGCTTTGTAGAATTTCTTGTAATAATTTTTTTAAACAGTCATTTTTTTTAAAAAAGTAGAAAATGAGGCTTTAAACATGGTTTTGTAAGTTTGCTCTTACTGCCGGGCAAAACTGTTAAGGCTAGCTTTGCTGTTACTGGAACTAAGTTAAAAATAAATTTCCAGAAGCCAGATTGATTTGGGAGATATTTTTGAATTTACCACTAGAGAATAGCTTAACACTGACGAACAGCCAACCTCTGTTGAAAGCCTTGACATATGTTAACCCATTTAATCTTTTCAACAATCCTATGAAGGAGGTACTATTATTATCGATATTTTGGTGGGGAGTAAATGAGGCAGGGAGGTAAGCTAACTTACACAGGTCACTCAGTAGGAAAAGGAGTGATTGAACCTGGGTGGTCTAGCTCTGAAGCCTGATTCCAACCACTGGCCTAAGCTGTTGCTCTTTAATTGAAGTGTTCAAATTGAGGGTAGAATGCTTTCTTTCATTAAAGGCAAAGAAGAGTATGTGGGGAAATTCTAGTATATGCAGGAAACCTTGAAGAATCTGCAAAATGGAGCCAATCACAAACCCGATTAGTGGACTGTCAGTGGATTCTTCTCTCACAAAATACTCACCCTGTAGACTTTCAGCCTCTGACATTTGAATTCCTGGTTAGGACTGTGATCATCTCATTTAACCCTCACAATAACCCTACAGACCACAGTGGATTATCTTCATTTAAATTGACACATGACATGGACATTTTGCAAATGAGGGCAGAGGACACCACAGATATTCTAAAAATAACAAGGGTTTAATATATTTCTACATTCCTTTTAAATAGTTTCTTATGAAAACTTTTACCTTAGAAACTCAAGACCCCAGAGGCGCCTGGCTGGCTCAATTGATAGAGCATGTGACTCTTGAGCTTGGGGTCAAGAGCCCAGGGTCAAGTTTGAGCCCCATATTGGGAGTAAAGTTCACTTAAAAATGAAATTAAGTTAAAATTAAAAAGAAAACTTGAGACCACAGATAGTAACATAAAGTTATTCTGATAAATAATTTTTTCTAACATGGATAATACAGGAGAAACATGGGATAATGATGCCAAGAAATGTGGAAATCGGGTCGGATCAGAGACTATTTTTCCAAGTCCAGGGAATCTGAAATTGCAGGAGTAGAATTACAAACCTCATCAGGAAAAGGAAAAGTCCTCAACTGGGCTGGTGACCTGGCAGGACAAACATTTTTAGCTGTATTACAGAAAAATTAGAAACAAGAGCTTGTATCCAGGGCCCTGTCCCCAGAGAAGTGCCCCTTCCCAGAGCAGCTCTCCATTCCTGGCAGCTCTACTGTCTCCTGCACTCACCCTGAGGGCAGCACCACAGGCTGTGATTGCGGTCCCTTGGCCTTATCTCAGCATGACAAGCCCTTGCCTAATTAAATTTTGTCCTCATTCCCATTCTACTGTTTTGTGCAATCTAATATTCCCTGTGACAGATTCCAGTCACAGTGGGCTGCCTGCCTTGATAGGACATTTTAATCCCCAATTATCAATGGCTTTTTTTTTCTTGGTGGTGGTGGCTGTTAGCGCTCTGGTTATCATTATGTAAGACAGTTTATAATGCAAAATAATAAAATAATCATAAGCATCATCAGATGAAAAATCTTTTTGTATAGCGTAACATCTTTTCTGATATTCCAATTCTCTACCTCCATGATTCCTTCTTCCACTGGTTTTAAACCTGGTGTGTGGGGGGAGGGCAAATATCAAAGTCACCTAGGAAAAGTTTTAAAGAACCCATACTCATCTGCCCTCCCCTTCTGCAAGACTATATTACGTTGATAATCACCATTCTTGAAAAATATGTAGTACAGCCTGTATTTCCTATATTCCTCAAAACTCTTAAAGCCAAACAAGAGTTTCAATATCCTTAGGAATTTATAGACCATTTTTCTTTATGACTGGGAGGAGGGTTCTATGCTTAAAAGCATTTATGTAACAAGCTTTCCTTAGCATAAGTAAAAACATCCTGTTTTATATTAAGTACGATCACATAACAAGACGTATCAGTATATATTTTTACAGCAATTTTAAAGATTCTCTCATACCTAAATTAACAAAGCTGCTGTTAGTTTTTAAAATATTGTTCAAAGGGAAAAAAGTAATTAAAATCTCCTTCTTTTGATGTACCAAAGATTATTCAACAGTATTCTCTGAGGGTTTTAATACTAAAATTATTTCCACTTTGCTTTTGTATTTTAAGTAGTCTTCCCACCCAGCACAGAGCCTAGTGTGGGGCTGGAACTCACAACTGTGAGATCAAGACCTGAGATGAAATCAAGAGTCAGATGCTTAATCAACTGAGCCACCCAGGTGGCCCATATTTCCACCTTGCTTTTAATTCAAGGATATCTTAGCTCTATTATTTTAGATACATACGTCCTTTGTCATGCCCTATATCTCCAACATGGCTTTTCCATCCAGAAATTGGAAGGTGCTACCATGCTTAGGCTGGTGGGCCTCAGTTGAATGACAAATGCAGGTGAGACTGAAGAAATGTTGTGTCTGTTTGCTCCAACTGTCATTTCTTTTTCCATTACCTCTTGCTATCTAATTTGAAAAAGCCACCATTAAAATTGCACCTCTCTCCCCAGGTTAGACACTTAGGAAATTGTTGGGAATCTCTTTTATTAGTTGCGGCAGCTTTGTTTTATTTACTTATAACTTATACCCCATGTATCTCCAACATATTTGAGGTAGTAAACAGTAAAATTAGGTCAATTATGGAAATGAAGAGTAACCCTTCCCTTTTTTCCTAATAATCCCTCCAAATAATAGAAAGTCCTAGTCAACTTTGATTCAACCTTTGTTAAAATTATAGGAAAACATAAGCCACAATAACATTTGATTATTTCATGTTGGAATATTCCAGTGATCTCAAGCACATAGGAAACAAAGACACTGGACAGGTAAGGGAAAGGTTTTACTGAGAATTAAATGAATATGTCAGTTATTAAATTTTTGTTGCTCAGCACCAAATCCACCCTTTTTACTGTGTTACATGATGTCAGAACGGGGACTTTGCAAGCCAAATTTCTGCTTTGCCAGCTGGCTCCCTCTTAAGCTCTGCCAACTATAGTGTGTGGGTGTGTCTGTGTAGGTAGTGATGTTTGTGTATATATGGTGTATGTTTGCAATGATTGATGTGTATGTGGTGATGTATGTGTGGTGTGTGTGTATATGGTGGCTTACTTATATGTTTGGTAATGTGTGTGTGTGTGTGTGTGTGTGTGTGTGTGTGTGTGGTATGTGTGTAGATGTATGTGGTATGTACATGTGGTGGTTATGCGGTGGCAGTAGTGATGTGTGTGTGTGTTTGTGTGGGGAGGTGATAGAGGGAGAGTGTAAGTTGGAAGGAGAAAGAAGGAACCACTTGCTTTCAGTGTGCTTTCTGCTCCTGAGAGCATCAACCCGGAAACACCTCCTCACCCCAAGATGACACTTTCTTCCCATGACATACACTTGCAAAACCCTAACAACACTTCCTATAACCACACTTCCTCAGAGATACCCAGGACCAGTTGCCTGGAGACTCTTTGGAAATCTGAGATTCAGCTCCATTTGGCTTCTTCATTAAGTCTTTAAGTTAAGTTTTAATACATCCACCTTTTCCCTTTGTTTACCTAGGCCTACAGGTGGAAGCTGCTTCCTATAGTTGCTTCCTCATTTTCTCTTTTTGGCTTTTTGTTCACTTAATTCACTTTATACCTTATTCTTCATGTATACTCTCAGTTAAATGGCTAGTGTGACTCCTGTCTCCTGACTTGATCTTAATGGACAGAATGGATTCCAGCCATGTCTCTCATTATGTTCACTTACATGAAAGAGTACGCCTCCTAAGCCACTCATATACTTTTCCTGAGCAATTAATGCAAAGATGCTCCCATGATATCCATTTTTTTAAATAAAATGTTTCTTTTAACAAGGAAGCATGTAAAACAGTTTTGTTCATTTTTTTGACTTTTGGTACTTATTGCAAAGATTGTAATTTATATCCTTTGAACATATAAATGCATTGTGTTAGACCCATGACTGCATGAATCATGTATGGGTCAGAAAAGCCCCACACCGCTAGGCTAATTTTTATATTTGATAGCTTGGAAAATAAAATGAAGACAATGGTCCTAGCAGCTTAAACATTAAGCCTAACCAGAAGTCTGGTTTCCTTAGTAATTTGCTAACAGAGTATTTAAAAACCAAAGCTTTAAAAGGTTGGTAGAAAGATGGCTAGTTGTATAAAGAAAAAGGTAATTATGTCAAGAGTCAATGATTATATTTTATCATGAAGGTTTTCTGGCAAGCCATGGAAATAGCATTTCTTTTATGAATAAGTAACATAAAGTTCATCTTTTCTTCCAAAGATTAGTCCATGTATAATGGGAGGGCACAATTGCCTAGGCTCAGGAGTTTTTAGGACTAACAGGAAACACAGACCAAGAGTGCCAAAAATAGGACGATACAAAGGTCAGAATTTTAGGGTAGAAAAGACTCAGATTTTGAGTTCAAAAACAAAGTAGGGGCCAAATTTGCTTTTTGAAAATATAAACAAAATTGATAAACACCTAGCCGGGCTTCCCAAAAAGAAAAGAGAGAGGACCCAAGTAGATAAAATCATGAATGGAATGGATTATTACAATCAATTCATCAGAAATATAAGCAATTATCAGAGAATACTATGAAAATTTATATGCCAATAAACTGGGCAACCTGAAAGAAATGGACAGATTCCTAAACACCCACACACTCCCAAAACTCAAACAGGAAGAAATAGAAAATTTGAACAGACCCATAATTACTAAGGAAATTGAATCAGTTATCAAAAATCTCCCAACAAATAAGAGTCCTGGACCAGATGCCTTCCCAGGGGAATTCTACCAGACATTTAAAGCAGAGTTAATACCTATTCTTCTCAAGATGTTCCAAAATATAGAAATGGAAGGAAAACTTCTGGACTCATTCTATGAAGCCAGTATTACTTTGATTCCCAAACCAGAGACCCCACAAAAAAGGAGAGCTACAGGCCAACATCCCTGATTAATATGGATGCAAAACTTCTCAATAAGATACTAGCAAATTGATTTCAACAACATATAAAAAGAATTATTCACCATGATCAAGTGGGATTCATTCCTGGGCTGCAGGGCTGGTTCAATATTTACAAATCAATCAATGTCACATTAGTAGAAGAAAGGATAAGAACCATTTGATCCTGTCAATAGATTCAGAAAAAGCATTTGACGAAATACAACATCTTTTCTTAATAAAAATGCTCAAGAAAGTCAGGATAGAAGGAACATACTTAAAGATCATAAAAGCCATTTATGAAAAGCCCACAGCTACTATCATCCTCAATGGGGCAAAACTGATAGCTTTCCCCCTGAGATCAGGAACAAGACAGGGATGTCCACTCTTACCTCTGTTGTTTAACATAGTGTTGGAAGTCCTAGCATCAGCAATCAGACAACAAAATGAAATCAAATGCATCAAATATTGGCAAAGAAATCAAACTTTCACTTTTTGCAGATGACATGATACACTACATGGAAAACCTGAAACTCTCCACCAAAAGGCTGCTAGAACTGATACATGAGTTCAGCAAAGTTGCAGGGTACAAAATCAATGTATAGAATGGTTGCATTTTTATACACCAATAATGAAGCAACAGAGAGGAATCAAGAAACTGATCCCATTTACAATTGCACCAAGAGACATAAAATAGCCAGGAATAAACCTAACCAAAGATGTAAAAGATCTATATGCTGAAAACTATAGAAAGCTTATGAAGGAAGTTGAAGACACAAACAAATGGAAAAACATCCCATGCTCATGGACTGGAAGCATAAATACTGTTAAAATGTCAATACTACCCAAAGAAAGCTACACATTCAATGCAATTCCAATCAAAATTGCACCAGCATTCTTCTCAAAGCTAGAATACGGAATCCTAAAATTTGTATGCAACCACAAAAGACCCCAAATAGCCAAAGTAATATTGAAGAAGAAAACCAAAGCAGGAGGCACCACAATCCCAGACTTTAGCCTCTACTACAAAGCTGTAATCATCAAGACAGTATGGTATTGGCACAAAAACAGACACATAGACCAATGGACTAGACAACCCAAACTGGACCCACAAATGTATGGCCATCTAATCTTTGACAAAGCAGGAAAGAGTATCCAATGGAAAAAAAGACAGTCTCTTTAGCAAATGTGGCTGGAAGAGCTGAACAGCAACATGCAGAAAAATGAAACTAGACCACTTTCGTACACCATACACAAAGATAAACTCGAAATGGACGAAAGACCTAAATGTGAGACAGGAAACCATCAACACCCTGGAGGAGAAAGAAGGTAACAACCTCTTTGACCTCAGCTGCAGCATTTTCTTGGTCGACACATCTCCAAAGGCAACGGAATTAAACGCAAAAATGAACTATTGGGACATCATCAAGATAAAAAGCTTCTGTACCGCAAAGGAAAGAATCAACAAAACTAAAAGGCAACTGACAGAATGGGAAAAGATATCTGCAAATGACGTATCAGGTAAAGGGTTAGTATCCAAAATCTATAAGGAATTCACCAAACTCCACAACCAAAAATCAAATAATCCAGTGAGGAAATGGGCAGAATACATGAATAGATAATTTTCCAAAGAAGACATCCATATGGCCAACAGACACATGAAATGATGCTCAACATCACTCCTCATCAGGGAAATACAAATCAAAACCAGATACTGCCTCACACCAGTCAGAGTGCCTAAAATGAACCAATTGGGAAACTAGATGCTGGTGAGGATGTGGAGAAACGGTAACCCTCTTGCATTGTTGGTGGGAATGCAAACTGGTACAGCCGCTCTGGAAAACAGCGTGGAGGTTCCTCAAAATATTAAAAATAGAACCACCCTATGACATAGCAATAACCCTACTAGGAATTTATCCAAGGATACAGAAGTGCTGGTGCACAGGGGCACATGAACCCCTATGTTTATAGCAGCACTTTCAACAATAGCCAAATTATAGAAAGAGCCTAAATGTCCATCAACTGATGAATAGATAAAGAAGATGTGGTTTATATATACAACGGAATACTACTTGCCAATGGAAAGAATAAATTCACGCCATTAGCAGCAACGTGGATGGAACTGGAGGGTATTATGCTAAGTGAAATAGGTCAGTCAGAGAAGGACAGATATCATATGTTTTCACTCATATGTGGATCTTGATAAACTTAACAGAAGACCATGGGGGGAGGGAGAGGGGGGTTACAAATAGAGAAGAAGGGAGGCAAACCATAAAAGACTCTTAGATACAGAGAACAAACTGAGGGTTAATGGGGGTGGGGTAGAGGAGAAAGTGAGTGATGGGTATTGAGGAGGCCACTTGTTGGGATGAGCACTGGGCATTGTATGTGAGCCAATTTGACAATAAATTATATTTTTAAAAAATATATTTTAAAAAAGGTTACCTTAACAGTGGAGGGAAGAAGACAGTAGAAGAACATATTCAAAGTGCTGGAGAAAAAAATTACCAGTCAAGAATTCTGTACCCAGAAAAGTTTGAGAAAACATATATCTGCCTAAAAAGAAATAATAAAGAAAGTCCTTCCTACTGATAGGGAATTACTTAGGATGGTAATCTGACTGTACAGAAAGAAACCAAGAGCACCGGAAATGGTAAATATGTGGATGACTGTATTTGGTACATATTTATGTTTTTTTTTAATTACTTTAAGGACATAAGCTTGTATAAAGCAGTAATTATAACCCTGTGTTGCTGAGTTTATAAACTAAATTGATCTCTATGACAATAATAGTACAAAGAAGGAGGAAGGAAAAGAAGCTGCGATGGAGCAAAATTACTTCATTTTATCAGAACTAAGTTTATATTCACCTGACAGAAAGAGTGATACATTATGACATATATAATCTTTAGCACAACCACTAAGAAAATAACTCCACAAGTATCATTAAAAAATTGGCAGAGAAATGTAAATATCATACTATACGATATTTGACACAGAAGGCCACAAAGGAGGAACATATAAATAAGAAATACACAAAACATCTAGAAGGCAAATTGCAAAATGAAGACATATTTCCAGCAAAAGCAATAATTACATTACTGTAATTACACTCTAATCAAAAGGCAGAGATTGTCAGGCTGGATATACAAAGCACCATCCTGTTATATACTATCTATGAGACAGAATACAGATTCCAAGACAAAAAATTTGAAAATAAAAGGATACCAAGGTAGTTGGAATAGCTACATTAAGACAAAATGGACTTCAAGAATTCTTACCAGAGACAAAGATATTTTACAGTAAGGAGTCTATATATCATAAAAATAAAGCAATTTTTAATTTATACTTGCCTAACAAGAGTCTCAAATCAGAAGAAATAAAAACTGACAAAATCCAAAGGACAAATAGACAAACAACTATAGAGATTTCAGTGCCCCACTTTCAATAATGGATAGAATGAATAGACATAAAAATCAAAATGGATCTAAAAGATCTGAACAACACTATCAATCCATTTAGCCTGGTGTAGATTGTAATAAATTAAGATGCACATAACCACCCATATTCCACCCAACAGAGAAATACAGAGTCATTTCAGGTACACATGGAACACTCTCCAGGACAGACCATATGGAGAACTAGTATGTCCTCTGACCTCAATTAAATTTGATTATAAATCAATAGCACAAATAAATGAGAAATCTCCAAATACTTGGAAATTAAATAACATGTTTATAAATAATCTAGGAGGCTAAGAAGAAATCACAAGGTAAGTTAGAATTTTTTTGTGACCCAAATGGAAAAAAAAAGCACACTTAAAAATGTATACGATGTGGTTAAGGAAGTACTTAAAAATAAACATATAGCTCTAACTTACCAATATCTAAAAAGAAGTGTCCAAAATTAATAATGTAAGTTTCTTCTTTAAGAAGAACAAAGAGCAAATTAAACCCAAAACAAAGAGAAGAAAAGCAACAATGAGCAGGGAAATAATGAGGAAGGAAAATTTCTAAACTTATTCAAAGAGGTTAATTGTACCTTAATACCAATACCAAAGACTTTACAAGAAAGGAGAAAAACAGGGTAGCATAAACAGACACAAAAATTCCTGACAAAATACTAGAGATTAAATCTAGCAACATATAAAAAAGATGACCAGTGGGATTTATCCCAATAATGTAAATTTGGTCAACAAATGAAACCCAACTAATGTAGTATAGCATATTAATAGAATAAATGCAAAAACACATGCTTATCTCAATAGACAGAAAAGTCATTCATCAAAATCCAGCATCAATTCATGATAAAAACTTAAACTACAAGTAGATTTCTTCCTTAGCCTGATAGAGGGAGTCTACAAGATGTATTAATTGCCTCCTATTCACCCTATTGGTATGGGAGGGATTCTTACCCTAAGGTTCTGGGGATGACTGAACACACAACACCTGGTCTTGACAGATGACATCAATGGCAGTTTATTAGTCACATATGCTCACTGCCCCAGAGAGGAGGACACTCCATGCCATTAAAGGCCAAATAGTACAGTGGAGACCAGAGTGAATACCCAGGAGCTATTAAGAGGCAGGCTTTGTAGTATTAAAAGGGTGAGTTGCCTCAATGTGCCTGCAAGAGAATGTGATTGGTTTGTTTGAATAATTCCATGGGCTGGCAGGGAACTGAAAGCCGAGACATAAGCAAGAACTCCACCTGTTCTGTTTGATAAGGAGGACTATTTAGCTGTGGGACTTTATCCATGGGAACAGAACAGGAAGGAGAAGTTGTGGTTAGGCCATTTGAGGTCCTCCTAATTTTATAGGATAAGACAGCACATAATGCTGAAAATTTTAGTCTTTAAATCATAAACAAAACAAAACACAAAACCCCACAACTCTCCCAGCACAAAAAAAAACAAAACACAACCAGATAGCTAACATAATACTTCCCAGAGGAAGAATGAATGTTTTCTTCCTGAAATCAGGAAAAAAGGAAGGGTATCCATTTTTACTACTTCTATTCAACATGGTACCAGAGGTTTAGCCATCATAACAAGGCAAGAAGACAAGTTAAAGTCATTCAGATTAGAAAGGAAGATGTAAAACTTTTTATTTGCAAATGACATCATGTTATATGTAGAAAAACCTGAAGAATCTATATACATGCACACACAAACTACTAAAACTAATAAATCAGTGTAGCAAGTTTTCAGGATACAATATGCACACAAAAAATTATATTTCTATATGCTAGCAATGAACAATCTGGAAACAAAATCAATTCATTCACAGTATCATCAAAAAATGTAAGATAAAAATACTTAGGAACAAATTTAGCAAAAGGGACACATACCTGTATGCTATGATCTTTGCTAAAAGAAATTAAAGACCTAAATAAATGGAGACACATGTTTGTAGATTGGAAGACTGAAAATTGTTAAAACAGAAATTCTCCCCAAAATTATCATAGAGTTGAGTCAAGTCAATGTCAACCCTATCAAAAACTCAGCAAGGTTTTGTTTTTGTTGTTTTGTTGTTTTGTTTTGTAGGAATGGACAAGTAAATACTAAACTTGTATGTAAATGAAAAGAACCAAGAATAGCCAAAACAATTCTGAAGAAAAAAAGTGGGAGCCTTACACTTTATTTCAAAGCTCATTGTAAAGTTACAGTGATCACAACAGTATGGCGTCGATATGAGAATAGACAAATAGATCAGTACAACAGATGAGGAAGTTTAGAAATAAACTTTTGCCTTTATAGTCAACTGATTTTTGACAAAGTGCTAAGCAATTCAATAAGAAAAATCTTCTCAGAAACAATGCACAAACAATTGGGTATTCACAGGCAAAATATCAGCTTAGACCCTTAGCTGACACCATATGGAAAAATAAACTCAAAATGGATCATAGATCTAAATATATGAGCTACAAATATAAAACTTCTAAAAGAAAACATAGGAGAAAGTCTTGTGACACTGAGTCAGCAAAGATATCTTAGACATAACAACCAAAGCATGATTCACAAAAGAAACAGTTGATAAATTAGACTTTAAATTTTTAAATTTAAAACTTTTCCTCTTTAAAAAGTATCATAATAACAAGATAAGCCACAAATTAGTAGAAAACATGTGCAAATCTCATATCTGATGAAGGGTTTATATTCAGTATATATAAAGAATCTTAAAACTCAATCATAAGTAACCCAATTTTAAAATGGGCAAAAGTTTTGAACAGACATTTTATTAAGAAAATATATGAATAGCTAATAAGTCCAAGGATATTCAACAACTTGTCATTAAAAAAATGCGAAGTAAAGCCACAATGAGATACCACTCCACACGCATCAGAATGACTAAAAAGAAAAAGACTATGAATACCAAGTATTAGCAAGTATGTGAAGAATCTGGCATCCTTTCAGGTTGCTGATTGGAATATAAAATGGCACAGCCACTTTGGAAAACATTTTGGCAATTACTTCAAAAGTTAAACAGTAACTTACTATTACCATAATTAACTTACAATTATGTAGCAATTTTGTCCCAGGTATCTACCCAAGAAAATGAAACCTATCAGTATAAAGACATATACATTAATATTCATGGCAATATTATTCATAGTAGCCAAAGAATGGAATCCAAAGGTCCACTGGCTAGTGAATGGATCAACAGATACAGAATATTTTCATCAAGGATCCCTGTGTTGTCTTTTTATAACCACACTCCACTCCCTATGCTACTGTACCTCCTGCCCCACCTCCTTCTTCCATCCCCTGACTTCCCCCAACCACCATTAATGCATCCTCCATTTTTATCTGGTGATTTCAAAACTGTCATATAATGGAATCATATACATAGTATGTAACCTTTTGGGATTGGCTTTTTTCTCACTCAGTATAATTCCCTGGTGATTCATCCAAGTTGCTGCCTATCTCAATAAGCCATTCTTCTTATTTCTGAGTGTTATCCCATGGAATGAATGTACCACAGTTTAACCACTCAGTGAAGAACATTTGGTTATTTCCCAGGTTGTGGTTATTAGGAATAAAGCTGTTATAGACATTCATTTATAAGTTTTTAAATATTTATTTATTTATTTATTTATTTATTTATTTATTTATTTATAGAACAAGCAAGCAGGGGAAGGGCAGAGAGAGGAAGAAAGAGAATCCTAAGCAGACTCCACACTCTCTGCAGAGCCTGACAGGGGGTTCCATCCCACCACCCAGGGATCATGACCTGAGCTGAAATCAAGAGCTGAACACTTAACCAAATAAGCCACCCAGGAGCCCCTAAGTTTTTATATGAGGAGTTTTTATTTCTCTGAGATAAATGCACAAGAGTGCAAGTGCTAGATTGTATGGTAGTTTTTGGTTTAGTTTTTTAAGAAACTGCCAAACTATTTTCCAGAGTGGCTGAGAATTATCTTTCAAAGAGTAGTTCTGCTTATTGTTAACACTGACCATACAAGAGAAAGAAAAGGAAAGCACATTTTTATTCAAGCTTAGGTCTTTTATAGGAATAGGAAACTAGAATCCTATTCAGACCCTCTTATCATAGCTTAATTAATGAGAAAAGGTGACTGTACCATATTATGAGATATCTGTGAAAGAAAAGCATTTTATTCATAAACACAAATGAATATTTATAAGTACTTTTAACATTGACCTAGGAGCTCAATATCGGTAGTACTTACATGGTATATTGATGTAATATTTGGCATTGAGCAGATTCTCAATGTTTAGCTCAACAATTTTTAAATCCAATATGGGAAACATATTCCATATAGTCCCAATATGTAAACCTATTTATCTTGGTTTACTTTTACTAAAGAACAAGCTCTCAGAAATCTAGATGCATTTTATCTTCCCCCCAAAAATAAACTGTAGCATGTGAGGTTGAAAAATAAAAATTTCAGATTTCTGAATTTAGAAGGTTCTAAACCTTGAGACATAACATTCCCATTATGAAATCATTACTGCACAGAAAATAATGTTGGCCCACTATATTCTTCTGAAATCTGAAATCAACAGGAGTTATGTGCAGAAGACATTCATGTTCTACCTGCACAAGGCCACTCCCAACCTTGAAGCTTTTCAGTTCATTAAGTATTTATCCCTTATAAACCATATTTAAAAGTCATCATGGGAATCAACCTGCAAGCACACTATTCAGTATTTTCTTCTTTCTCCACTTACCGGCTGTTGAGTTTCCCACCCATCCCAGTTTAGCATTTTTATGCTATTCTCTACACAATTCTATCCAGCCACATCTAAATATATGAATGCAGGGAGATCACAGCTTCAAAGACATTTGGTACAGGACAGGTCCCTAAAAATCCTATTACCACCGTGAGGCCTGCTGGATCCTTTTGTATAAAGATCACTTCCAATCCTTAATGACATTTCCACCATTGGTCTTCCCAGGTTAGACTGCTACACTGTTTTTCTTTGTTCCTATCATCCTCATCCATTATCAATAGTAATTTTCCCCTGTAACATTTGTATTAATTCACTATTGTCATCTGAACAAAAATTTTATTTACATTATTTTTTTCTAACTAGCCTACTAGTACTCCTTCCTTTTCCATAATTACACCTTTCATGGTGAATTTTTATTTCTCATTAATGTGTTATAATAGTGGCTTAAGTGAAGGAGTTATAGCTTTTCCTTATATTCAACAAATATAACACATACTCACAGAGTGGCTACTATTTCCACTGTGATCTCTCTGCAAAGTCTGTGGTAAGAAAAATGGATATCTTTCCTGCCCTAATGGAACCTACAGTCTAATGGTGGAGACAATAAGCAGATCATCACACAGGTAATTAATTACAATGTTAGCAAGCATGTGGAAAAATATACTAGGAATGTATATATAAAGGGACTCATTGTGGTGTGGCAGGAATTATAGACTAGAAAGAATGACATTCATCCTGAGATGTGAAAATGATTCGGAGTTAGCAGAATCAAACGGAAGACAAAGGATATCACTTAAGTAACAAGCTTTAGCATAGTTAAGAATGCACTGAAAGTCAATGGGCCTGGAACTCAGAGCCAAGAGTAAAAATCTGGGGAGGAGAA